>NW_021703785.1:67836973-67962445 GCF_005190385.1 Monodon monoceros | reverse complement strand
AGGTGGTCACAAAGCACCGAGCTGATCTCCCTGTGCTATGCGGCTGCTTCCCACTAGCTATCTATTTTACGTTTGGTAGTGTATATATGTCCATGCCACTCTCTCACTTTGTCCCAGCTTACCCTTCCCCCTCCCCATATCCTCAAGTCCATTCTCTAGTAGGTCTGTGTCTTTATTCCCGTCTTACCCCTATGTTCTTCATGACCTTTTTTTTGTTTTCTTAGATTCCATATATATGTGTTAGCATACGGTATTTGTTTTTCTCTTTCTGACTTAACTTCACTCTGTATGACAGACTCTAAGTCCATCCACCTCACTAGAATTCCAATTATAAAGCCAGCCTATGTTCTTGTACCGGTGAATATATTGGATAATTAAGTATAAATAAACTATCATTATGCTCACACATGCATATAATAATCTATGATCTACTTTGCAGTTTATTACTAAGGTAGTTGAAGATCTCCTTATTTTAAAGTGTGTATTTGATTTACTTGTCTAGGAATAACTAGTTTGAGTCATCTTTGACAGACAATAATTTTTGGTTTGTTTTTACTAAAAAAAAGAAGAAAAAAAGGCTCAATTCCTATGAGGGGGTGACTAAAATATGATAGTTTGCTGGGTGTCATTAAAGTAACTCCCAAGAAAGAAATACAAATTGGTATCTGGTGATGGTGTAAATCCCTATAGAAGGGATCCTGGAAGGATCACTATATTAAAGCCCTTCACAGCCAGTACCTCCAGTCGCTCCAGACTGTAACAATAAAGCATTAAATATTAAAACCTCAAGGTAGTTTTTTTTGTCTCAAGTCCTTTATTACTAATTTTACATATGTAATTAATTGCTCAGAAAAAAAAAGAAAGAAAGAAAAGAAACTGGCTACTGGCTTCTCTTTGTGACTTGTCAATACTATTAGACTCTTCTAGTTCTTTGTGTTACCTTAAAATCTTCAGTTTAGTAATTTTTCCATACCTAAACACTTTGGATTTGACATGCTTTATGACCTTTATCAGTAATTAGAATACAAATCCAATAAATAAAATACAAAGCCGGGCCTTCAAAATCGGGGGGCCAAGAACTCTGCTCCAGAGCCTCTGTGACTCTTGGACATTGTCAATAAGATTTTCTCTGTGAATGTGTACATTCTGGGGAGAGGGTCCTTAGCTTCCCATTCAGATTTTCATAGGGCTCTGTGGACCCCTAAGTAGTCTCTTGGGAAGTTTATCTTAAATAAATGAAGTTTAACTTAAAATGAAGATTGTTTCTGAGACTAGGTTCTAGATAAACTCCACGGTGGAGAACAGGCCACAAGTTAGGAAAGCTAAGAGTATGGACAATGTATAAGTTTTCTAATTTCAAGGTTTCTTTAAGACCCCTCCAAAGTCCCACATCAAGCAATGGTATCACCATTTTCTGGGTCTCCCAGGCTCTAAATGCGGGCTTCACCCTCAAACTTCCCTCCTGTTTCAGTCCCTAAATCTTGACCAGGCTTCCCTTGAATCAATCCATGCCTTCTTTCCTTTACCCACCTTAGCCCAGAGCGTCACTGCCTCTCCTTTGAAATATAATTGCGTCTAAACTGTCCTCTGATCTCTTATTTCTTATTGACATTGTTGCCAACCCAACCACCTAAAATAGATTTCATTCTGTCCTGAAACAGAAACCTTTAATAGTGACTCTCTTACTCTACAGGGTAAAGTGCAGCCTCTTCTCTCTCTCTCTTTTTTTTTTAAGTTTTTATTTTATACTGGAGTATAGCCGATTAACAATGCTGTGATAGTTTCAGGTGCACAGCAAAGCGACTCAGCCATACACATACATGTATCCATTCTCCCCCAGACTCCCCTCCCATCCAGGCTGCCACATAACATTGAGCAGAGCTCCCTGTGCTATACAGTAGGTCCTTGTTGGTTATCCTTTTTAAATATAGCAGTGTGTACATGTCAATCCCAAACTCCGTAACTATCCCTTCCCTCCACCTTCCCCCCCGGTAACCGCATTCTCGAAGTCTGTGAGTTCATTTCTGTTTTGTAAATACATTCATTTGTATCATTTCTTTTAGATTCTGCAAATAAGCTATATTATACGATATTTCTCTTCCTCTTACTTCACTCAGTATGACAATCTCTAGGTCCATCCACGTTACTGCAAATGGCATTATTTCATTCTTCTTTATGACTAATATTCCACTGTATATATGGGCCACATCTTCTTTACTCATTCCTCTGTCGATGGACACTTAGGTTGCTTCCATGTCTTGGCTATTGCAAACATGCTGCAATGAACATTGGAGTGCATGTATCCTTTTGGACTATGTTTTTTTCCTGGGTACACGCCCAGGAGTGGGATTGCAGGGTCATATGGTAGCTCTGTTTTTAGTTTTTTTTGAAACGATAACTCTTTTTTTAAAATTAACTAATTAATTTATTTATTTATGGCTGTGTTGGGTCTTTGTTTCTGTGCAAGGACTTTCTCTAGTTGCGGCAAGCGGGGCCACTCTTCATCGCGGTGTGCGGGCCTCTCACTATTGCGGCCTCTCTTGTTGCGGAGCACAGGTTCCAGACGTGCAGGCTCAGTAGTTGTGGCTCGCGGCCCCAGCTGCTCCGCGGCATGTGGGATCCTCCCAGACCAGGGCTCAAACCCGTGTCCCCTGCATCGGCAGGCAGATTCTCAACCACTGTGCCACCGGGGAAGCCCTGTGTTTAGTTTTCTAAGGAACCTCCATACTGTTCTCAGACAGCCTCTTCTCTTGGTCTTCAGGGCCCTTCCACAAGCTAAGTTCGTTTTCACTGCTCCCTATTTAAGTACACTTTGTCCATCACCCCCATCATGCCCTCATCCTGTCCTGAAATTTCCCCAGCCTTAGATACCCCTCCTCTGCCTCTGGCCTGTCCAGATCTTTCAGGGTCATTTCAGATCCTCATGAAGACACCATCCAGCCCATCTAAGTTGACTTCCTCCTTCAAGGCCTGGGAACATTTTTCTGTGTTTCTCATGCTGACCCTTCATCATATGCATTTTTATCTGACTGTCAGTCTCTGTTAACCACATACCCCGAGAAGGCAGGGATTGCTCTGGTCCTGAGCATGTGTCATGGGACAGGCCTGTGCTAGATGAACGGAGACATGGTTCCTACTCTCAAGAGGTTATATTCCTGTGCAGGGGACAAGTAACTCCCTGGTTTCAGGGTACTGTGATGCATGCGTGGAGGATGGACCTCTAAATCAGATGGAGGCAGTGTCAGGGGAGGCTTCCTGAGGGGGTAACTCTCAGCAGATGTTACCCAGGTAAGCAGAATGGGGGAGGGGGAGGGGCACATCGGGGTGTAGGGACAGGTGTCTGGCCGGGAAGGGGGTGTAAGTCAGCCTGGGCCATTCAAGGAACTCCTGGTAAGTGCTTATAACCTCTAAAAGGTCTCAAGTGGAAACTGGGCAGGAGACACAGCTGTGGATCATGAAAGCCCTTGTGCGCTAAGCTCAAGAATTTGAACTGTGTCCTGAAAGAAATCCTTTGGACCCTAAATTGATCATTAATAACAGAAAATGGTCTCTTCCCTCAAGGAGCTTATAACCTAGTGTAAATATACTCAGCTTCAAGGTGGAAGGACATGCTAAGTCCCCATCACTTCAGTAATAGCAAATATTACACCTTCTTCATCTTGAAATGTGAGACTCAATTTCAACAGTGTATAAATGATCTTATGACAGAATTCCACTGCCACCCCCTCCCCGTTTCTTACTTCCACTGTAAGCTATCCGTTTTTTTAATTGAAGTATAGTTGATTTACAATGTTGTCTTAATTACTGCTGTACAGCAAAGTGATTCAGTTATACATACATATATATATATTCTTATTTTTATACTTTTTTAAAATATTCTTTTCCATTATGGTTTATCATAGGATATTGAATATAGTTCTCTCTGTCACTGTAAGCTATCCTTAAGTGTAGGTGGCAAGTTTGGAATTTTGAGAAGCATCAGAAAGGCCCCTACCTAAGAACACTTTTTGGGGGTGGCTACCTGTCATTCTGCCTGGAATTCCACCATAAGTGCAATATTGTGTCTCCTTCCTGAGGGGTCCTAACGAGACAGTAGAGGATATTTTGTTATCAACCATAATTTGATAAATAATTGTCAGCCAGCATTTGCCAAGGCATTCCCTAGGAGACACCCTAGTGAGACAGTCAACTATTCCTTCTTCTAGGTCTCAAAATTCTATCCCTGATAAGAACAACCTAGAGAAAAAGCACCTACCACATGACCTCAATCTTGGCAGAAATGAATTACATATTCATGCTATCATATTATCATGTGGTTCTCTATCTTTATAGAAACTCGTATGTATACAGTGATATACATGTCAATTATTTCTCAATAAAATCAGAAAAAAAAGAAAGTCATATGCTTGAAAAATATTTGTGTCTTCTGTGAGCCGAGTTGAAAATACGTCATTTGAGACGTTTTAACAGGAACCCATACAAACAATTTCTGCTTGAGTTTAATTTCAGAAAAAAATCTGCCAGCAATCTAAAGAAAACGTTAAGGCTTTGCGTAGATTCAAGTCCTTGATCCCAAAGCTGTAACACAGCTTAATTCAGCAAATAGTTTCTTGGTATAACGGTGCCTCCACATACTTTTGACTCTGAGATGTCTCCTCTTGCATGTTCGCATCTGCATTTGCTTCTCAAATGCTTTTGGCCGTAGATATGGCAAAATTGAATAACTACATTTGCTTTTTGGTGGTATCAGATTTTCTGAGAGAAACCAATGGTATTTATTCATTCACCTGTCAATGGGCAATTGAGTGTTTTTTGTTTGTTTGTTTTTGCCATTACAATGTCTGCTGTTGATGAACAAGGTTGGGCAGGTCTCCTGAAGCATATATGCACAGTTCCCCCGGATATTCGGTAGGACTAGAATTAGCAATCCACCGGCTCCCAGTTCTGCAGCAGTGTCGCTCCTGGATTCACTGCGTTGGGCACCGAATACTATTAGGAGGACGTTGTCTTCCTCTATCCTAGAAACGTATCAGTGTCGTACTCCTATTTGATTAAAAATCTCGGAGCTGTAGTTTTAAAATGAATCCCCGTACAGGAAAACAAGCTTCCTCGTCCCTGGGTGGGCTCGAACCACCAACCTTTCGGTTAACAGCCGAACGCGCTAACCGATTGCGCCACAGAGACCCGGTTGCTGGGGCCGCGCTGCGGAGTGTACAGATTTCCGCGGCCGCGACGGCTCTCTCGCCGCCCTGGGCGTAGCCGCGCTGGCACCTCGGAGGAGCGCGCCGAGGAGGCGGCGGGAGGAGCCGGGCTGCGGACGGAAGCTCGGGTGGAGCCGCTGGGCTCCTCGGGGCCGGCGCGCGTCGCGCGGGCCCCGCCCCCGACGTGAGAGCCGGCCCCGCCCCCGGCTCCGGGGGCCCGTAGGGGACCGTCCCCTTCCTTGTGCGCGCTGGAGCGGTTGTCCCGGGCGGCCGCGCGCAGTGACAGTGAGCGTGACGACCACCCGGCCGACTGGGTGCCCGGCCGCGGAAGCTGGAAGGGGTGAGGTCGCGCGTGCTCTCCTGCCGGACCACACGCGCTCGAGCTGTGCGAGAAGCCCAGAGGGCTGTGCGGGCCTGGAGGATGGAGCCACATCCCGGAGCCCCCCGAGCTTTAGGGCAGTGGTCTCAGCCTTTGCGTGGTTGTGTTATTGCCCCTCTCCCTCTCCTTTGGATATGTCCCCCCCTAATCACCAACCCCCATAAAATTTTGGTACCATAGATACACCGCGTATGTGTGAATTTGCCCTGTGCACTTCTGTGCTAGGTGCATAGAAAGAAGAAGATTTTTTCACCTCAGAGAGACAATTTTCCCCTTGGCGAGGATAGGGCCAGCGTTGAGAATGCCTGGTTTGGGACATCAGAAGAGCCCTATGGCAGTTAAGATATGCCTTTAAGTTTGAAATGGCCTCTGCAGGGTCCCCCCCTCCGCGTTCCCTGACTTCTGCACTGAGGCCTTTGAGATCTGGAATGACCCGTCTCTGCAACGGCGGGGAGTGGGGGCCTTAGCATTAGTGCCACACCCTTAGAACTTCCTGGCTTTCAGTTTACTTTTGCGAAGCCAGATCTCTTGAGCTTCTTTGGGATCGCTCCCCTTGTCTTCTCCGCCCACAGAATAGGAAATTCACCCCAGCTCTCCACGTGCTAAATCCAGTCCTGTGTGTTCCCTGTTTCCCTTCAATTTACCTGTGAGGGACCCTCCTCCACCTTCTTCTCCTTCCCGCACCCCTTCCTGTCCCCTTCCTCCTGGTTCTTTTCTCATCATTTTAACCTTTTTTTTTTTTTTTTTTTTAAGCGCACAGTTCAGTGGCATTAAGTACATCCACGCTGCTCTGCAGCCATCACCACCATCCATCTCCAGAACGTTTCCATCATCCCAGCCTGAAACGCTGCATCCGTTAAACATTGCTTCCTCCTTTCCACATCCACCCCATCCCCCCGACCTGGCAACCACCGTTCTACTTTCTTTCTCTATGAGCTTGATGACTCTCGGGACCTCATGTAGTGAAATTGTACAGTAGTTGTCCTATCTTGTTTCACTTAGCATGTCTTCAAAGTTCGTCCACATTGTTGCATGTGTCAGAATTGCATCCCTTTTTAAGGCTGAATCATATTCCATTGTGTGTATGCACCACATTTTCTTTACCCCCTTATCAGTTGATGGACACTTCGGTGGCTTCCACATTTTAGTTATTGTGAATAATGCTGCAGTGAATATGGATGTGTAAATATCTCTTTGAGACCTTACTCTCAGTTCTTTTGGGTACATATCCAGAAATACAACTGATGAATCATATGGTAATTCTGTTTTTAATTTTTCGTACCACTTTCCACAGCAGCTGCACTGTTTCACATTCCCACCAACAGTGCGCAAAGGTTTCTATTTCTCCACATCCTGCCAACACTTGCTATTTTCTTTCCCTCTTCCCTTCTTCCTTCTTTACTTCTGCCCTCCCTCCCTCCCTTCTCTTTCTCTCTTCTTTCCTTCCTTCCCCCTCCCTCCCTCCCCCTCCCTCCCTCCCTCCCTCCCTCCCTCTCTCCCTCCCTCCCTCCCTCCCTCCCTCCCTCCCTTCCTTCCTTCCTTCCTTCCTTCCTTCCTTCCTTCCTTCTTGTCTGTAATAGCCATCCTGATGCGTGTGAAGTGTTAACCTCATTATGGTTTTGATTTGCATTTCCCTAGTGATTACTGATGTTGAGCATATTTTTTTAAATTTCTTTTGGATCTGGGTTCTCCGACCCTTCTACTTGCTTCCTCCTAGCAAGAGCCAGCTCTGCTTCACTGAGGAGAAAGCTGAGTGATGGAGGCCAGCTTCTCATAAAGGGGAGAAGGGAAAGAGCTAAGTGGAGCTGCAGAGTTGAGCCTGTGCCGTTCAAGGAGAGGGGATGAAGGAGGAATCTTCTGAGTAGGACTATCTAGAGATCCTGTTGTCAGGAGGTTCTTGCCCGTCTGTGCTGGGCAACTTTTGGAGTCAGTTATGTTTAATCTGGTTCTGTGGAGTTATTTATGCATGTGGTGCTTATGAGTGGCGAACAGGTGAAGAAGGAATTGATGACCTCCACTTTGGAATTCCTGGAACAGATAAGGTTTTCCAAACTGCACCTTTAAAAGTTAGCTTAGGGCTTCCCTGGTGGCGCAGTGGTTGAGAGTCCGCCTGCCGAGGCAGGGGACACGGGTTCGTGCCCCGGTCCGGGAGGATCCCACATGCCGCGGAGCGGCTGGGCCCGTGAGCCATGGCCACTGAGCCTGCGCGTCCGGAGCCTGTGCTCCGCAACGGGAGAGGCCACAGCAGTGAGAGGCCCGCGTACCGCAAAAAAAAAAAAAAGTTAGCTTAAACTTATACTAATTTAATGGAATTTTTCAATTGCATTTTCAGTTTCTTCTTAAGGACTGTGGGAAATTCTTTTTTTTTTTTTTGGCCATGTGGACTGCAGGATCTTAGTTCCCCCATCAGGGATCGAACCCGTCCCCCCTGCAGTGGAAGGGCAGAGTCCTAACCGCTAGACTGCCAGGGAATTCCCAGGATTGTGGGAAATTCTAATTTAAGTGTTTAAATGATGACCTCTTTCTCTCTTTCTCTTTCTTCTTGTGATTCCTCTTAAAAACACAGTGATATCTTTCAGATGTATAAGAAATAGAACCTTATCTTTCTATCACTCCATTCAACTTCTGTTTTGATTTCCTGTTCTGCTGCTGCGCCAAACGCAATCTCTGTCAATTCAGGATTCCCTCTGTCCCCTTCCCTGGAGTTGTTTCCAAGTGCTGAAGCTTTGGAGGGTGGCCACTCATCCGGTCCTTGAGTCACATGTGCACACAGTTTGCTGAAGAGGTAGTTTTGCTCCTATTGCAGGTCCCATTCCTTTCCCCACTGAGGGAAAGGAATATCTTGTGAAATTGGCTGTTGCATCCGTCATTCCATAAAGTCACTCCTGGCGCAGTCTTCTCTACTTATGGGACCTGTTATGGACTGAATGTTCGTATCCCCTCAAAATTCACATGCTGAAATCTGTTCGCCAATGTGATGGTGTTTGGAGGTGGGGCCTTTGGGAGGTATTTGGGCATGGGATTAGGGCCCTTTTAAGAAGAGGCTGGAGAGCTAGCTCCATCTTTTTCCTCCACATTAGGACAGAACACGAGGTCAGCAGTCTGCAACACGGAAGAGGCTCTCGCCGAAGCCTGACCCTGCTGGCACCCTGATGTAGGACTTCCAGCCTCCAGAACTGTGAGAAATAAATTTCTGTTCTCTATGAGTCACCCAGTTTATGGTACTTTGGTATAGTAGCCTGAGCTAAGACCCCAAACTTCCCTCTTCTCATCAACCCCACCTGGACACCCCCATTTCTCGAGCCCCAGATGGTGAGGTATACAAGTGGTTGCAAAAAAAATTTTTTTTTTATAAACTTATTTATTATTTATTTTTGGCTGCATTGGGTCTTCGTTACTGCTCACGGGTTTTCTCTAGTTGCAGCGAGTGGGGGCTACTCTTCTTTGCAGTGCGTGGGCTTCTCATTGTGGTGGTTTCTCTGGTTGCGGAGCACGGGCTCTAAGCAGGCGGGCTTCAGTATTTGTGGCACGCGGGCTCAGTTGCTCCGTGGCATGTGGGATCTTCCCGGACCAGGGCCCGAACCTCTGTCCCCTGCATTGGCAGGCGGATTCTTAATCACTGCGCCACCGGAAAAGTCAGGCTGTAAAATTTTAAGAGGCACCTGTGTGGAAGGGAGAAAAAGAAATAAACACTGAGTGTGCTTGAGTCCCAGCTGAAAGTCTAAGGGTGTCTTTTTAGTCATACTTGTTTGAAAATATTATCAACTTTTCTCTGTTAGGCTGAGCCCTGGGGTCTCTCTTGCTCCGTATTCATGTGGGTACAGTGCTTTTCTGAAAGGAACATGGCATTAATAGACCAATTATGTTTAAGTAATTATAGGTCCTTCTCAATTATAGGTCATTCCAGGAACGAGATGATTGTGTCCACTGAAATGACACCCTCAACTAGAAGCTCCCACTAAAATGTAGGCCCTCCAGGGACAGAGATTTTAGTCAGCTTTGTTCCCTGCTGAATCCCCAGCACCTACCACAGTGCTCAGCACATAGCAGGCACTCAGTAACTCCATGCTGAATAGATGAGTAAAGTAAAACATAAACCATAAAGGAAACTGGGAAAAAATAAAGTGTGATGGAAAAATTAAATTCCTAATATGTAAAGTGCATCTATCAATTAATATGGAAAAATACCTCTTTACAACTCAACTAAAAAATTCAGACAAACAAAAATGGGGACATGAACAGAAGATTCCCAAAAGAAGAAATACCCTCGACCAATATAATCATAAAAGTTTAACCTCACGAGTTATCGAAATCAAAATTAAATGAAGTAAAAAGTTTCCTCTTCTCAAATAGCAAAGAAGAAAAAGAGATACTACTAAAATTCTATCAGTGGCATAGTTACAGGCCATTGTCACACAGGACTGATGAGGGTAAACCTGGCCTATTATTTCTGGATAGCAGTTTGGTAACATGAACATTAAATGATGTTCATTCTAGAAATTCGATGTTAGAAATCTATCCTAAGAGAGGGACCAGGGATGTGGCCCAAGTTTTAAGTATATCATCACAGTATTATTTATAATAGTGATAAATAGGAAACAACTTAAATATCCAGCAACAGGGGAAAATGATAAATTGTGGTATATTTAGAAAATAGAGTATTAAAATATAGACATCAAGAATAATATTTTAAAACATATAGTCAGGGTAAAGTGTTAAGTAAAAAAAGGTAGGCTACAGAACACTATAATTCTAAAAATAGTATTTTCAAAGAATATTTGACAGCAGGGTTATGATGAGATGTTAAGTTAAAAGGTCAGATGGAGAACTGTGTCATCACGATAACTCGCAGCTGCATCTTCTTTCTGTGTGTCCCATGTTATTACACACTTTATACATAACGTCTCATTTAAGCCCATAACAAGCCTGTGGGGCAGATACCGTCAATATTACTCTTATTCTAATTTGGCAGGTGGGGGAATGGGAGCAGAGACGGAGCATCTGTTCAGGTTGCAGAGCTTGTGAGTGTGCGGCCGGGCTCCACACCTCGAGTCAGGCTCCAGCAGCTACGCTTGTAACCTTGACCCACACGGCCTCTCACATTGCATATGAGCACGAATCATGTGTGTGTGTACACATGAGTAGTGCGTATGGTTACCTCTGAGTGGGGATTATAATTTTCTTGCTTCCCCCTTTCCACGAGTTTCTCAAGCGTCTGCGGCAAGCTGTCCTTGTAAGGGGCCAGCAATGAAAGGCAGCAGAGGCAGTTTCCCTAAATTGCAGGTAGAGGGTGGTAGGTGGTTAGGCTCCGCCGATCTTCTCTGTCTGGGGGCAGAGGAGTGCCAGTTTGTGAGGTGGTAACTCAGGGCAGTCCCGTGCCTGCACACATGGGTCCCTGTCAAGCATGGTGTACCCGTCACGCTGCTCTCCCTTCTCCAACTCTTTTACCCGCCTGAGAAAAGGTGTCTGAGGGACACGGAGACCACTCCTAAGCGGAATTTTACAATGTGCGACTCTTAAGTAATAAATGTGCTTTCATTTAAGAACTGGTATCTGGGCTTCCCTGGTGGCGCAGTGGTTAAGAGTCTGCCTGCCAGTGCAGGGGACACGGGTTCAAGCCCTGGTCTGGGAAAATCCCATATGCTGCGGAGAAACTAAGCCTGTGGGCCACAACTACTGAGCCTGCGCTCTAGAGTCCGCGAGCCACAGCTGCTGGGCCCGTGAGCCACAACTGCTGAAGCCCACGTGCCTGGAGCCTGTGCTCCGCAACGAGAGAGGCCCCCGCAATGAGAGGCCCGCACACCACAATGAAGAGTAGCCCCTGCTCGCCTCAGCTTGAGAGGGCCCGCGCACAGCAGCGGGAACCTAACACAGCCAAAAATAAGTAAATTAAATAAATAAATTTTTTAAAAAAGAACTGGTATCTGAGATTTTAGGTGACTTTTTAAATTTTTAAAAAATTTATTTATTTATATTTTTTATTTTTGGCTGCGTTGGGTCTTCGTTGCTGTGCGCGGGCTTTCTCTAGTTGCGGCGAGCGGGGGCTACTCTTCGTTGCGGTGCGCGGGCTTCTCATTGCGGTGGCTTCTCTCGTTGCGGAACAGGGGCTCTAGGCACGTGGGCTTCAGGAGTTGCAGCTTGCGGGCTCAGTAGCTGTGGCTCACGAGCTCTAGAGCACAGGCTCAGTAGTTGTGGTGCACAGGCTTAGTTGCTCCGCGGCACGTGGGATCTTCCTGGGCCAGGGCTGGAACCCGTGTCCCCTGCATTGGCAGGCGGATTCTTAACCACTGTGCCACCAGGGAAGCCCCATGATTGAGTTTTTGAAGAAAGAAGTTCTACAACTCTCCTTACATAACAGATGCTCAATAAAATTTTTGATGCTGTAGGCTGTTCTAGGTGCTCTGTTCTACTGCTGTAGCCCTCACTAACAAGGCTTACTTTCTGCTTTCTAATCTAAATATTGCTATATTTAAAAATCCTGTTTCTCAACTGAATCTTTTGTGAAGAATAATAGTTATTCTCGCTGGTGTGTTACCAAAGGCATGCTTCACCTTGGCCTAATTAGGATAAATGATAGCACCCCCTTTTATATTTAAGTCCAATTTTGCAATAAAAAATTGCTTATATGAGCATGGGGCTTATACAAAATAAAAATTGGATTTGTGCAATGTTCTGGAGACCAACAAACTAGAAATAATTCATTTATTCAGCACATATTTACTGAATCATTACTCTGTTCCCCAAAGAAGACAGAACAATGTCTTCGGGGTAAGAAATGATTTCATAAACACACCATAATAAGTGTAAACGTGAAATAAAGGGTTGATGTATTTGATTATATTTAAAATGTAGTAAAACTTTTGTTAAACGAATAAGCAAAAAATAAATTTAAAAGACAAAATCATAGACTGAGTGAGGAATTTGCAATGCACGTAAGCAGCAAAGCCTTAGTATGCAGAATTTATAAAGAATGCCTACCAATTAGCGGAAGACAAACAACAAAACAGAAAATCAGGCAAAACATTAATGGAGAGGAAATCCATATTGTCAATAAACTCATGAGAAGACACTACCCTCGTCTAATAATCTGGGAAACATAGAATCATAATGAGATGTTATTTCACACCCAGCAGATTGGCAGAATTGAGGAAGCCTGACAAACTCAGTTGGTGCTGTTTGGAGCATTTGGCCCTCACTTTCATCTGCTGTGGATGGAAATCAGGACACATGCCCTGGAGAACGATCTGTCAGTATCCTGGTGACACTGGAGAGACTCATTCCCTCCAATGCACGGGTTTCGCCTTGAGATATACATAGACAAGGATATGTACGAGATGGTGTCATCCAGTATTGTGCACAGTAGTGAAATATTTTTTTTATTTTTATTTAAATATTTTTATAAGTCCTAGGTGTACAGCATTACAGTTCAACATCTATATACACTTCAGAGTGATAACAGGACAAGTCTAGTTACCATCCATCACCATGCACTTGGTCCCCTTCAACCATTTTCCCACCCCCTAACTCCTTTCCCCCCCAGTAACCCCAAATCTGTTCTCTATCTATGAGTTTATTTTTATTTTATTTCATTTGTTCATTTTTTTTTTAGATTCTACATATGAGTGGAATCCACATATGAGAAATTATAAGGTATTTATCTTCTCCATCTGACTTATTTCACTTAGTATTATGCCATCAAGGTCCATCTGTATTATCACAAATGGCAGTATTTCTTTTTTTGGCCGAGTAGTATTCCACTGTATTGTATATGTGTGTGTACGTGTGTGTGTGTGTACACACGTATATATATATATATATCTCTCAATCTTCTTTATCCATTCGTCCATCTGGACACTTAGGTTGTTTCTATAACTTGGCTATTGTGAATAATGCAGTAATGAACATAGGGGTGCATGTATCTTTTCAAATCAGTGTTTTCATGTTCTTTGAATAAATACTCAGAAGTGGAATATCTGGATCACATGGTAGTTCTACTTTTAATTTTTTGAGAAATCTCCATAGTGTTTTCCACAGTGGCTGCACCAATTTACATTCCCACCAACAGTGCACGAGGATTCCCTTTTCTCCACACCCTCTCCAGCATTTGTTATTCCTTGTCTTTTTGATAACAGTCATTCTAACAGGTGTGAGGTGATATCTCACTGTGGTTTTGATTTACATTTTCCTGATAATTAGCGTTGTTGGACATCTTTTCATGTGCCTGTTGGCCATCTATATGCCTGCTTTGGAAAAATGTCTATTCAGAAGACCCTGTGTCCATTTTTCAGTTGGGTTGTTTGTTTTTTGTTGTTGTTGAGTTGTCATAATAGTGAAACATTTGAAATGACTCAACTTCATCAAAAGGATGGTGGATAAATAAACATGGTATATTTAAACATTGCAATACTATATAGCAGTTCTAATAATGAATTGGGTCTTTACTTACCAGTGTGTATACATTTTCTAATGTGATGTTGCACAAAGGATAGGTACAGTACGTTACCATTTCTATAAAAGTAGTCAATAGACAAAGCAATGCTATGTATTATTTATGGATACATGTACATGCGGTCATAATGTGAAACATGCATAGGAATGATAAAAACCAAATTCAGGGAAGCAGATACCTCTGAAGAGGGAAACAGGAGAGTAGGGTCATGGAGACAGAAGGCTCTCCCATTGTCTGCCACCTTTTGTTCCTGGAAAAAAACTGAAGGAGGTATAGTGAAATCTTAGGATTTGATAGTGTTCCAGGGTGGGTACGCAGATTTTTGTTATTTTTTTTTTTTTACTGTGGGAAAAAACCACATAAAAAATTTACCATCTGAACCATTTCTAAGTATACAGTTCAGTAGTGTTAAGTATATTCTCATTGTTGTGTGAAGAGCTCCAGAACTTTTTCATCTTGCAAAACAGAAACTCTATAGACATCAAACAACAACTCTTTATTCCCCGTCCTCCCAGCCCCTGGCAACCACCACTCTGCTTTCTGTTTATATGAATTTGCTTCCGACTCTTCATATGAGTGGAATCATAACAGTATTTGTCCTTCTGTGACTGTCTTCTTTCACTTAGCATAATGTCCTCAAGATTCATCCATGTTGTAGCATATGTCAGAATTTCCTTCTTTTTTAAGGCTGCATTATATGTATATAATATGTATATATGTATGTACATGTGAATATATATCTGTCTAGACCACATTTTCTCTATCCATTCGTCTGTCAATGGGTATTTGGGTTACTTCCACCTCTTGGTCGTTGTGAGTAATGCTGCAATGAATAATTTGCGATGCGTGTGTAAATATCTCTTTGAGATCCTGCTTTGAATTCTTTTGGATATATACCCAGGAGTGGGATTGCTGGGTGTACAGTAATTTTATTTTTAATTTTTTGTGGAAGCTCCTTACTGCTTTCCATAATGGCTGTGCCATTTTACATTCCCACCAACAATGCTCAGGGGTTCCAATTTCTTTACATCTCGGCAAACGCTTGTTATCTTTTGTTCTTTTGATAGTGACCATCCTAATGGGTGTGAGGTGATACCTCACTGTGATTTTTATTTGCATTTCTCTGATAATTAATGATGTTGAGCATCTTTTCAGATGCGTTTTGGCCATTTGTATACCTTCTTGGGAGAACTGTCTCTTCAAGTCCTTTGTCCCCTTTTTAAATGTGTTACTTTTTTTGTTGTTGTGGTTGAGTTGTACGAGTTCCTTATAAATTCTGGACGTTAACCCTTTATCAGATGTATGATTTGCAAATATTTTCTCCCGTTCTATAGGTTGTTATTATTTTAACTGATTTTTGTGTTTGAAATATTTCATAACAATATTTTAAAAGGCAGGCGAGAATTCCTTATCAAAACCATCGAAGACACGGTTGTTGCAGATATAATGCCTTATTCTAATTCTGTCTTTCTTTCTTGGGAGTTTCATGTTTGACTTGATCGTACAAGTTGAGAGTTTGTATGAGTTTGTATGTAAATGGGAAGATTTAAAATACTGCAAGATGTAAATTTTCTTAAAATTAATCCATACATTCAGTGCTATTAGGGGAAATCTCTATGTGTAGTATAATATATATACACGTACATATATGTGTATTTGTACAAGAAGATCTTGAAAGAGACACACTAAACCACTTAATAGCTACCTTTGGGGAGTGGGGATGCATCAAGGTTTCGACCGTTGCCAAGAGTCCAGGAAGGGCCATGATTTGTGCTGAGCATTGCTCTCTGGTAATGGAAGAGAGTTCCTTAGGCGAGTGGGTGAAACTGGCCTGATGCTGGATGGTCTCACGGGGGCCTGTTGCTCTAGCCCGGGTTTGCATTCTTTGGGAGACATAATCTGCTACAAGGCTCTCCCATTTGGGGGAAGCGCAGGTTCCCAGACGTTTGCCTCTCTTGGTTGGGGCCTCTCGAGTTAAATGATAAAATTGAGGTGATGGTTTAAGTGATACATACAAGGAACGTGGCAGAAAATGCTGAGGTTTGAGAGCTTACGTTGGGTGGGGAGGAGGGAGGAATGAAGAGGAGTTCTGGGGATGAGAAGGAGACTGAGTGGGAGATACAACAGCGTGAGTGGGAGATACAACAGCGTGAGTGGGGAGGACCTGTGTGCTCGGTGGGCTGGGGCTTTATGTGGGGCTTACAAGGGATCCAATGAAGAGTCCCAACCCTGACAGTGAGCTAAAGAAAATAGCATTTTAACATCTTTCGTTTTGCAATGAATGGTTTACAGTCTCCAAGGCCTTTTAACATACATTTCTTATAACAGCCATGCGAAAGCAATGAGGCAAAAAAAAAGTCAGTGCCCATTATGTGAATTTAACTGTAATGATAGAATGTAGGGCTCATCCGCCAGTATTGTAAGGCCCAGTATTTTTTCAGACAGTATTTGGGGCACTAGCTTACAGGCAACAGAGCACAGTGGTTAAGGTTGTACCCTTGCTAGCAGGCTATTCAAATTCTGTCACCACTTACTACCCTGGGCACCAGGGCATGTTTCTTTACTTCTCTGCCTTAGTTTTCTCATCTGTAAAATGGGGATGATGATAAAAAAAACACCTAGACCTTAGAATTGTTATGAGAATTAAAAGAAATAGGCAAGTAAAACTCTCAGCAGAGTCCTGGCATCCAGTAAGCATCAATAAGTGTTTGCTCTTATTGTTACAATTACTTGAAGTGGTCCCATCTTATAGCATCTTCCGGACACTTTCTGACCAGGTAGCTCCTGTCTCCTAGTAACTGACAAACACTGCTGAGTCGTAATAAGCAGGTGTTTGATGGCTATGTTGTGACTGAATTTCCAAACCTCATTACTCGAGACACAATTCTCCTATTTGATTTTTTCCATTTATTTATTTTAACATCTTTATTGGAATGTAATTGCTTTGCAATGTTGTGTCGGTTTCTGCTGTGTAACAAAGTGAATCAGCTATACGTATACATGTATCCCCATATCCCCTCCCCCTTGCGTCTCCCTCCCTCCCTCCCTATCCCACCCCTCTTGGTCACATCCATTTATTTTTGTTACAGTAGTGCATGTGCGTGACGACAGAAAAAATAATACAGAGCAGGTTATAGTGGAAAGTCATGGTCTCCCACCTTTCCTTCCCCGCCATGGATTCACAGCTCAGAGACAAGGTTCTTTCTCCCTTTCTCCCTCCCTCCCTTTCTTTCTTTTTTTTAAAAAAACCGTTTCTTTATTCACCTCTGCTTCTGGTTACGCTGATAACTCAAGACTATATATGTGTTATCACCTGTACTGACCTATCTAGAAGGCCTTGACATTAACTTTTAACATTTCAATATGAAGATTTACTTTGCAATGTCCCAGTCCACCATCCCCTTCCCAGTATTAATATTCATATTTGTGGTAGGCAGACTTTTAAAATTTATAATCACTCTTTTGTGGTTCTCTGAATGTTCCATTTTTATAGCAACCTGTTATTGTTGCATGGGTACAGGCAGGCTGGGAGGTCTCATGGGTCAGCCTGCAGGACTTTTCACTTAATGCCTGGCTCTCAGTATGGTATCACCAGCTGCAGCTGTGCCTGGCCCTGAAGTGGAGCCCCTCATTTGCCTGGAGAGCCCCAGTGGTCTGCCTGCATATGACAGGAAAAGTGAGTGCCTGATGTGAGCTTCCTCGGCCGTTGTCTATTTTCAGGCAAAGTGTCTCCACCAATTAGGACTTCAGACTCAGAGCTCTGGGTAAGGTGGGCAAAAAGAGGGATGTCGGGCTGCAGGGGCCTCCAAATAAGGGCCCAAAGAGGCTGAATTTTGGGGTGAGCTCTCCTTGAATATTTTGTTCAGTATCTTTGGGTTTTGTTCTGTTCTGTCTGCCAGTAAATGCTGGCTCTCTGGGCAGTGGTGGGGAAGACGGTGTCTAAAAGCTAGTTGTCCATATGAGGCATTCACATAATCTCTCTCTTTCCAGCCCACGTCTTGCTTCTGCCCTCTAACCCAGCTGCTGACTCCAAGCCCAGAAACATGCCAGGGTTCTGTTAGATAGATCAGCTGCCAGCATCTCTGCAACAACTACAGAAAATTCTAGACTGTGTTTTCTCTTCAGGCTTTGTCGGTCAACTTGCTTCATTGGTCTTGCATCTTCCAAAAATGTATAGATAATCTCTCTTATGTGGGAGTGGCAGAAACTACTAGTTGACCACCTAATATTCATATTATTGTGCTTCCTTACTAACAGAACCCCTGCATTGTTGAGAGTGGCAGCTTAATAATACATCCCATGTCAATGGAAGTCATGGGAGAGACTGCCAAGAAAATTCTTAGAAGAGACAGACTCAGCTAGCTGTTCTTTCTGTTTATCTTTGCCCCTTCCTTCTCCTTCCTGTGTGGAATAGGGCTGTGATGCCTGGAGCTACAGCAGTCATCTTGGCACAATGTGGGAAAGGACAAGAAACTCTCAGAAACCTTAGCCCTGGCATTTCTGTATATTTCCAAATATTTGCTCCCCTATAGGAGTGTTAGATATTTTTGCCTGTTGCTTTGGGACTGTAGGAGGAGTATGCTTCCCTGCCTCATTGTCAGGTTTGGCCATGTGACTTGCTTTGGCCTATAGAATGTGAGTGGGAGAAACTTGAATGTTTCTACCAGCATGTTTCTACCAGCGTTTTTGTTCTCTTCCCTTTGCTATTAGGAAGGCATGTCCAGGATAGAGGCTGTTCTTTCAGCCTGGATTCTGTGATGAGAAGACATCTAGAGGAGACCAGTAACATACAAAGTGAGTTAGAAATAAACCTTTGTTGCTGTAAGCTACAGAGATTTTAGGTTACCACAGTATTGTCTAGTGAAAGTTGACTTATACAATATGTAATAGGATAAATAAATATGTGGAACAGGATGTTAAGTGTTGGTGTTTCAAAGCTGAGGGAAAAGGGTCAAATTTGCTCACACATTCTAAAGAGAGATGCTGGCTCAACCTGCCGCATTTACTTGATTTAGGGAAACTAGTTCTGAAATTCTCCATTACCGCTACAGTTTGGATCCTCTGGGGAACAGACATTGAGTTATGAGTACAAGAGGTTTATCGTGGGGCGATGGCTATAAAAGATGATGGAGGTTGCAGGAGTGGACGGGGAACCTCAGACTGTGACGGAGATCTGACGGAGCACTGGCCAGCCCAGTGGGGAGCGCTGGACCAAAGATGGCGCATTAGAGGAGCAGCACATGGGGCAGAAATGGCCAGGCCCTGTCCCCCTGATACGGCTCGGAAGTGACCCCTCTGCTGGGGAGTTTGTGTGTCTGTCCCTTCGAGTGGGTGGTCCCTCTCCAGATGACCTCCTACAACTCCAGTCGGTCCTGTTTCTGGCAGCAGGACAGCTCCTGCCTCTGTCTGCTTGGATTTCTCGACTTCAGGCAGCCCTCTGGGCAGGGACCCTTTCAGGCTTACAGCAGCTGCCTTCCACTGTGCCTATTTGGGAAAACGCTGTGCATCTCTTTCTTATTTGTTAAGTTGTGGTTAAAACACACACACACACACAAACCAAAAAGAACCCCCAAAACCCACATACCATAAACTTCACCATCTTAACCTTTTTTTTTTTTTTAAAAAAAATAAATTGATTTATTTTTGGCTGTGTTGGGTCTTTGTTGCTGTGTGTGGGCTTTCTCTAGTTGCGGTGAGCAGGGGCTACTCTTTGTTGTGGTGCGCGGGCTTCTCATTGCGGTGGCTTCTCTTGTTGTGGAGCACAGGCTCTAGGTGCGTGGGCTTCAGTAGTTGTGGCTCGCAGGCTCAGTAGTTGTGGCTCGCGGGCTCTAGAGTACAGGCTCAGTAGCTGTGGCGCACGGGCTTAGTTGCTCCACGGCATGTGGGACCTTCCCAGCCCAGGGCTTCATCCCAGGTCCCCTGCACTGGCAGGCAGATTCTTAACCACTCTTCCACCAGGGAAGCCCTTAACCATTTTTAAACGTACAGATTAGTAGAATTGTATGACACGCACGCCTGACATGTATATACATAGAAGAAATCCTGGAAGGCTCCGTGCTGAGGTGATAACAGAGGTAATCAAGGGGTGATGATAGGTGTTTGTCCGTTTGTTTATTTATTGACTACATCTACTTTCCAATTTTACTATAATAAACATGTACAATTTCATTATCAGAAAGATAAACTGCAAACATTAGGTTTTTTTTTGCGGTACGCGGGCCTCTCACTGCTGTGGCCTCTCCCGTCGCAGAGCACAGGCTCCAGACACACAGGCTCAGCGGCCATGGCTCACGGGCCCAGCCGCTCCGCGGCATGTGGGATCTTCCCGGACCAGGGCACGAACCCGCGTCCCCTGCATCGGCAGGCGGACTCCCAACCACTGCGCCACCAGGGAAGCCCCAAACATTAGTTTTGATTGAAAAAACTGAGCCCAAGTCTTGCTTCCCAAGGCCACACCCTTCGGGCTGTCCCTGGCTGCTTTCCCTGGAACCATCCCACTGTGCAGGGGGCGTAGTCCACAGCCCGGATGCTGACCTCGGCCTGTGGGGCCTCCCTGGGCAACCCCTGACTCTCTGCTCTTGGGTTTGGGGGCACACGTCACTTCCAGGAGGAAAGGACGGCCGCCTTGCCTTGGACATGGGTGATGACTCACAGAGCGTGGCTGCTTTCACCCTGGAGGGCTCGATGAAAAACCTGGTACAGGACTTCCCTGGTGGTCCAGTGGTTAAGACTCTGCGCTTCCACTGCAGTGGGTGCGGGTTCGACCCCTGGTCAGGGAACTAAGATCCTGCATGCCTCGCGGCCAGAAATTAAAAAAAAAAAGACCCTGGTAGGAGGAATGTAAATGAGATCAGGACTTATCTGACATTGGAGAGGATGCTGAGAGGACAGATGGTCAAAGTCTAGCTCAGGGAAGAGTCTCCTTTGGAGCAGGATGAGGACTGGCTCTTGGCAATGCAGTTGAGCCCAGACGTAGGAGCAGAAGGAAACACACGGCACAGGGAGGTGGCAGGAGAGAGGGAGGTTACAGAGAGGGCAGCAGGAGAAGGGCTGGAATGACAGTCATTCCAGAATATAGAACAGAGGAGCCGCGTCAGGACGCCCCCATGCCAGGTTCAACTTTCACACCCCAGATTAAAGGCCACGAGGATCTTTATACTTCCTGTTAGATGTCACCGGGTGGTGACCCAAAGTCCTGAACCGGATGACAGCACCCCTCCAGTGCTGTCTAAGCACACTCCTTTCCTGTAATCATTCCCACATAGCATTTTATCACCTTTCTTGATTAGTCTTAATATAATACACGTATGAGAATATCTTCCCTTTTGAAATATTTGCGTTTCTTTCATTGCTTCGGAGGCTGTGCATTATGTTGTGTGGTGATTTACTCTGCCAGTAAACGTGTAGTCCTACCATGAGCATGTTTTATTTGTGTAATAAACCAAAATAGAAAATAAAGAATGCGCTGACTATGAATTAGACTTACTGATAGGTACCAGGATGACAGAGGTGAATGAGATGTGGTCCCTGTACTTGAGCAACTTGCAGTTTGGTTGGGAGACCGGGCATGCACGTTAAAAGGATTAAAGTAATAAAAGTGTTTATTAAGTGCTGGGTGGGGCCACAGGACACAAATGCCGAAGGCGGTGCATGCAGGGAGAGAGTACGACTAACACAGGTGATAAGAATAGATAAACCTATCGCACGCATTTAGAACCCACCCTTGTGTGGTGGGGTATGACTTTGGGGGTGGGGCACTGGCAGCGGCTTCTCAGGCTGGTTCCCAGGGAGGCGGAGGAAGATGAGGTCGTGGGCAGTGAAGGGGGGAATGGCCACCTTAGGCTGCTTCCTCTCCTTTACAAGCCCTTACGATGGGTCTGTTCAGCCAGCGTCCTTTTAGGAGCCACTCCGGGAGAAAGAAGGCAGGAAGGAAGCTTCCAGCACAAAGATCCAAAGGGAAATGTGCTTTATATGCAGAGCATTGTTTTGCTGTCTTTCCAGATGGAGTGTCTCCTAAAAAAGCCCATTTCTCTGACAACGGCTCTAAAAGGAGGAACCGTCCTTCGCAACAGACGCATGCATCTCTCATTCCTCATCCACTGAGTGTCAGACCCTGTTCTAGGTGCCACCTGGCTTCTGTCTCTCAACAAGCGTGCCTAACTCTTCCCTGAAGTCTCAGCCATGATTTTATTTTAAAAAAGGAGGCCATTGCCTCAACCTGGGTCCACTGGCCTTTCAGAGATTCTAAATTCCCTTTTGCACGTCAGGCTGGGGTTAACGGCTCTTTCTTGCCGCCACTGAGAAATCCAAGGGCTCTCCTGCCAGTGCTGAGCAGACACTTTGAAAGGCTCACTTCTTGTCTCCTGCGTGTGTGAGTGGCCACTGGAGGCCACGGGAGGGAGGAGGGAAACCTCAGAAGAGTCGGCCCCAAAGTAGCAGCCGCGTGGACCGTCCTGTCTGGCTGCTTCCCCAATAAAACCCAGGCAGGGGGAGAAAAGCCAACGTTTTGTGACGGAATGAGCAAAGGAGGGGAAACATTGAAAAGTGCATGAGCAGGGCCCCCGGGGAGGGAAGGGAGGGGGGGGGACAAGCAGGTGGGGAGAAGTGGCTCCAGAAATTGGGAAAGAGCCCATCTTACTGGAAGAGAAGGATGTACTGAAGGAGAGCGAGAAGGAAACAGAAATCAGCCTGTTGGGTGGGCACTGGCAAGGACCACCTTTCTCATTCTACAGATGAGGAAACTGAGGCCCGGAGAGGGGAAGTGGTTTGCACAAGGGCAGCGCCTGGAAGGAATCATCTTCTTTCTCGCTCTCTCTTCCCTTGCTCACCTCCCCTTCTGTGGTGAGGCAGTACTGGCAGACAGGCTGCTTGGAAGCCCTACACGGACAGGCGTGGGGCAGCCGTAAAGCACAGGAGGCTCCTGGGTGAGGTTTGAGTCTTGATTCCAGGTCAGGAAAGGGAGATCTTTGAGATCTCTGCCCCCCTCCTGGCAACGCCCCTCAGAACTGTAGCTGGGGTCCTGGAGGATGTAAAGCTGGCTGTGAGCTGGGGTTGTGTGCAGAGCTGGGGACCCCCGCAGCTGTGCACGCAGGTGCTGAAAGTCTCCGTCAGCACTCTTTGAAGATACGCACATCTTTTCTATTTCAGTAAGATCTTATGGAAAAACCCATACAAAACGTTTGACCAATCTAATATTTAGCATCCTCACAGAGAGACCTCGGAGATAAGAGATGCAGGCCCCTGCCTTCTGCTGTGTTTCCACCTCCTCCGGGGACACTCTTCCTGTCTGCGGAGTTCATCTTGGCTTCCCATTGTGCCTGCTCACTGGTATTTTTAACTCTACCTTTCTAGTATTTTTATAGTACCTTTCTAGTACCTGAGCCGGCTCAGCCTGGATCTCAGTTATGTGGACCTCTGTCTGCTTCCTTCTCTGGACTGGACATTCTCCAAGGCCAGGAGGTCCCCGTCTCGTTCATACCTGTGCATCGCCCACCTCTGTCAGTGCACAAATATGGGATGCTTTGGAGTTTGAAACCAGCTGTCCAAGCTGGAACGTTTGCCATGAGCTCTCCAAGAGTTCCGAAGGGTGGAAAGAAGAGGGATTTGGGTGCCGGAAATGGAAGGTTATTCTAAGAACGGGTGTGGCAGGAAAGACAAATATAGCTGGTGGAGTGGAGAGTTGAGTGGGAGGAAAGAAAGTGGAAGTGGAAGAGAAGGGGCGGAGGGTGAGTGAGCAGAGAAGCAGGAAGAAAGCGGAGACACAGCCCACAGGGCAGTGCAGGCTCCAGGCTCAGCCCTGCCCGCCAGAGCTTGCTTGCTGTAGACGCCCAAAACCTCAGCCTCAGACCTTCCTGCCCTTTCTTTGTCTATCATTCTAATGCTGGGTCATTGAAAAAGATCTTTGGCTTAATTTCCACCAATACTCTGATTTTGGACATTTGGCAATAAGAGGTCATGGCCATGGCACGCCATGCCATCCTACTAAGAGGAAAATAAATACCTCAATATAAACAATTTTTATTTCTTGAAAGTTTTTTGTAGTATTACAAACTCCCATGACCGTTCTGGCTCTAACGTCGTTCTTGCCTCTTAGGGGTAAGGTTTGTAATTTGATGCAAAATAACCACGATGCATATGAGTCTGTACGTGTCTTGTTGCCTAGCCAGGCGTGTGGGTGATGAGTTTTCTTTTTTGTTTTTTCATCATTACATCTTCTCCTGCCCTGTGTTTCTGCTTCACATCCTTTAAATTTGCTGCTGTTTGACAACCACAGCCTGGATCTGGTTTCCCAGGAGTTTTCTGGTAGGAATGAACTGCTCTTGGCTCTGTGATATGGCCCTGGGCTGGCTTACTGGGAGACCATTGCTGTAACCTCTGGGCCAGAGGTGCCTGAGGCGTGAACTGCCACCACTTGCTCTTCCCTCGGCTTGAGCGCCATCAAGAAACCTAAAGATTTCCTTTGACGTTTTATAAAGACACTGATCCTCATTTGTCAAAATGTGTCCCAAGGAAGTTTCCTTGAAAGTGAAACCAGTCCATAAGCTCATCTTCTCAGGAATCCACAGAAAGTGTGTGGCCACCCTCAGTGGCCCAGGTAGCTGCTCTCTCCTTCCCCATCGGATGTGCAGGTGAGTTGAGTTCTCCTAAAGATGACCCAGCTGCCTAGACACACAGTTCTCCGTGACCCCCTGGATGCTGGCGGGAAGCCCCCCAGCCACGCCCCCCCCTTTTCCAGGCCCCCCAGCCCCTCCCCCCCCCGGTTGTCTGGCCGGCCATTCCTGTTCTCCAGCACCCTGTTTCAGAGGAGAGCTTCCCTCTTGTGCTGGGCTTCTCCTCCCTGGGGACAGTCGGTGGCTTCTGCATGTCCAGAAGGGTGCAGCTCGTGACCGAGACCCAGTCTGGGTCCCACCTCCTGGTAACAGGGAGGACATCACTTTCCTGTGCAAAGGCTTCCCGCTGGACCCTGAGTTCTCAAGATGTTGCAACTCTCCCTCCCAATCATTGTCGTGAAGACTGGACGGGGGCTCAGTGGCAAGCTCTCTCCCCGGTCCCCTGCCTTGGGCTGCCCCAGTGACCCTGGCGGGGAGTCTCTTCTCTCACAACCCATTGCCACGCTGCAGTGTGGCCTGGACATTAATTCTGAGGATGCTGTTGACTCTTCCAGGAACTGAAGTTGACTTTTTCCATGAAGGTAATTTCTGCAAGGAGGGGAACGGAGAGGACCAAGTTCCCTGAAATAAATCTTTGTGCTCAATTATTGGAAGGGAACACGTTAAAGAAGAAATGTGGGCATGTAGGTTTTATTGAATTGTTGTGTGCTGCGATATGTGAGCCAGTATACGGAGGTGAATGGGCCACGTTGCCAAAAGTTCGTTTCCCTTCCATTCACCTTGTGGCTATGGAAATCCCCTTGTTCTTATGTCTGCTGGAAGGAGAGCACGATATTCTCATCATTTGCAAAGAGGAGGGTGTTGTGGAGCATTTCTGTGGGCAGAAGGGTGAAGTAGTCAGAAAGCTCCGGGGATAATTTTCATAGGCTTTTCAAACTAGTAAACGTTGGTCTTATCTTTTTATGGGAAACAGGACATAGTCACTAAACAACTGGGACGTCAATGGAGGGACAATGAAAGGAAAGGGAGAAAGAGTCACCAAAGTGTCCACTCGTCTCCAAATCCCTCTGTCTGTCGGCTGCAGAGTCTGAAACGAGCGTTTCCTCTGTACACAGCCTCCTGCCCATCCTCCCTCTCGCTCCCTCCACCTGACTGATAAGGCTGTTGTGAGGATCCATCCCATAATATGTGAGGTGCTTAGAACAGTGCCTGGCACGTGATAAGTGCTCAGAAAATGTTAACTCTTCTTATTACTAATAATCTGACATATATTTCTTGAGCGGGGTAGTGGGTCCATGTTGTTCGTTTTATTAAGCTTTAAACTGTGCATATAGCTTATAAATCCTTTTTATGTGTATCATATACTTCACATACATTAAAATACACGCCTTAAAAATAAATGAAGATGGGGGACCCTGACGCCCAAGGAGATGGGAGGAACCCCCAAATGAACTGGTAGGACGTGGGGGGTTGAGGGGGGTGGAGAAGTGGAGGCCATACAGGATCGGGGCCCCTGAGGCCGGGGAGATCAGGAAAGGCAGGTGGGAGGGACCCTCTGGGAGGAGCGGAGGGCGATTGCCTAGCCCACTCGGGCCGGGGAGTCTGGTGAGCTCCCAGGCCAGTATCCCCCCCCTCCAAAGCCCCCTCCAGGCCGGCCGTGTGGGTCCTGGGGGCATAGGAGGGAGGCCAGGGAGATCAGAAGAGGCAGGAGGGAGGGGCGCTCCTGGAGGAGAGGGAGAGGAGCGCATGGGTTAGCCCCGCCCACTTGAGCCCAGGAAGCCTGCTGGGCTCCCAGGTGAGGTCCCCCGCCCTCTGAGACCAGGGGTGGGGGGCACACCTGGGCCCCTTCTGTTCCTTGAGCCTAAACCCCACCCCCATGGCCCCCAGGGCCTTTTCCAGCCCTGTGGGTCCTGAGCATTGGCCCTGCCCACCGCCCAAACCTCACGCTACTTAGTCCCCGCCCTCCACAGCCAAGGCCTTTCCCCCTTTGTTTTCTTTCTTTTCTCTCCTCTGTTTTACTATTGTAGTACTGATGTACCTTCCAGTTGTTGATTCATCTATATTTTTATTTTTATATTCTTTCTAGCATATCTGTTAGTTTCCTAGTCTGATTTTATTTTTTACTTTATTATTGTTCTCTTTTTTCTTCTGCCACCCCATGCGGCTTGCGGGATCTTGGTTCCCGAGTCGGGGATGGGGCCGAAGCTCCTGCAGTGGAGCTCTGAGTCCAAACCACTGGACTAGCAGAAAACCTCAGATCCCAGGGAATATTCATCGGAGTGAGGTCTCATGGAGGTCCTCATCTCAGCACCAAGACCCAGCTCTTCCCAGAAGAAGAAGAGAAAAAGAAAGGGTCTGAGAAAATATTTGAAGAGATTATAGTCAAAAACTTCCCTAACATGGGAAAGGAAATAGTCATCCAAGTCCAGGAAGCACAGAGAGTCCCATACAGGATAAACCCTAGCAAAATCACACCAAGACACATATTAATCAAACTAACAAAAATTAACTCCTAAGAAAAAATATTAAAAGCAGCAAGGGAAAAACAAAAAATAACATGCAAAGGAATCCCCTTAAGGTTACCAGCTGGTTATTCAGCAGAAATTCTGCAGGCCAGAAGGGAGTGGCCGGCTATACTTAAAGTGATGAAAGAGAAAAACCTACAACCAAGATTACTCTACCCAGTAAGGATCTCATTCAGATTCGAAGGAGAAGTCAAAAGCTTTTCAGACAAGCAAAAGTTAAGAGAATTCAGCACCACCAAACCAGCTTTACAACAAATGCTAAAGAAACTTCTCCAGGAGGGAAACACATGAGAAGAAAAAGACCCACAAAAACATCCAAAACAATTAAGAAAATGGTAATAGGAACATACATATCAATAATAACCTTGAATGTAAATGGATTAAATGCCCCAACCAAAAGACACAGACTGGCTGAATGGATGCAAAAGCAAGACCCATATATATGCTGTCTACAAGAGACCCACTTCAGACCTAGGGACACATACAGACTGAAAGTGAAGGGATGGAAAAAGATATTCCATGCAAATGGAAATCATAAGAAAGCTGGAGTAGCAATACTCATATCAGATAAAAGAGATTTTAAAATAAAGACTGTTACAAGGGATAAGGAGGGACACTACATAATGATCAAAGGATTAATCCAAGAGGAAGATATAACAATTATAAATGTTTATGCTCCCAACATAGGAGCACCTCAATGCATAAGGCAAATGCTAACAACCATAAAGGAGAAATCGACAGTAACATAATAGTAATAGGGAACTTTAACACCCCACTTTCACCAATGGACAGATCATCCAAACAGAAAATAAATAAGGAAACACAAGCTTTAAATGACACAATAGACCAAATAGATCTAATTGATATTTATAGAACATTCCACCCAAAAGTGGCAGAATACACTTTCTTCTCAAGTGCACACGGAACATTCTCCAGGATAGATCACATCTTGGGTCACAAATCAAGCCTCAGAAACTTTAAGAAAATTGAAATCGTATCAAGCATCTTTTCTGACCACAACGCTATAAGATTGGAAATTGCTTACAGGAAAAAAACTGTAAAAAACACAAATACATGGAGGCTAAACAGTGTGCTACTAAATAACAAAGAGACCGCTGAAGAAATCAAAGAAGAAATAAAAAAATACATAGAAGCAAATGACAATGAAAACATGACGACCCAACACCTATGGGATGCAGCAAAAGCCTTTCTAAGAGAGAAGTTTATAGAAATTCAGTGTCACCTCAAGAAACAAGAAACATCTCAAACAATCTAACCCTACACTTAAAACAACTAGAGAAAGAAGAACAAAGAAAACCCAAAGTCAGTAGAAGGAAAGAAAGAAAGATCAGAGCAGAAATAAATGAAATAGAAATGAAGAAAACAATAGCAAAAATCAATAAAACTAAAAGCTGGTTCTTTGAGAAGATAAACAAAATTGATAAACCTTTAGCCAGACTCATCAAGAAAAAAAAGGGAGAGGATGCAAATCAATAAAATTAGAAATGAAAAAGGAGAAATCACAACTGAAACTGCAGAAATACAAAGGATTATAAGACTACTACAAACAACTATATGCCAATAAAATGGACAACCATCAAGAAATGGACAAATTCTCAGAAAGGTACAATTTTCCAGGACTGAACCAGGAAGAATTAGAAAATATAAACAGACCTATCACAAGTAATGAAATTGAAACCGTAATTAAAAATCTTCCAAGAAACAAAAGTCCAGGACCAGATGGCTTCACAGGCGAATTCTATCAAACATTTAGAGAAGAGCTAACACCGATCCTTCTCAAACTCTTCCAAAAAATTGCAGAGGGAGAAACACTCCCAAATTCATTCTACAAAGCCACCATCAGCCTGATACCAAAACCAGAAGAAGATACCACAAAAAAAGAAAATTATAGACCAGTATCACTGATGAACATTGACGCAAAAATCCTCAACAGAATACTAGCAAACAGAATCCAACAACACATTAAAAGGATCATACACCATGATCAAGTGGGATTTATCCCAGGGATGCAAGGATTCTTCAATATATGCAAATCAATCAATGTGATACACCATATTAACAAATTAAAGAATAAAAACCATATGATCATCTCAATAGATGCAGAAAAAGCTTTTGACAAAATTCAACACCCATTTATGATAAAAACTCTCCAGAAAATGGGCATAGAGGGAACCTACCTCAACATAATAAAGGCCATATATGACAAACCCACAGCAAGCATCATACTCAATGGTGAAAAACTGAAAGCATTTCCACTAAGATCAGGAACGAGACAGGGATGTTCACACTCACCACTCTTATTCTACATAGTTTTGGAAGTCCTAGCCATGGCAGTCAGAGAAGAAAAAGAAATAAAAGGAATACAAATTGGAAAAGAAGAAGTAAAACTGTCACTATTTGCCGATGACATGGTACTATACATAGAATGTCCTAAAGATGCCAACAGAAAACTGCTAGAACTAATCAATTAATTTGGTAAGGTTTCAGGATACAAAATTAATGCGCAGAAATCTCTGTCATTCCTATAACCAACACTGAAAAATCAAAAAGAGAAATTAAGGAAACACTCCCATTTACCATTACAACAAAAAGAATAAAATACCTAGGAATAAGCCTATCTAAGGAGACAAAAGACCTGTGTGCAGAAAACTATAAAACACTGATGAAAGAAATCAAAGATGACATAAACAGATGGAGAAATATACCATGTTCTTGGATTGGAAGAATCAATATTGTGAAAATGACTGTACTACCCAAAGCAATCTACAGATTCAATGCAATCCCTATCAAACTACCAGTGGCATTCTTCACAGAATTAGAACAAAAAATGTTACAATTTGTATGGAAACACAAAAGACCCCGAATAGCCAAAGCAATTTTGAGAAAGGAAAATGGAGTTGGAGAAATCAGGCTCCTCAACTTCAAACTATACTACAAAGCTACAGTAATCAAGAGAGTATGGTACTGGCACAAAAACAAATATAGATCAATGGTACCACATAGAATGCGCAGTGATAAACCCGTGCACATATGGGCACCTAATTTATGACAAAGGAGGCAAGAACATACAATGGAGAAAAAACAGCCTCTTCAATGAGTGGCGCTGGGAAAACTGGACAGCTACACATAAAGAATGAAATTAGAACACTCCTTAACACCATACACAAAAATAAACTCCAAATGGATTAAAGACTTAAATGTAAGACCAAGCACTATAAAACTCTTAGAGGAAAACATAGGAAAAACACTCTTTGACATAAACCACTGCAAGATCTTTTTTGACCCACTTCCTAGAGTAACAGAAATAAAACCAAAAATAAACAAATGGGTCTTAATTAAACTTCAAAGCTTTTGCACAGCAAAGGAAACCATAAACAAGACAAAAAGACAACCCTCAGAATGGGAGAAAATATTTGCAAATGAAGCAACAGACAAAGGATTAATCTCCAAAATATACATACAGCTAAAGGGGCTCAATATCAAAAAAACAAACAAACCAGTTAAAAAATGGGCAGATGACCTAAACAGACATTTCACCAAGGAAGACATACAGATGGCCAAGAGGCACATGAAAAGATGCTCAACGTCACTAATTATCAGAGAAATGCAAATCAAAACTACAATGAGGTATTGCCTCACGCCCGGTCAGAATGGCCATTATCAAAAAATCTAGAAACACTAAGTGCTGGAAAGGGTGTGGTGAAAAGGGAACCCACCTGCACTGTTGGTGGGAATGTAAATTGATGCAACCACCATGGAGAACAGTATGGAGGTTCCTTAAAAAACTAAAAATAGAACCACCATATGATCCAGCAATCCCACTACTGGGCATATACCCTGAGAAAACCATAATTCAAAAAGAGACATGTACCACAATGTTCATTGCAGCACTATTTGCCATAGCCAGGACATGGAACCAACCTAAATGCCCATTGACAGATGAATGGATAAAGAAGATGTGGCACATATATACAGTGGAATATTACTCAGCCATAAAAAGAAACGAAACTGAGTTATTTGTAGTGAGGTGGATGGACCTAGAGTCCGTCATACAGAGTGAAGTAAGTCAGAAAGAGAAAAAGAAATACCGTATGCTAACGCATACATATGGAACCTAGAAAAAGAAATTGGTACTGATGAACCTAGTTGCAGGGCAGGAATAAAGATGTAGATATAGAGAATGGACTTGAGGACATGGGGTGGGAGGGGGAAGCTGGGGCGAAGTGAGAATAACATGGACGTATATACACTACCGAATGTAAAATAGATAGCTAGTGGGAAGCAGCCACATAGCACAGGGAGATCAGCTCGGTGCTTTGTCACCACCTAGAGGGGTGGGATAGGGAGGGTGGGAGGGAGACTCAAGAGGGAGGAGATATGGGGACATATGTATGCACGTGGTTGATTCACTTTGTTGTACAACGGGAACTAACAAATACAGTACTGTGGAGCAATTATACTCCAGTAAAGATCTATTTTAAAAAATGAGCATTCATGAAGTTTGCTTTAGCAGTCGTAGGTCCCAGGGTTCCAGGACAGCAGTGAAGGAAAATATTCCACCTTATTACTAGACCCATGTGCCAAACAATGGGACTAGCCAGGTGTTCTTATTCATGGATCAAAAACTACGGTAATGATAAGAATAGTCCTGATTCCTGGGAATTAATATCTGAGCCTGTCTTCATTTTTTCCCTTCTTTTTGGAAGACTGGCAGGTGCTAGATTCCTTGGAGTCCCTAGTGTTGAATCACTGGTGTACCTGTCCCCTCCAGGCCGGCCACCGTGGTCCAGAGAGGGGACAGCCTGCACTGGGCAGTCCAAGGTGAGGACTGGCCCATTTCCTTTCTGAGGGAAGCACACTGCCGAGACGTTGTACCTAGAGAATTTCAATGCATCCTTGTTCCTATTTCCTTTCTTGGCTCTCAATTCCCTGCATAGAAAGAGGGAGAGATTGGCAAGGATGTTTTGTTCTGGGGATCAGGGGATGGTGTCCAGATCTTGCTGGACAAAAAAGACACAGCTTTTTAATCTCTGGTGTAGTTTGTGGTGGTTCCTGTGCTCTCAGCAGCTCCTGTAGCAGAAGCGAGGGTCCTGCCCCTCACACGCTTGCAGAGGACCATCTCCTGAATCACTCTCAGAATTTGCTGCTGCTGCCGGGCTACCAGCTGCGTTGTAGTCATCTGTGTGCTCATTTGTCTCCTCCACTGGATTACAAAGGTCTTAAAAGGAGAAACTCTCTTGTTCATCTTTGAATCCCCACAGTAGGTGCGTGAACGAGTGAATGAATGAATGCATGAATAGGAACCATCACAAGAAAGCTGAGAAGAAAGTGGAAGGATTGGGCCATAAAATCTTTATAAAATCTTATTTTAAAATACTTTCAGTAATATTCTAATGCACTGAGTAGACAGAATAGAGATTTTTAAATGTGGCGCCATTTTGTCCAGTCATTTGTGAGAAGTTATCAATGTTTTGCTGGGCTGAAAACTCCGTGGAAGCAAGAACCATGTCTGTCCCCAACAGCTAGCACATAGTAGACCCATAGTATGATATTAAGTGAAATAGTCTATTCCCAGTCTGGCAGGGAGAAAGACACATTCAATTCAATTTATTTTTTTATAAATGTATTTACTTACTTTTTATTTTTGGCTGCGTTGGGTCTTCGTTGCTGCGCACGGGCTTTCTCTAGTTGCGGCGAGCGGGGGCTACTCTTCGTTGTGGTGCGCGGGCTTCTCATTGTGGTGGCTTCTCTTGTTGCGGAGCACGGGCTCTAGGTGCGCAGGCTTCAGTAGTTGTGGCACGCGGGCTCAGTAGTTGTGGCGCTCGGGCTTAGTTGCTCCGCAGCATGTGGGATCTTCCCGGACCAGGGCTCGAACCCATGTCCCCTGCACTGGCAGGCAGATTCTTAACCACTGCGCTACCAGGGAAGTCCTCAATTTAATCATTTTTTTATAGAGCATCTTCTTCAAGTATTTTGCCAAGGACTGGGTGAAAATGTGAATGTCAGGGATTTTCTCCTTAGGAGTTTTCAGTCTTTTGGAGGTAGATACATTTGCCCCCAACTATAATACAAGGCAGAGGGTGATAAGTACTGCAACGGAAGTAAAATTGCTAAGTGAACCAGGAGTTTATTAAAGCTTATGGGATCTGAGATGCCTTCATGGAAGAGTGAGCTCTGGCAGAAATGGGAAGATTTGGGCAGCTAGGGGTGGGAGGAGGGTCATTTTGAGTGGCTACCACGCAGGGTGCACAGGATGGGAGGGTGAGGGTCACGATGGAAAATCACGGTAGCCAGCCTCCAAGCTGGTGCCCGGTGATCCTTGCCTTGGGGCATTCATGCTCTTTCACAGTCCTCCCAACACTGTAAGAAGGTTGGTCTGTGCGACCAACTAAATATAGTGGAAGTGATGGTTTGTGGCTTCTAAGACTAGGTCATAGAAAATGTTTCCACTTCCCTTACTGGATTTTGGATTGCCTGCTCTGGGGAAGCCAGCCATCCTGTCATGGGACACTCACGCAGCATAGGGAGAGACCCACGTCGGGGAGGAACTCAGGTCTCCTGCCAACAGCCAGCACCTGCTTCCTGTCCCCATGAGCGAGCCACCTTGGAAGTGGATCTTGCAGCCCGAGATCCAGCTTTCAGACGACTTCAGCCCCTGCTGACAGCTTGACTGAAACCTCCTGAGAGACCCAAGCCAGCACTGCCCAGCTAGGACATGCCTGAATTTCTGACTCACAGAGGGGGAGAGATAATAAATGTTTTCTTTGTTGCTTTAAGCCACTCATTTGGGGGGTAACTTTTTATGCAGCAAAAGATACAGAAATGAAGGCTAGGGGAATCGTTTGGGAAAAGCCGTGAGTTTCAAGGCTTTGCCATGGTGTTGTGTGCCATGGGAGCAATGTTTTTTGTTTGTTTTGCTTTGTTTTTTAAAAAAAACACACAACGGGAACTTCCCTGGTGGTCCGGTGGTTAAGACTCCACGCTTCTAATGCAGGGGGCCCAGGTTTGATCCCTGGTTGGGGAGCTGAGATCCCACATACCGCAGCTAAGCCCATGCACTGCAACTACTGGGCCCGCGGACTCTAAAGCTTGCGTGCCACAACGAAGACCCAGCACAGCCAAAATAATAAATTTTTTTAAAAAAATTAAAAAATAATGAAAAGAAAACAAACACAAAGAATGATAATTCTGATGGTGTGCACAGTATCGGTTGTCAAAAGGAGTGACCGGAGGTGAGAAGGTAATTTCAGAGGCCACTGCTGTAGTCCAGACAAGTCGTAATGAGAGTCTGAACACAGACACTGTTAGGGGGATGGAAAGAGACACCTCAGGGGCAGGTCCGTGAGACCCTCGACGTAGGGAGGAGTGTGAAGGAGCAGAGGAGGGTGACTCCTTGGTTGGGAGCCTGGGGACGCGGGAGGGCCAGGATCTCATTTACCCCAAGAGGAAACAGGAGTGAGCACCTGTGTGGAGGTCTGGCGGGTAGGAGAGAAGCAGTGTAGACGTCCAGCAGCGGGGACTGGCTACCAGGCTCGTTCACAGACCAGACTGGTTGAGAAACTTCTCCCGGAAGGATGGGGCTTTCCCTGTCAGAACATCTCTTCCTCGATGCCAAGTGTTGCCCGGTGACAGTGTCTGCCATGGAGATTTTTAGTGTGTGACCTTTCCCAGCCTGAAGAGCAGCATCGCCTTCCTGGAACTTGTTCTCCAGCAGACAGTCAGTGACCCTCAGAGGAGGGAGCTGCCGGGGCTTGACCGGCCAGAGTCTGTGGCAGCGCCAGTGTGTGTGGGAAAGAGGAGGCCAGACCCCGAGTTTTACAGAAAGCCTCCGTCTCCCTCCCTTGTAGGGTACCAAGTTCAATGCAAATCAGAGGCTGAAAAATAAAAAGACCTGTCCATAAATCCCAAATGGAAGGGAGCTTCTCATGGAATTGCCTTATATGACAGTGACATCAAGCCTGGAGGTAATACTTGGCAAGATAATGTTAGGAAACCACCAGGACATAAACATTGCTTTTAAAGATTCTAGAACAGGCCTGAACCAAAGCACTGTGGGATTCGTAACATGCTTTCTTGCAACAAATAGAGTCTGATTTGGAGCAAAGCAAGAAAGCACCGAGGGAAGCTTGAGAAAGAGTGAAGAGTGTCTCAGACGGGGTCTGCAGTCCCCGGCCACAGCCGGTGGGTGGGAGGATACACCTGGCTGTAGTCCCGGAGTTGTGAGAGTCCTCTGCAAGGGATCGTGTGTTAAAACCGTGTGTTTTCATGTTTATGGTCATCTAAACAGATGGAGATAAGCCTATCCTGTGCTCTCCAATGACTCCCTCAGTTAGGAGTACTACTTTGCCACCTCAGGACCCGTATGCACAAATGGGTTTATAATCATTTTGATGCCAAGTGGCATTTTTAAAAGTAGTTGCAGATTAATGGAAAAGACAAGAGATGGATTTCATACGAAACAAAGTACTTGCGTCAAGTGAAGGACAAGAGACATCTCAGTGCCTGGCATGAGTGAAGACATAGCAGCAGGTCACACCAAGAAGCCAAGGAAGTTGCCTGACAGGCAGGGCCACCTCTGTGGTTTGACGGAATTAGGGTTCAGCAAAACAATAACATCTGTCACTCTGAACTAACGTGGTTCCCTGGAACTTTAGGGTTTGGAAACTTTTTGCATTTAATTTGCAGCTGGTCAGGTGTCAGGAAATGCAGGTGAAATGTGCTCGGACAGTCCCCTCAGGGCCCTGAGCTCCACGTGCCCAGTTCTCCCTGGCTTTCTGGGAGAATCCCCTAGAAATACCACAATCACTGTTCCTGCTGAGCTGCAGTCTGATGAGCACAATTTCTTTTACTTTCTAAAGCAAAGTTTTTCTAGGAGACGTGTGACTCCACCCAAAGAAGAAAGAGCCACTATTGTGGGGAATATAATCAACAAAATCACCACCAGCACCATCATCATCGTCAAAGCATTTATCAATACTTGGCACCTGCCCTCGGAACTGCAGTAGGTATTAGTGATAGCATGTGTTGTTGCTGTTTTTCAGTGGGAACTGCATGGATGCTTTGGGATCAGAACACAAGGTCTTATTGCTAATGCTGTGAAAGCCCCACATACGTCTACCCCAGATGGTGAGGGGCAGATGCACAACTGTGGAATTTTGTTCCTGGAGCCCCAGCTGGGCTGGGCTTGGGGTAAAGGGGCCAGAGGGCAAGACTATATGTGTTGGGTGGTAATAAATGGGCAAGGGCAGTGGCCTTCCATAAGAAGGTCCTATACTGCTGTGAAAACTGCTTCGAGGTGAAACCATACCCCTGCAGTATGTAGCGGCTGGAAACTAGGATGGGGACACAAACACAACGAGACCTCAAATGGAGTCAAGGCACCAGGTATAACCCTTCCTCCCCTTAGCAGACCCAACTCATACATTAATTTGGGCCTCTTAGAACTTCAAAGATTTAGGTACGTTCTTTCACACACCTAGTTTCCTAGCTGTGAGTTTCTAAAGCTCGTCCCATGATGCCTGGAATACCCGAAAGCCTACCTCCCCTTGTCCCTTGAGTGTCCCCTCAGGAAGAGGCACATGTGATCTATTTCCACCCTGTACACAAAGCTCCATCTTTTCAGTAGTCTTGCCACCCACCCGCACAAGAAAATCCAATTAAACTATGGGATCAATGCAATTAATTTGACTGTGCTTGTGAAGGTTTAAGGACTTATGAAAGGAGGTCACACTGTATACCACACTGCCTCTGTCCTCTCTTCATTTCACCTTTATTATCTTTATTTTTGCTCTGGTTCTTCCTTCCTGAATCAGTGACAGATTACATTTGGTAGCATTAATAAAAACCTGACCACAGCGCTTAACCAAATAGGGTAATTTGTTTTTTGGAGGTGTTGTTTGCATGATGTAAGTTCCACATATTTTAAGTGCACAGTTCAATGAGTTTTCACAAGTGTAAGGTAGCTATCTAAAACCACCTCCTCAGAATAGAAAACATTTGTATCACCCTAGAAAATGACCTCATGTCCCTTCCTTGTCAATCTGGGTCCCCTGTCCCCAGGCAAAAACAGTTTGGATTTTTGTCACCATAGCTAAGTTTTGCCTGTTTCTTCTAGCACCTCATATGAATAGAGTAATACCGAATGCATTCTTCTGTGCTGGCTTCATTTGTTCAAAGTAACATTCATGAGATTCATCCCTGTTGTTGAATGTATCAGTTTTTCCTTTTTATTGCCAAGTAGTATTCTGTTGAATAAATATACTACTATTTGTTTATCCATTCACTTGGTAAATATTTGGACTTTTTTTTTCAATTTTTGCTTATTACAAATAAGGTGGTTAAAAATATTCTTGTACAAGTCTTTTATTTATATCTTTTTATTTTTCTGGGGTGAATAACCAGAGGTAAAATTGTTGGGTAATAAAGGCATGCATATTTAAGTTATAAGAAACTCTGCCCAGCAGTTTTTCAAAGTGGCCGCACTAATTTATACTCCCAACAACGATGTTCAAGAATTCCAGTTGCTCCATATACGCCCTGACATTCAGTGTTGCCAGTTAAAAACATTTTAACCCTTCTAGTGGATGTGAAATTTCACTGGGGCTGTAATTACGTTTCTCTGATGACTAATGACGTTGAGCATCTTTTCAAGTGCTTATCGGCCATTTCTAGCTTCTTCCATGACATGTTCATTAAAGTCGTTTGCTCAGTCTTTAAAAATATTGAGTTATCATTTTCTTTATTTTTTTTTAATTTTTAAAATTTACAGCAGTGTGTATACTCTGGATACAAGCCCTTTGTCAGATAAATGTATTGTGAATATTTTCTCCCAGTTTGTGGTTTGCCTTTTCATATTCTTAATGTCTTTTGCTGAGTGGAAACGTGAAATTTTGATGAAGTTCAGTAAATCAGGTTTTAATTTTACGGTCAGTGTGGATCTATTTCCGGGCTCTTTATTTTGTTCTATTGATCTATTTGTCTACTCTTAAGCCAGTTTCCACTTTCTTGATTCAGATAAGGTTATTATCTTGTTCCCAGAGATAGATGGACCGGGGTGAAGCTGTGCCAGGGAGTTGTGTGTTCAGAGCAGCCTCTCTCCAGCTTCCTGCCCCACCATCTTCACCAAGTGGATTTTTGTTTTCCAGTAGCAAGATGGCTACTTCTTTGGCATCACATTCTAGCTCCTAGTGGGAAGAAGGGGGCAGACAGGCTAAAGGCCAGCTGAGTTTGTCCTTTTTTTATCAGAAGAAGAAGAAGACAAAAAATCCAAACCATCGTAAAGACCTTCTTGAGGTCCCATCTATAATTCTATTTACATCTCATTGGTCAGAACTGACCACATGGCCACCTCCTAGTGGCAGTGGAGACTGGGAAGATGAATGTTTTCACGCTCTGTACTGGTTGCATTTGTGAACCAGGGACCGCAGCAAAGGGGGAGGGATTATACCTACTAGTTTGGGCAAATCAGAGCCCCCCTTGGAGCTGGAGGTGGGTCGATCTCCCGTACACAGTGAGGCTGCTACAGGGTGGGGAAGAGTGAGACAGCCTCCATCACCCTTCCTGTTCCCACGTGTCTTCTGGGGATAAAACTGAGGAGTGAGGACAAAGAGAAACTTCCAGAATATATATTTTATTGTGTTTCATGTCTTCGGTTAATTGTGCATCCGCTTCTCAACCTGACAAGGGGTACACAGGAGGGCATAAGACTCATGAGGAGAGTTCTTCAAATGACACGACCTCCTATCCACAAGGCCACCCTCGTCTGCAACAGAAACAGCAATCCCTTATTCAGATCATTAATTAAATTAGGAAAATTTGAATCTTTGAATGATACCTGCCTCTTTAACACCTTCGATCAATCGACGTCTTAGAAACTCAAAGCCAAGCAAAGGTTTGGGTCCAGAGACGTCGATGAGCACGCCATACTTCTGTTCAGAACCTGCTCTGTGTTCACTCAGTGACAGAGTGAAGGGCTCTTGCAGGATGACTGTCTCGCCATGTCTCAAAGCAGGCATTGCTCGCGTTTCCAGTGTGAATACTGTACCTTTTCTTATCTGTAGTACTTGGAAATCCATCCACACCTCCTGCCGTTGAGTCGTTGGTTTAGTCTTTAGTTATCCCATCCTGGTTCCTAGAAGAGGTTGGGTTGAGTGGCAGTAACCAGGCAAGAGCAAAGTAAGCCTCGACCAAAACAAGTTTCCATTTGGTGGGAGGAATTGCGGCCCGAGCACCTCCTGTCAGGGAAGACTGGGGATTGGGAAGAATCAGTTTGAGCTGTACTACCACGTTGAGGGCTCTGTTAGTTTCCTGGAGCTGCCATAACAAAGTACCATAGGCTGGGAGGCTTTACACAATAGAAGTTTGTTCTCTCACAGTTCTGGAGGCCACAGAAGTCAGAAATCAAGGTGTCGGCAGAGCTGCACTCTCTCTGAAGGTTCTAGGGGGGCGTCTGTTCATGGTTTTCTCTGAGCTTCTGGTGTTGCTAGGAATCCTTGGCGTTCCTTGGCCTGTACACGTATCGCTCCAATGTCTGCCTCTGTTGCCACACGGCACTCTCCCTCCTGTGTCTCTGTGTCTCTTTTCCTCTTCCTTTAAGGACACCAGTCTTACTGAGTAAGGGCTTACACTACTCCAGGATGAGCTCATCTTAACTTAATTATGTCCGTAATGATCCTATTCGCAATAAGATTACATCCTGAGATTCCAGGGCTTAGGACTGGGACCCATCTTTTGAGGGGGATACAATCTGCCTGGGAACAGCTGCTAACATATGTCGCAGAGTTTGTAAGGAGAACCAGGACCAAGATGCCAGAATTACTATTTTGTAAGGTCCAGGAACAAAGCCACGTTAACTGGAAGAACATGTTTTCTTCATGTCAAACTAGACTGGATTACTTCCTAGATAATAATAGAGGCTGTTAGCAGCATCGCTCATTGCTGGGGAGTTCAGACTGGAATCAAACACCCCCATCTCATCACTCCTGTACTAGAGACCAGCTTCAGTTGGAGAGGAAGAAGCGGACCCACAAAGACACAGAGTGAAGGCAGAGAGTGTCCCGAGGAAGTGAGGGTCCCTCTCCTGGGTGTGCCCAAGGCTGACTTCCTTGAAGCCACGCGTGGGCATGTGAGCCCACAAGCTTCCTTTTTGCTTTTCATTTTCACCAACCCTGCATCCCAACGGTTGGACGGAGGAGAGGCTCCGTGTGTATCTGATCAAAAGCTGAGGTGCTAGATTTTCCAAGACACACAAAGGGACACCTTCTGGGGACGGGAGTGGAGAATGTGGGTGCTAGTGGTGGTGGGACGGCTAACTACCTAAAGAGGGGAAGGGGCTAGGACACCAGGCTGCAGAGGTGCAGTAGGAGACCAATTACGGAGAGTGACACAGAGGTAGGGAAACAGGAAGTGTCCATACGGAATACTGTCCTTCTGCAGACCTGAGTCTCTGAGGCCTGGTACGAGGAAGTGAGTGAGCCGGCAATGCAACTTCTGGTCTCCCACATTCATTGCTCCTAACCCCACAAGTAGAAAACTGTACCTCCCCCCGTCCTTTTCTGGGCTGTGTTTGGTCTGGGGAAGCTGGTGAGGCAAGAGGCACCTAGAAAAGGGACAGAAATCACTTCCCGCCACAAGGGAACGTGGAGGTGTCACAGCTCTGGCAGAGGCGAGGCTTGGGGGCTAGCTCTGCAGTTCCCAGACCCCCCATCCCACCTCTCCTCCACCCTCCTCCACTCCATTTCGCTTCCTGCCCCCCAGTGAAAAGGGGGAGTCCTGACATATCTGGACAATCCTCCGAGAGCTATATAGCGCTTGCTTCACTGTGAAACCGGCACTGTACAACTCCAGGAAGTCAACAGAGATAACAATGCTAGCATTTAACCACAGCTCTCATGGTGTCCACAGGAGCATCTGAAAACCTGAATCTGGGAAATTTTTAGGCACCTTGGGAAGTGCTGGGAAAATCGGCTGCCTTTGAGGTGCTGGCACAAGGGGGTGTGTATTGGGGGCACCTTCTACACGTCCCCTACAAATCTGCCTGGGTCCTCTGACCTCATGCAGGGGTTTTAAGAGCTGACACGCGCAGAAACAGCGTTGGCAACCAGGGTGGTCCCAGAATCTCCATCCAACTCAACCTACTTCCAAACGAAGTTTCTTCTAAAGTTTTGTTCCATAAATCTGAATCATGGGGCCACCCTCCTAGCAAACTGAGAGTTTGAGGGGTTCTTATCTGCCTTGCGTTAATTAACTGTGATCTCCCTGAGTGGTACCTCTGCGCCCTGGCTCTTTATAAATGGACGCTGAATAAGCATTTGGGTAAGTGATGGATTCACTAACCTTCGGACAGAAGACCTGAGCCGAGTGTTCAGCTTCACGAAGAGCTTAGAACATCGCTCCGTCCCTTTGGAGGGAGAAGCCAGGTGGTCCTTTCTGCTCTCCTGAGGAAGACACTTGGATACAGTCACTGTGTTCCCGCCTCATGAGTGGCCTCTCCAGGACCAAGGGCGAAGGGGGTGGAGCAAGTGGGGGGGGGAGACTCGAGGAGTAAGTGTGGGTATCACCATGTATGGACACTGGTGGGATCGCTCAGCATGAGTGGTCCATTTTCCTAGGCCTCATTCATTCTTTCCTGCCCTCCCCGCATTCCCAGGCTCCTCCTGAGAGAGGCAGGGGGCTGGCAAGGGGCCTGGCGGGAGGACTGCCAGCTGCCCTGGGTCGGAGGAGCTCGTGGGACCCAGCACTTCGTGGGCAGCCTGCAGACGGCTCTCACGATGCTTTGGGCGGGAGGATGGTAGACTTGGGGAGCATTGGTAGGAGGTTCTGTTGGGGGCTTTTGTGGCCTCTGAGAAGCCAGCTTGCCACTGGGCCCTGAGCACGGGGCAGAATGTCTCCACTTAGCTTACAGGCTGTGGTTCCTGTTGGGAAATTCATCTTACTCTGTGAGCAATGCCACTCCCAGCATCATCATTACTCACTGTGGTACTGTGCTGGGTTCCCCTTTTGGGACTTGCATCAAGGTTGTGAGAGACTGTCCCTTGGCTGGGGAGAGGGCACCTTGTGGCCAGATCACTTCTCGATCGGCTATGGCTCACAGGCTGGAGCAGGGCTGCCCTCACCCCTGGCTTTGCCACCTTGCTCCTTCCCCAGGTTGGTGTGCACCATGGACGGGTTGCCTGAGCCTCCAGGGCCTCCAGAAAAAGTGACTAAGTTTCACTGGCTTTGGAGTCAAGGGGTCTGGCTTTGAGTACCATGTTTTTATTTGCTTTGTGACTTTAGTCAAGTGACTGGGGTTCTCTGAGTTTCAATTTCCTCATCTGTAAAAAGGGCGATAACAATAGGGTTTTGTCCATGTTAAATGAGGCATTGGATGAAAAGCACTTGGTACAGTGTCTGGTGCATTTGTTTCAATTTGCTATATGTTAGCTTTTTTTTTTTTGCGGTATGCGGGCCTCTCACTGCTGTGGCCTCTCCCGTTGCGGAGCACAGGCTCTGGACGCGCAGGCTCAGTGGCCATGGCTCACGGGCCCAGCCGCTCTGCGGCATGTGGGATCCTCCCGGACTGGGGCACGAACCCGTGTCCCCTGCATCTGCAGGCAGACTCTCAACCACTGCGCCACCAGGGAAGCCCTGTATGTTAGCTTTTATTCTAAGAAACATTGTAAGACCACATAGTTGTGCCCCAGTGCACTGACCAGAGTGAAGGTGGTGAGGGTCTTCTCGAGCACTGGGGGCAGAGAATATCTCCATGCCTAGCCTTACTTTCTCCTGAGCCTAGAGGCCTCCCTGTCAGTACACGCAGAGGAAAAGGCGGCAGTAACCTCCAAGGCCTGTAGGTGGGCCAGGGAGGCTGGGACGTGACTTATAGGGTGGCAAGTGGTCCAGGCGCCCTGCTGCCCTGCCCCGGTGGCTCCTCCTGGCTTGAGCCCCCGTGGAAGCCGTCCTCATGGTGGGAAGGGCCCATCCATCAGGATGTGTTTCGAGGCCAGAACAGTTTGGAAAGCTCCCTGTCGAGTTTCCTTCTGTAACACAGCGTCCCTTTCTGCTCTTGGGCTTCTTTTCAGGAGCTAATGTTCAGGCAAGTGGCCACTTGACTTCTAAGATGATCCCTTCCTGGCTACCAAATGCAACATTCAAAGTGATGAGAAAAATATATGGTCATAGTCAAATAGGAATGTCAGCATTTAAGGGCCTGATCACTGTGATGCTGAGCTGGGGGCAACATCTGTCAGCTCGTGACATCAAGGCAATGCCCCCCCATCAGAGCTGAGCTGCCTGCAGAGGTCCGAGTCACTGGGCCTGTGGTGTTGGAGTGATGAGAGCTACCAGCCCAGAGGAGACGATCCCCAGGGGCCAGGGGAACCCCACTGGGAGACATGCTCCTTTGTCAGTTTCACAGGGTCTGGGCTAGTCTTTACATGCTTTCCAACCATAAGCAGACCTGTGGGGCTACACCAGCGGCTTGAGGTCGCATCACGAGGTGGGATCAGGGTGGACCTGGCTTCCCAATGCAGCTTCCAGAACTCCCGTAAAATCCCTGAGCTTTGAGGTCATGACAGCCCCCTCCCCCTATATTCCTAGCTGCCCCCTGACCTCCCTACTCTCCCTCCCCCAGGTTCACTGAACATGTGGCCATGGCCTCACAGTCTTCCCCTCCCCCACACTCCTGCCCTCATCCTGAGTGACAGCCGCATCTTTCGGACGCCTCAGCCTGGGCATCTTTATTTTTGTGCTCCGGTTGCTTCTTAATTCTTTTCTTTTTTCCTCTCTTGCCATCAAGTTGCCCCTTCTTACTGTTGCCATGGTACCTGTTTCCTGCTGTCCCTTCCCCTATCAATGCAGAGCAGACTGTGGTGAAACCCCATGGGCTTGGAGTCACACTATCCCGGGTCTGAGGCCCGTCTCTGCTCTCGGTGGGCTGTGCGATGCTGGGAAAGTGACCGAAAATTTCCTCAGTTCGCTCATCTGTGACATGGTCACAATAGAGAAGGGTGACAAAGCCTTTTTGTAAGAATTAAGGGTTATGATGGATATAAAGTGCTCAGGACAGTATCTGGCACACATAGAAAACAACCAATAAATGTTAGTATTTATTGTTATTATTATGATTCTCTAGAGTCAAACAAGCCTAGGCTAGGATTTCAGCTTCACCACATGCTCTTGTGACCTCTCTCAGCCTCAGTGTCCCCAGCTGTAAAATGGGACAACAATGCCTCTTCAGAGGGTTGTTATCAAGATTAAATAATGTGCTGCGGTTGCTTGCACTTAGTTGCACTCAACAAATGTTCCTCAAGTCTCACCCTCATTCCTCCTTATCTCTTCCTGTATGTGTACACTTCAGAGAACAAGTCTTGTTACAATCCTGCATACAATGACCAGGCTTTTTAGGGCATTTCAAAGAATCAACTGGTGTTTAGTGAATATTCTCTGTTAAATTTGCTTGAATTGCTTAGGGTTGTCTTTGCCGTGTCATAGTTCATGGTGCCGTTAACCGACAAGCTCCAGGTCGAGTGAGGAGTGACTGGGATGTTTTGTTGATAAACCTGTGTCAGTTCTAACTGGTGAATGTGATTCAAACACAGTCAGAGAACAATAGGGCTGTGGTTCAAATGCTTTGTTTTTCTTCTTTTTAAAGATACTTTTTTTAAAAAGGGATTTTAAAAAGTATATTTATTTATTTGTTTATTTATGGCTGTGTTGGGTCTTCGTTGCTGCGCATGGACTTTCTCTAGTTGTGGCGAGCGGGGGCTGCTCTTCTTTGCAGTGCACGGGCTTCTTATTGTGGTGGCTTCTCTTGCTGTGGAGCACGGGCTCTAGTCATGCGGACTTCAGTAGTTGCAGCACGTGGGCTCAGTAGTTGCGGTGCCTGGGCTCAGTAGTTGCATTGCATGGCTTAGTTGCTCCGTGTCATGTGGGATCTCCCCGGACCAGGGATCGAACCCATGTCCCCTGCATCGGCAGGCGGATTCTTAACCATTGCGTCACCAGGGAAGTCCCATGGTTGCTTTAAAAATATGTTTGCATTTGGAAAATGTGATTGGCATTTTTTTTTAACTTTATAATATCACAGACTTTTTTTCTAACTTTATAATATGACAGAGAAAATCAGATGCTATGGATTACTGAAAACTTAGCCACCTAAGAAGATCTCTAAGTGGTTCTCAGCACCCTTCGTATACAGTGTAAATTATAATATCTCTCAGGATATGTGAGAACATCTGTTTTTCTTCTAGTGCAGTAAACATATCTTTTAAATAGACTTAATACAACATTCAGGAATGATAAGCAAAATATAATCACAGTCGTGGGGAATGTGAGCATTTCATATTAATAACATTGGAACCTCATGTTTAATGCAGTGTTAAAAGTTGACAATTAAGCATGTAAGAGTCAGGAAATTCAATTAAAATTATCACAGTAATAGGGATTTAGCCACATCCTATATTAGTTATGAAATCCATTTAACACCACAAACAGTAATGTTTTCAGCGAGTTTATTTGAAAGGAAAACAGGAACAAAAACACTTTAATGCTGTATATACTCTGTTAATGTGGTCAGGGTAATTTTGCCAGAGGAAGAATCTTAACTTTTGAATCTTTGAATGCCCAGTCATTTGATTTGAGTTCTATGTACTTGCTTGTTGCATAATTTCTGTCAATAAAGACAGAACAACAAACAAAGGAGTTCTTCTCTCTTCTGCCTACTGATCCCTAAGAGAATGGGGTGTCTGCACCCTGAGGAAATCCTCCAGCGAACACAACCGCCATTCTCATTTCTCTCCCCACTTCTCTGTGGGCACAGATGCTCTTCGGTTGTAGGAGTTGAACTTCAGTGTGGATGCTGCACCTCTAATCTCGAGCTGGGAACCCCCTGTGGCCGTGTATCTGGCGGGAAACGAAGCTTGTAATTTAGTTCTCCAGTCACCACAGAGGGTTCATGGACTCTTTGTTGAACCTACCCCACACGCCTTCCTTCTGATAGCGGGGCACACCTCCCTCTACTTCTGTCAGGAGACCATAGGAAATGGGCATCCGTGTTTAATACACGTACCTCTGCCGTCAGGTCGAAATTTGCTATATCTCAATGGTACAGTCCAGTGGATCATTTGGGAGCTATGATGCTTATCAAAATTCACTCAAGAAGAGCCAAAGTCAGCCAAGCACTGGGGACTTCAGCTACGTGCCCAAGTGACCCCTGATGAGGTACCATAAGAATGATGATAGTGAAAGGGTCTTGAGAGGAACTTCTCAGGGAATTGCGCCCACACTCATCCAGACCCAGAATGTTGTCAGAAATCTGAGAATCACACTTATCTTCTCTTCCTTATCCCCCATCCCTCACTAAACCTCACAGTTACTATTTTATAGCCCTCATATCCACCATCTTGTGCCCGAAGCCATTTTTCTCCATAGATGTCTAGAACGTACCCCCAACTGCTCTCCCGTCTCCATGCTGGCTCCTCCAACTTGCTCTCCGTACTGTAGCCAGCGTGATCTTCCAAAGTGCAAATACAGTTGCGAGACAATCCTCTTAATATCCTCGAGTGGCTTCTCTTTGCCTCTGGGATCATTTCAAAACTTCTTATTTTATTTTATTTTATTTTTGGCCACCCCGCGCAGCTTGTGGGTGTGGGCTTTTAGTTCCCTGACGAGGGATTGAACCCAGGCCCTTGGCAGCAAGAGTGTGGAGTCCTAACCACTGGACCACCAGAGAATTCCCTTGAAACTTCTTGATGGCACTGGTAGGGCCCTTTGTGATGGGGTTCCCCAGGCCCCTCTCACACCACCTCTTCAGTCTGGTTTCCAGCTAAATGAAAATAATTTCAGCTCATCAAGTGCATCATGATCTTCCTTTTGCATACAAATTCAGCCTGCTGTGAAAGCTGCTCTGTCACTTGAGCCTAAAGACTCTGCTGATACAGTGCGATTCAGTGGTGGTTGAAGTACTGTTGGTAGGCCACTGGTAGTGGTAGGTAGGAGGATGCTGTTTGGAGCCTTTGGCAGGCCTCTACAGGTGAATCCTAGCATGGCTCCTTAGGATGTTGGAGCAAAGCTATGTTATCCTCCGAAGATAACTATTCTCCTTTTAAGAAACACCTGGCTTGCTCTTGGTAATAAATGCTGACTCTTCACCATGGGCCATCATGGTAGCTTGGGAACTGAGTTGTCCATAGTGAACTGAGTGTCATCTGACCCAAGCCAGAAAGTTGGGCTCACAGAGCCACATTCCATCATCAAATGCAAGGGGTATACGTATAAGAGACTGGGCTCAAGCAGTGCCTGAAGCCGCAAGTAAATTGCATGAGCAAGTAGGTTTCAGAGGCAACGTGGCCCTGCCAACAACTTGATTTTGGACTTCTGCTCTCCACGACTGTGAGACAATAAACTTCTGTTGTTTTAAGGCACCCAGTTGCGGTACTTTGTTACATCTGCCCTAGAAGCAAATACATACATGCACATAGACTATTTAACCACACAATTGTGTTAGGTCATATCCCTATAGCAAGTATATATATATATATATATATATATATATATATATATATATAGTCTCTAGTTGTTCTGCTTCTCTGGTTGAACCCCTGCTGATATAGGACATATGTTTTTACTTCTTTTGGAAAAATACCTAAGAATTGCTAGGTAATAGTAAGTGTGTATCTAGCTTTTTAAGAAGCTGCCAAGCTTTTTCCAATGTGTTTTTATTTATATTTTGCCATTTTTACCTTTAGCATTTTACAATCTCACCAGTTACAAATTAGAATTTCACCTGTTCCAAATCCTTGCTAAGCATTCTAAGAGCTTTATAGTAGGATCTCATTGTGGTTTTACTTTGCGTTTCCCTGATGGCTAATGATGTTGAGCATCTCTTCATGCACTTCTGGGCTATTTATCTATCTTCTTTTTTTGAAATATCTGTTCAAGTCATTTACCCATTTTTAAAATGAGTTGTTTATATTCTTATCATTGGCTGAAAATAAGTTCCTTATATATTCTGGTTTTAAGTCCTTCATCAGATTTATGTATTACACATATTTTCTCCCTGTCTGTGGCTTGCATTTTTATTTTCTTAATGGTCTTCTGAAGTGCAGAAGTTTTCAATTTTGATGAAGTTGAATTTATTGATTTTTTTCCCTTACATAGCTCACACTTTTTGTGTCTTATCTAAAAAATCTTTGCCTTCCTCATAGTCACACAGACTTTCTCCTATATTTTCTTCTAGAAGCTTTATAATTTTAGTTTTTATATTTAGGTTAAAGACTCATTTCTAGTTATATTTTGTGTGATTTGGGGGCGGGGTCAAGATTCATTTCCCCCCCATATGAATATCCAGTTGTTCTAGTGCCCTTTATTGAAGAGACTTTCCTTTCCTCATTGAATCACTTTGTCAAAAATCAGCTGAGCATATATGAGCATCGCAATTTTTAATCCTATTAGAACTGAACTTTCCCAAGTCAGGTCCTACCATTTCTGATCTCCTTTCCTTGGTGAGTCTATAAGGCAGATTACACTGATAGTTGGGCGAAGGAATCTACGTCTAACCTCTGTTTTTGTACATAGAACGCAACATGATGTCTTCTGCACTTGTGGGTCACTTGCTTAACTTTCCTCTTAAACTCATAACAGTACACTGTGTTGCATGTTTGTGGCAAGAGAGAAAGAAGCTTTCCGGATATACTATCTTCGTTTCTTGCAGCCTATGGATTTCTGCTTCTATTTGTTTCCTTGCACTGATAATATCAGCCTGTAACTTGGGCTTCTAGAGAACTGAGGTCATATCTGTACATGTCATTTTGACTTGTGAGGCATCTAGCTCAGTGCCCCGGGCATGCGTGGACTTTTATCGGTAGCATTGAGGTTGTAGCATACTCACTACCCCTCAATTTCCACGAGGACTCATCTCTATCTAACTCAATTCGGTTCGGAACTGCAGGCTGGTCATATAAAGAAAGGCCATCTGATTGTGGTCGGGGAAGAAGACAGGACACTTTAACCAGGCTGATTGGTTCTCTTGGAGACTCCCGATGTATGACATCTGGAACAAACTGTGGCCTGATCTTTGCTCCTATCACTTCTCATTCAGATCAATAGTGGTCTGAATATTCTTTTTTTTTTTTTTTTTTTGGCCACGCCGTGCGTTTGCGGAATCTTAGCTCCCCAACCAGGGATCGAACCCCTGCCTGCTGCAGTGGAAGAGCAGAGTCCTAACCACTGGACCGCCAGGGAAATCCCAGGTCTGAATATTCTTTAGATTAACTGAAATTAAAAGGAACTGCTCTGTAGCCACCTCCAGTGTGTGCCTACAGGCCTGGGCTATATCTGCATGCCCCTCTAGAGTTGACCCGCAGCCTGGGGGCATTCTGCGCCCTCTCCCTCACTCCCAACGTTTATGTGCGGGGAAATCCTCGTTGGCCAGAAAGTGAAGGCGAGAGACGTCATGAAACGGCAACACGCCACCCACCCGTGGTGAGATGAAGGATGCATGAATGTTGTTGCCTGAAGTGGGCCCGTGTTACCATGGTGATGGAGGCGCGCTGACGCTAAGTGGATGAGCCGCAGCTCCCATGGATTTTAATAGCAGCTGGCCAGTGCCACCGCCTTCCGTGAATTGCTGCCCCCAAGTCGCTGCTTGGCCCCGGCTGTCCTGATCTCTGTTGACAAATGGTTGTCTTTACAGTCAAGCTACTAACTGTACTGTAATTAATGAACGTGCTAACTATTCTTCCCTACTCCCAGCACATTTGTCTAACTAACCTGTCACACATGGATGAGTGCAGTGTCTGCGTCAGCACCGAGGACGCTGTGAGCAGGGGTCCGGGAGGAGAGGGTGTTGGGCCTACAGCCGGGACCTGTGGGCTCTTTCTCGTTCAGCTACCTTTACTAACGGTCAGGTGTCTGGAAATATGTTAATTTCTCCTTTCTTTTCTTAAAAAAAAAAATCTCTTTAGGGGCTGAGCGGCCATTGGTCACTTCACTAGCCCCTGAGGGGATTGCCAGATTCGGATGCAGAAGGACCAGGGGCCCCAAGCTCTGAAAACTATTCCAGAAGCAGCATTCGGGGTGGTTAAAACCCCAGACTTTGAAGCTAGACAGGCCTGGTTTTGAATCCTAGGTCTGCCCCTTGCTTCCTGTGGTTTAACCGCTCTGCAGCGCAGTCTCCTCTTTTGGGCAATGGGAGGGATTATCTGTCCCCAGAGGGGTGTGTTGAACAGCACATGCACAAGCCAGGTCCCCAGGACACAGCTGCTCAGGGCTTTGGGTCCAGGATGGGTCTGGTCTGGTGTTGGCCGGACCAGGGCCGGCTCCAGGCCAGGAGGCCGTTCTGTTAGGAATTCGGCATCCGGCGCGGGCCGCTGCGCCCCTCGCGCCCCCCGTGCGCTCCTCCCCCGTGCCCCTGGCCTCCCTCTCTTTCTGTTCTGTCTCAGCAGCTCTCTGTTGAGATGAATGGCATTTCCAGAGGCTTCACCTCTGATAAGTGCTCCTCTGTAGCCGCAGCCAGAATCTTAATGTGCACGCTGTAATTTAATGGCCAGCTCGGCTGGCTGTTAAAACGCTCTCCTCCTGGGTGAAGTGGACTCGCTCCACCGGTACGCGCGCCCCGCCCGGGCGGCGTGTCTCCGGGAGCTCAGACGTGGAGGTCCCACCACGGGAAGAGTGACCCTCTTCCCAGGCGCCTTCTCAGCTTTCTATAAAGTGGAGCTGGCTGGGCATTCCGCTCCGCGCCCCCGCGCCCCATCCTGTTTGCGGGGCTCCTGAGGCTCGGGGAACAAGCCGGAGAGGCTGCTCCTTCCTGCTTTCCTGCGTTCCTGACACCTGGCAAGATCGCCACGGACGCCCTGGGCTGACCGCGTAGGATTCTGTTGATGCTGTTTTCTGTGTGCCTGCAGATCCTGGCGCAAGCTCAGACGCCACAGACATAAACACTGGAGCAGAAGGAGGTCAGGATGAGCCTTAAAGACATCAGGCTGTAAGATACAGAGAATTCTTTAAAGCTGGGCGTTTACAATCTGGAATTATAAGTGGTGAACAGTCACAACACGGCAGCAGACGCATCGGGCACTCCTCACCCCACCCCTACCCTGCCCCAGTCTTTCTTTATGGAACAGTGTCCCTCAACCACGTGACAACTGTGGAAAGCACCAGGTCCTTTCATTTTCCTGCAGTCTGGTGGTCCTAGGAGTAGATATCTGACCAGCCTGGGGCCAATGGGATTGTCCTAATAGTTCACTGAGAAGAGTCAGCCCTTTACAGGTGACAGAGCTGTAAGACATAAAACTCCAGAGTTGGAGGTGGAGGTATTTTCCACTGTGTGGAGAAAACTGGTCTGCAGAGAGAACATGGCTGCTGAGTTGAGAGAAAGAGAGAGATTGAGACAGAGAACTCCGTTTGAGAGGCCCAACCTCATCTCTGCTCTTTTCAGTGTTTGGTTGTTCAGCTCCTTGGATTCTTTGAGTCAATAAATTTCCCTTTTTTGCCCAAGCTAGCTTGAGCTAAGTTTCTATTGTTTGCAACTAGAGTACTTTTCAAGGAGCCTGGCCTTCACTTCTGATGCACTGTCACTAAGACAGCAGGGGTCTTAGAAGGGCTAACACTTTATGGGGACCAGACCCCTTGTCTACTGGGACCTAAGCGTTCCCTGACACTTACAAATGAGATCTCGTTGAGGTGAACACACAAATCTTGCCAGTGCCCAGCCCCTAAGCAATCTTGTAAAGATTCCACACGTTGTGAAGTGCCCCAGGCACTTGAGAACGCAAGAGCATCATGACCAGCCAGGGCTGCCCTTGCTACTGGCCTCTGTGCATCCAAGCTCCAAACGCTTCGGTCCTCCATGGACCCCCATGGACCTCTTTCACTCAAGCTGGCCTCAGCTGCTTTAGGTATGAGGACTGTGTGATCTCTTCCCTGCACTGGCCTCTCCCACAGCAAGATGCAAATCCTGCTGCCACTAACTAGAGTGGCCAATGTTCTCTTTCTTTCTACTTTCTTTCTTTTTGTTGTTGTTGTTTCTGGCTGTGTGGCATGCGGGGATCTTAGTTCCCCGACCAGGGATCAAACCCGTGCCCCCTGCATTGGGATCGTGGAATCTTAACCACGGGACTGCCAGGGAAGTCGCCCAATGTTTTCTTTCGAAGTGAGGTTTTGATAAAAGCTCTTCTTCATCACTGCCAAATAGATGTTGAGCCTGGGATGAAGTTTGCAGAATCTTGCATTTTCTGTGTAACTTCCGAGGGCAGAAGACTGTCCTATAAGATGCCAGGCCACCACCTACCTCACTCAGCAGGTTCCCTCTTACACCTTCTCTCTACTCTTATTATTATGCTGAGAAGATTCCAGGGAAGTAGCTCAGTAATTACCTCAGAGAAGCCAGTGGTTAACAATCCTTCCTGTGTGGAAGTTTTCCTAGGTGACCCCCTTTCTGCTCCTTATCTAAGTTCTTTAGTTTAATTTTAATTCTCTTGTTGCTTGTTTCCTGTGGAAACAGAGGCATCAGCCGTCCACCTCATCATCATTCATTCATTCATCCAGGGCTTATTACTTGGCCGCTACTCTGCACCCCGCCACATGTCAAGTAGTTATTATTTTCCGAGGAATTCAAGGAAAGAAAGAAAGACAGTACTCTGGACACAGACCTTTTAGGTGCTCAATAAATAAAAAACATGCTTCACTTTTTCTTCCCTTCCTGCCTCTCTCCTGAGCCCTGCTTCTTCTGGCAGGACACGCTGAGCCAGGGTACTTTGGTGGCTATTTAAAAAAAAAGAAGAAGAAGTGCTGGGACCTTTGGAAATTCTAATGATGAAAGGCAGAGTCCAGCCCTCACTTCCCCTTCCTGCACAGTGCGGGCCTGGGTGCCACAGAGCTGATCGGTCCTTGCTGGGAGCCTGAAACGAACATGGATTACGAAACCCTGGGCAATATTGTCCTGCTGGCCATCGTCACCCTCATCAGTGTAGTCCAGAACGGTAAGGGAATCCCCTCCCTCAGGGTAGAGTTTGTTTCTAGTTGTTTGAAAGTCAGGCTTACACAGTTGTGTGTGTGTGTGTGTGTGTGTGTGTGTGTGTGTACACTTTTGTCTTTATGTGTATTTGTATCTTTATTTGAATGTATAGGGGTTTGTGCCTTTCTGCATGAATTTAGGTTTTTCCTTCTCCCAATCGTTCTTTCGCTTTAATGGGGATGATTAATCATGTCTGTAGAGCCAGGGCAGCAAGCTGTACAAAAAACTGTCACTGGAGTGTCTGCAATCAGCATTTTAACTATGAATTACTGTGGCCAGAGACCAGTTGGAGGGCAGGAAGGCTGGAAAGGGACAATCAGATATATGTTCACCCAGACGCTGGGTTATACTAATTGCAGCTGGGCGCTCTTCACCTGTCACCTGTAGGCTAAAAAAAAGGAAATTTGTGTGGTGTGAGGGGGATTTCACCTTAACATTATTTTACCTCGGTATTGCTTTTTTTTTTCTTTTGAAGAAACATGTCCTTTGCAATACTTTCTTTTTCTCTAGCAATGCGTAATTTTTGAAGCATTTTTTGGTAGGCATTATGTACTTACATAAAGGGAGAGAGAGACCGGGGAGGATTTTCTTGTTTGGGGTTTGCATTTCCATTAACTCTGCTATCACTTAAACCAAGCAAGAGACCTAGAACTGAAAATGCCAGGACTGGGTAGAACTTTCTCTTTAAAGTTCTGAGCTAGGACTGCCTCAGGCTCTATCAGTACGGCCAGTGTCTTTGGGATTTGCAGTTTACGAAGGTAGAGAAAAAAGGAGAGGAATGACTAAGGGCAGCTCTGTAACTTAATGGTAATTACTGAATGTTCACACCCTGGCACACTTTGGAAACTTGGGTATTCGATCAATTGGGCATATTCGGATATTTTCCCCCAACTTGAGTGTGGACAGAGGCTGGTGATGAGTAAGGCTTCCCATGGTCTCCCCGCCACCAGAGAGTGGCCAACTTTGCATACTCCGAGTATGTTTCCTCCATGGAACAACACGTTTTGTTTTTCTTTTTTGAATTTTATTTTATTTATTTTTTATACAGAAGCTTCTTGTTAGTTATCTATTTTATACATATCAGTGTATATATGTCAATCCCAATCTCCCAATTCATCCCACCACCACCACCCCTCCCGCCACTTTTCCCCCTTGGTGTCCGGAACAGCACTTGGCAGCTTTCTGACCCAAACATTTTCATTCTAAATCTCACACGACAGAGTTGCAGCTCAGAGAGGGGACGAGGGGCCGGTTGAGGCTGCCACAGTCTCAGGCCATTGCTGTTTCATGTTGGGGCTCGCTTAGTCTTGTCAGTTACCAAGGGATTCATTCATTCGACCTGCATACACCCACAGGGACCCTGCTCTGTCCAGGAAGGGTCCCGCATCCATGAGGATGTAGCAGTGAACAAGAAAGCTAGGTTCCTGCCTCCCAGGAAAGGAAAGGCTGGCAGGAAAAGATGGGCAGGCGGTAAGCGGGAAGCCTGCAGTGATGCTTCCGGTGCCCGTGGAGGCAGTTGTATGGGTGCAGGCGGGCGCTGCTTGTTCAGCTCTCCCCCTCCGGCCCTCCCCCGGATACCTGTCAATCTCAGTGACAGTGGACGGGAGCCAGGGTCCCCTCGGCCGCCTGTGCAGATGGGGCTGAGCAGAGGTTCGAGTGCGCCCTGAGCTGCTCCCTGTTGGTCCAGGCTGAGTCAGCGGAAGCTGGAGGGTCTCCTCCCGTGAGAACAGACTCTTTTCATCTCTCCTGAGATGCCCCAGGACCTGGCCCTGGTCTGTCCAGGGGGTCCCGGGCTTTTGCATAGAAGCCCAGCAAACCCGGAGCAGACGTGAGGTGGGCAGTGAGATTTCTAATTATTTTTGGCAGATGAGATTAAGTCTTCTTCTTTGGTGCAAAGGGGGAGGAGAGATTACAGATGGCCACATGTCTGAGTTTGAACCACAGTCTTTCGGCCAGCCATTTCAGATAGATAACGACAGGGCACAGTGTCCTCCCTGACACAGTCCCATGAACTGAAGAGGCTTCCTGCGGGGTGGGGAGACAAGTGTGGACCAGCTACTGCTTTGGGCTGGAGACTTTTCATCCTGGGCACACAGATGACTGGGGTGCATGTGTAGCGGTGTGGACAGCACGGCCCCAGCCTCACAGCCTCTGTCCCTCCCCATCCAATCCCCCCAGTTCCCTTTCACAGCGTTGTCTCACCCATGCTCGGGGGAGAAGACATGCTCCTGCCCTTTTGAAGCCACAGAAGGAGCCCTTGCCTCCCGCTCAGAGGCTTAGGATCAGCCCTGCTCCCCTCTGAGGCAGAGACCAGGGCTCCCATGTAATGCTGAGATCACCCTGTGAGGACTTTTTGTTTCTAACTGTTAAATGTGCCCGTGCAGGGAAACAAGAACAATGCAAATGACTTGGAAGGTAACACCTCTACCTGTTTTAACCGTTGAGATTTTAGGCAAACACAAAGGTCCTAACGTTGGTCCAGAACTCCTCTTTGCAATTCTAATTAACCTCGATGTTGCAGCCACAGGTCTACCTTATTGAGTGCGGAAAATATGCAAAAACTCTGTCCCCACCCCAATTACATTGGATACCCTTTCTGTTAGCTTTAGGAACTATTTACATGTTGCTGCCAGGCATGGCACACTCTGTCTTTGTCCCAAGACAAGGAGGTCAGTCCCCGTGTCTGTGACAGTGTTGGAGAGCTCTGCGCTCTCGGTACATTGTGTGAGCCTGATTCCCCAGGGGAAGGGCCAGAGCCCACCCGCCTGGTGGAACCTCCTCCTCTGCCTCCCAGACGCTCGTTAGTCATCAAGATCTTTGAGCTCGTGGCCCTCTTCCAGCTTGATCCAGCAGAACCCACGTTTGGAAATGCAGACCAAGTTTAGAGTACCTCGTTCCAAGAGACCTGGACCAGAACTGCCAAAGCCTGGTTTCCCGGGGAGTGTAGAGAGATGGATTTCCTATGCGTAGCACCCAGAGGGCCTCCAACTTCTTGGCTAAGGTGCCAGCAGCTTGGCCATGAAGCAAACCTGGGAAACACAGATTTAGAGAGAGTGATTTCCATAGGAAGCCAAACTAATTAGACTGGGAGGAGAGGGTGAGCTGCGGGGAGGGACCCGGGCCTCGTGCGCGGAGGCCTGAATGGTGACAGCAGAAATCTTCTTTACAGCATCCTCAAGAGCCCCTACTGAACACTCCCCTGACGGAGGGCTCACAACGCACTGGCCTCGCCCTTCCCATTGTTAAGTGTATTGAGAATCTGCTTTGTGTCAAGTATGGTGCTGGGCATAATATTATCTCATTTAATCCTTGCACCCTATGAAATATATAGTATTATATTTCTTTGTTTTTTATTTTTAATTTTTTTTAAACATCTTTATTGGAGTATAATTGCTTTACAATGGTGTGTTAGTTTCTGCTGTATAACAAAGTGAATCAGCTATACATAAACATATATCCCCATATCTCCTCCCTCTTGCATCTCCCTCCCACCCTCCCTATCCCACCCCTCTAGGCGGTCACAAAGCACCGAGCTGATCTCCCTGTGCTATGCGGCTGTTTCCCACTAGCTATCTATTTTACATTTGGTAGTGTGTATATGTCCATGCCACTCTCACTTCATCCCAGCTTACCCTTCCCACTCCCCGTGTCCTCAAGTCCATTCTCTACGTCTGTGTCTTTATTCCTGTTCTGCCCCTAGGTTCCTCAGAACCATTCTTTTTTAGATTCCATATATATGTGTTAACATACGGTATTTGTTTTTCTCTTTCTGACTTACTTCCCTCTGTATGACAGACTCTAGGTCCATCTACCTCACTACAAATAACTCAATTTCGTTTCTTTTTATGGCTGAGTAATATTCATTGTATATATGTGCCACATCTTCTTTATCCATTCACCTGTCAATGGACACTTAGGTTGCTTCCATGTCCTGGCTTAATTCACAGGTAAGCAAAGTGGAGCTTGGAGAGGTTAGACCATTGGTTGGAGGTTCCAGAGCCAGTAATGGTGAAACTGGGATTCAAACCTGCTCCAAAGGGTAGACCTTTACACAGTGTATTTTGTCTCGAATTCATTCATTTAAACTCTCACCACTCAGGAAGTGCTCTCTTATATGGAACTGAAATCCGCTGCCTTATAATTTCTATCCACTGGTGTGTCTGTTCTTTGGAAAAGCTTAGACTGTGCCTGCTGCTTCTGTGTTTACAAAGTCACCTGTAACATCCCTTCTTCAATGTATCATTCCTCATATGACTTGGTTTCCAGAGTCCCTTGTCATTGGGTTCCCCCTCCTACCCCACTCCCCAACTTGCCATGTTCTTTCTAAGATGCAGGTGGGTGTTTTCCATGCAGGGAAACTGTTCCCGAGATTCAGACACCAGTTCTGTTAGAATAATGGATGTGTGAATTGTTCTTTTGTATCACGCTGCTGGCTCATACTAACTTAATGAAAATCTCCAGAGCTTTTTATGTGATCCTGAGAAAGTTATTTACCTTCTCTGACCACCAGTTTCCTCAACAGAGAGATGGAGTTACTAATATCTTCTATGTGTGATGGTTGAAGGTATTGCCTGGGATAATTCACATAGGTAGAGTAGCCAGCAGAGCCCAGCATGTGGTACCGTTGCAGCCTTCTCTCTCCGTGTCTCTCTCTGTCTCTCTGGTTTGGCCTGATGTTAGCAGCCAGCCAAGAGAAGTGTGTGAGTGGTCTTTGCGTGCACAGTTTCTGTAACGTGGTCAAGGAAAATAGGAGTTGGAGTGTCAGTGTTTGGAGGAGTGGACAGAGGTGGCCCAACTCTTTCAAGTTTAGCTTAGAAGGAGGGGGAGGTAGATCCTAGTGGGATACAGGACTAAAGGCAGGCTTGTTTCTCTTTTGTTTTGAGGGTAGGAAAGATCTGAGTGTGTTTCAATGGTAAGGATTAGGAGGAAAACAGAGACTGAAGGTTCAGGAAATGGGGCAAACACTGATGAACAAAGACCTGAAGAGGGTGGCAGAAGCAGTGTCAGGGTTGCAGGTGGAGGGCTAAGGCTTGGAAAAGAGGAAGGGGTTTGTTCTCAGGCAAGGAGAGGAAGAAGAGAGGCAGACTCGGAGAAGGACGGCCATGCTGTGCAGTTGGTTGCAGAAATAACCTCAGACTTTCTTAATACTGTCTCTGTTTACGTGTTCAGGGGCAAGGGATGTCACCTTGGGTTCTGGAAAGACAATGATCAGAATTTTCCACTGTATTCTGTGGTAAGAAGGGACGTCCAGAGTGGACAGTTGGACACTTAAACCCTGTGTAGTTGATGGAATCCCTGAAGTGAGCTTCTATGTGACAGTAGGAGGATAAACACACCCTCGAATGCCCAGCTGGAGTTGAATCCCAACCTCCCTGCTCCCCGGTGGAGTGACTCTGAGAAAGTTATTTAACCTCCCTGAGCCGTAGGGCCCTTGTCTACAAAGTGGGGACAGCACCACCCACTTCACAGAGCTGGTGCCAGGCCCAATAAAGGAGCATATGTCCAGTGCCTAACAGAGGGCCTTCAGACAAGCCAGCCCTGCAGCTCTGCTCAAAATGGGCACAGTTCTAGGAGAGGAATGTACTTTTGACAAAAAGGAAAACGTGAAGACTTTTATTCATGTACACAATGGATAAGGCATCCTTTTCATGTCTTTTTGAGGAGCCTAAGAGGAAGTTGATGGAAAGAAACCCTGTGAGTGGGTCCCTGACAATCACACTTTTCCCTTTCTCACTCTTGAAATAGGAGGAAAGGAATAAAATAGGAGGGGTGAGAGAGAGAGAGAGAGGGAGGGAGAGACCTTTATCCTGCCATCCCCACCATCCAGCCTACAGATTCTGTCCCCTCAGCATCTCTTAATCCCACAAGCATCACCCTAACCAGCTCCCTTCTGTCTTTCCCCTGTCCTGGGTCTCACCCCTTTAAACACTCACCATGCTAAAGACAGAGTGGCTTTCTGGCGATGCCACTCCTCAACTTACACCTGTCAGTAACTCCTTGTTGCTCTCAAGATGGAAATAAATTCAGAAGTTCTTAACGTGGCTCTCATCAAGGTCACGGTCATGCTGCTAAGTCCGGCAGGCACTTCTCAGCCACCGTCTTCTTCAGCCTTGGTTCACTTACTGCTTTCTCCCTGGGGCTCCCTCTGGCCACCCTGTCTGCACCCCCAGCGGCCCCTGTCGTGCTGTGCCTTCTCTTTCGTCCACAGCTTGGCACACTGTGTCGTTTTAATTTTTGCATTTTGTTTACTGTGTGTGGTCTGTCTTCTCTTCTTGTATCCTCGCCAGAACGTAAGCTCCTCAGGCCAAGGCTCTTTGTGTGTTTTGTTCTCAGACGTAAGCTGAGTGTCTGGCACACGGCAAGTGATAACAGAGAAATGTCATTGAAAGAACAATTCACCACCTACCTCTTCGGTCTCATTTGTAATTGTACCAGGTTCCACTTCCCCACCACCAATAAGCTGGATGTACTGAACCCCAGAGGCTCTTGCCTCTGGACCTTTGCACATGCCATTACACTGGAGTGGAGTGATCTCCTCTGCTTGCCACACTTGTTCTTCAGATTTTATCTTAAATATCACTTCCTCTAGGAATCCTTCTGTGTCCCAAACACTGAATTAAGTTGCCCCCTTTGACCCTCGATGGCTCTGTATTCTCACTCAGTCTGATCTTAGCACGAGTCACTCTGTAGTGTAATTTCTTTCCTTGGTTGTCTATTTCTTCCGCCTGTCGGATCCTTGAAAGTGAGGGTCGTGTCTTACTCACCATTGAGTCACCAACACCAAATGCAGTGATTAATGGAGGGTAGCTGCTGAATAAATTTTTGCTCAGTTACATTTGATGGAGGACATTTAGGGCTCTTTAGATGTCAAGTTAAGGAACCGTCTAACATTCTAGTAAAATAATGGGATACGAGGCTCGTGAATGTTCTCCGTTATAAACCAAATCCAAACCTTTCCCTCTGGCAGGGTTCTTTGCCCACAAGTTGGAGCACGAAAGCAAGACCCATAATGGGTGGACCTTCCAGAGGACGGGGACACTTGCCTTTGAACGGGTCTACACTGCCAAGTGAGTCCAAACCCTGACACTGCTAACTGACAGAGAGGGGGAATGGGCACAGGGCTGCATGTCTGTCCGGGTCAACCTTCCAAAGGCCGGGGAGGCGAGGTTCCCAGGGAAGCTTGAACTTCACCTGGGAGACTTTGGGGGCACTTTTCATCATCTTAGCAAGTGCTGGTGTGTAAAGAGAGGAAGCGGGGCTGTGAGATGGCGGGATGGAGCTCCGCCTGTTCGGGGACCTCTCAGCCAGTCATTCAGTTGTGGAGTTGACCGATTTTCTGGGGCGTTAGTCCAGAGTGGCTGCCGGGAAAACCAGCCATCGCTCACCCCCAGCTTCGGAAGCAAGAGGTAGGGCCAGCTGACAGCTGCCTGCAGCCCCTCAGGTCCCCTCGGTGGGGTCTGGAGGGGACTCTAGTGCGTTTCCTAAGCCAGGTCTCCTGGTGCAACCAGAACGGAAAGAATGGGGGAATTATGCAATGGCTTCCCCACCTCTGCTGCTTTCCTTCCAAATGAAAAGGCCGTTTGAAAACACCTGAAGAACTCGGTGAAGGAGGCGGGTGCTATGTGGGATGCAAATCCAACATTCATTTCCCTCTCTGCTGAGCGCATTCAGACAGAGGGTTCAGCCAGCGGCCTGTCACCTGCTTCTCTGAGCCTGTGATTGGCCTGGGAGAAAGGGAGGCTGCAGCTCTGAGCTGGCCTTCGGCCTTGGCTTGGAGGTGACTTGGATGTCTCCAGGGATCCTTCCAAAGTGGGAGTCATGGCCACACAAGCAACGGCAGGAATAGCACAAGCAAATGCAGCCCCTCGAGGCCCCTCTGTCTCCCGTCGGCCCCAGCCCCTCAGACCCAGCACTCCTGCGCAGTCTGATTCCGAGGAAATCCCTTCCTGAACTACTTACAGGGAGATTGCCATCTTAAGATTCGGACCTTCGGTGTGTTAATTCTCAGAATCCATCGAAGAAGCGAAAGGATGTGATTTAAGCCATATTAGATGTTCACATTTACAGGACGTGGAGGAGAGTGTGTGCGGTGCCGTCAGCCCCTCTATGCTGTTTGCAGGGGAGATGGGAGAGGTCCCCTCAGACACACCCACGTGCAAGAGCGCAAGAGGGGCAAGGACAGTGTCCTCCGTCAGGGGTAACGCCAGAACCTCCCCCCACATGGAATCCAAAAGAACGTGAATACCATACTACCTGTTCGGAAAGAGAAGCTTCTTCCCGCCCAGATCACTACATTCTCACCGGCTGCCCCGTGTTCTTAGGGGCACAGCCGGGCTCGTCTGGAGAAGTGGTGCAGGGCTGCATGCAGCGGAATTTCTCGGTACCGGGTGAGAAGCTAAGTTTCCGTCCTGCCGAAAATGAAGAAGAACCGGGGCAGGCCAGGCCGCCTGGTGTCTGTGATTTCCCCCAGGAGTGAACTAGCTCTGCGTCTCAGAAGACGCCTCGCTGACGCCTGGTCCCCACTGCCAGCCTCCAGATGGCGTCCCTGATGTCCGAAGGCGCTAGAGCAGAGTGGTGGGTGATTGGTGCCACCTGGGGGTCCCCACCGCATGGGTGCTGCCGCCCAGCTCCCAAACCCACGTGACTTTCCCACTTACCCACCCCCGAGAGAGGGCCAGAAGAGGGAGGGGAGGGGAGAGAGCTGTGGAGAGGCCGGAGCTTTGGGGGGGGGGGGGGGGGAGTGGAGGGGAATTTTCTGTAATTAAAAGGTTGCCCAGACACTACTGTGGTTCTGTTACAAAGACTACTTCCTCCCTGACCCAGCTGGCAGCGCCCTGTGTGTGCCTGAGGTGGGTTGTGGAAGGTGCTGAAGATCAACACAGAGGCTGCCGCCTGCTGGCAACGCCAGGAGCCCCCAGTCTGTGTGCCCCAGCCAGGAAGCTACCAGGAAGGGCCTTACCTGTTAGCCCGAAAGAAAGTCATCCCCAGTGATAGCTTCTCCAGGGGCCTCCAAAAGCACCAAAGAGGGGTACAAGAAGAGCCGTAGGGGTGTGAGAAGAAAAGAACATGTATCTTATGTTGCTATCTAAAAAATAGGAAATTGAACTTTACTCAATTTTAATATACAGATTGAGAGTAGGATGTGTATATAATTTGTACATAAATACACCCGTCATAGGGTTGCATGATCAAAACTCTTGGTTGATGGGGTGTGGGATCATAAATGTTTAGAGACTGCATAAAGGGAAAAATAGCAGAAAGAATAAATGATGCTGGTGGATTGAAATGGCTGATGCATGGTTTTCAGCATAAAGTATGACTGTTGAGTGATACAGAGAGTTCAAGATTTGGGGGCTGTTGGTAAACAGACGTCCCAGCCAGGTGAGGCCTTCAGCTCAGACTCAGCCTCGGTTAATGGGCTACTCTACCACCCATCTCCCTCGAGGGCAGAGCTGAGTCAGGGTTTGAGAGTTAAAAGGATCTCGACCTTGACTCTCTCTTCATGTGTCTAAAGCATAGGTCAAAGCCCTGTTCCCAGTTGATGAGCACAGCCAGAGCCGTCAAAGTTTGGTTTTTGGAGAAAAGTCTCAGTTAACTGACCTAAGATTCTTCTCCATGAGTGTGGGTGAGCACAGGCTGTGGAGAGAAGATGGGTCTCTGCAGATGTGTCATTTTCCAAAATGTGACCCATAGATTACAAGTTCATGGGCTGTTAACAGGTATTAAAGAAAAGAACAAGTTCTGTACAGCAAGACTTTTGAGAAACTTTAAAGTACTAAGACACTGTGATTCTTGGTTCTACAAGAAGGGGAGGTCTTATTTAACTACAGACACCCCTCCTTTTTTTTTTTTCTAGAGCATATCAAAGGTTTAGAGTTTCACAAGATGCATTTTGGTAAATGACACCCTGAGGTCCCTTCTGCCCCAACACTTCTCAGAATCCACTCTGGACTCACTTCCAAGTAGCAGGGACTTGTGAATGGTTTGAAGGTGATACATCTACATTGGTTCTATTCATTAGTATTGATACTATTACTGTTATTATTGATATTTACTTATTTACATATCTATTTATTTAAAGTTCTATTGCAATATAGTTGATTTACAATGTTGTGTTAGTTTCAGGTGTAGAGCAAAGTGATTCAGTTATATATATATATGTATATATACACACACACATATGTATTCTTATTTAGATTCTTTTCCATTATAGGTTATTGCAAGATATTGAGTATAGTTCCCTGTGCTATACAGTAGGTCCTTGTTGGTTATCTATTTTATATATAGTAGTGTGTATATTTTAATCCCAAACTCCTAATTTATCCCTCCCATATTTACTTATTTTAAATAAACCCAAATTAACTAGCAAAACATTAAGTGCTTCTATATCTCATTCTTAAAGGTGGAGAAAAATGAAAGGGAAAATTGCAATGAATCCTTTTCTCCATAAAAACACTGGCAGTTGCGGTGCATCCAATTGAACACAGCACAGTGAATTGTTGAGAGATCTGCTGAGTAGCTCGTAGTTAGACCTCAAGAAATGACAGACAAAGTGGGTTTGTCAGTTTTGTCCTGCAGAAAAAATGGCACAAAAGAATATTTGGAATAACAATAATTTGTCAGTAGGAAAGACATTTCCATTGGGGGTTATAAGAAGGAAGAGGTTGGAGGAATAATAGCCACCATTTATTGAATGCTTACTATGAGCCTGGCGCTGCTTTCTCTCATTTTATTCTCGCAACAGCCAAGGAGGTATCCATAAATACTCATGTCTCCATTCACCTTCAATTGATGAGGAGACTGAAACTCAGTGAGGCTGGGAAATGCACCCACAATCGCACAGTCAAAAAGTGGCAGCCGGGAGACCTTCAAGATGGTGGAAGCGTAAGACGTGGAAATCACCTTCCTCCCCACAAATACATCAGAAATACATCTACATGTGGAACAACTCCTACAGAACACCTACTGAACGCTGGCAGAAGACCTCAGACCTCCCAAAAGGCAAGAAACCCCCCACGTACCTGGGTAGGGCAAAAGAAAAAAGAAAAAACAGAGACAAAAGAATAGGGACGGGACCGCACCAGTGGGAGGGAGCTGTGAAGGAGGAAAGGTTACCACACACTAGAAGCCCCTTCGCGGGCGGAGACTGCGGGTGGCGGAGGGGGGAAGCTTCGGAGCCGCGGAGGAGAGCGCAGCCACAGGGGTGCGGGGAGCAAAGTGGAGAGATTCCCGCACAGAGGATCGTGCCGACCGGCACTCACCAGCCCGAGAGGCTTGTCTGCTCACCCATCGGGGCGGGCGGGGCTGGGAGCTGAGGCTCGGGCTTCGGTCGGATCGCAGGGAGAGGACTGGGGTTGGCGGCGTAAACACAGCCTGAAGGGGGCTAGTGCGCCACGGCTAGCCGGGAGGGAGTCCGGGGAAAAGTCTGGACCTGCCTAAGAGGGAAGGGGCCACTGTTTTGGGGTGCGCGAGGAGAGGGGATTCAGAGAGCCTCTTAAAGGAGCTCCAGAGACGGGCGCAAGCCGCGGCTAAAAGCGCGGAACCCAGAGACGGGCGGGAGACGCTAAGGCTGCTGCTGCTGCCGCCACCAAGAAGCCTGTGTGCGAGCACAAGTCACTCTCCACACCTCGCCTCCCGGGAGCCTGTGCAGCCCGCCACTGACAGGGTCCCGTGATCCAGGGACAACTTCCCTAGGAGAACGCATGGCGCACCTTAGGCTGGTGCAACGTCACACCAGCCTCTGCCGCCGCAGGCTCGCCCCGCATCCATACCCCTCCCTCCCTCCCCCCGGCCTGAGTGAGCCAGAGCCCCCAAATCAGCGGCACCTTTAACCCCGTCCTGTCTGAGCAAAGAACAGACACCTTCAGGTGACCTACACGCAGGGGCGGGGCCAAATCCAAAGCTGAACCCCAGGAGCTGTGCGAACAAAGAAGAGAAAGGGAAATCTCTCCCAGCAGCCTCGGGAGCAGTGGATTAAATCTCCACAATCAACTTGATGTACCCTGCATCCGTGGAATGCCTGAATAGACAACGAATCATCCCAAATTGAGGAGACGACTTTGGGAGCAATGATATATATATATTTGTTTTTCCTTTTTCTCTTTTTGTAAATGTGTGTGTGTATGCTTCTTTGTGTGGTTTTGTGTGTATAGCTTTGCTTTTACCATTTGTCCTAGGGTTCTGTCTGTCCGTTTGTTGTGGGGTTTTTTGGTATAGATTTAGCACTTGTTATCATTGGTGGATTTTTTTTTTTTGGTTTGATTGCTCTCTTCTTTCTTTTTTTTTCATTTTCTATTACTTTATAATTTAAAATTTTTAAAAATAATTTCTTAATAACTATTTTATTTTATTTTTTTCTTTCTTTCTTTCTTCCTTTTCTTCTGAGCTGTGTGGCTGACAGGGTCTTGGTGCTCTGGCCGGGTGTCAGGCCTGTGCCTCTGAGGTGGGAGAGCCAAGTGCAGGACATTGGTCCACCAGAGACCTCCCAGCTCCATGTAATATCAAACGGTGAAAGCTCTCCCAGAGATCAACATATCAATGCTAAGACCCAGCTCCACTTAATGACCAGCAAGCTACAGTGCTGGACACCCTATGCCAAACAACTAGCAACACAGAAGCACAACCGCACCCATTAGCAGAGAGGCTGCCTAAAATCATAATAAGGTCACAGGCACCCCAAAACAGACCACTGGATGCAGCCCTGCCTACCAGAAAGACAAGATCCAGCCTCATCCACCAGAACACAGGCACCAGTCCCCTCCACCAGGAAGCCTACACAACCCACTGAACCAACCTTAGCCACTGGGGACAGACACCAAAAACAACAGGAACTACAAACCTGCAGACTGCGAAAAGAAGACCCTAAACACAGTAAGTTAAGCAAAATGAGAAGACAGAGAAACACACAGATGAAGGAGCAAGGAAAAAACCCACCAGACCAAACAAATGAAGAGGAAATAGGCAGTCTACCTGAAAAAGAATTCAGAGTAATGATAGTAAAGATGATCCAAAATCTTGGAAATAGAACGGAGAAAATACAAGAAACATTTAACAAGGACCAAGAAGAACGAAAGAGCAAACAAACAATGATGAACAACACAATAAATGAAAGTTGAAATTCTCTAGAAGGAATCAATAGCAGAATAACTGAGGCAGAAGAACAGATACGTGAGCTGGAAGATAAAATCGTGGAAATAACTATCACAGAGCAGAATAAAGAACAAAGAATGAAAAGAATTGAGGACAGTCTCAGAGGCCTCTGGGACAACATTAAACACACGGACATTCGAATTATAGGGCTCCCAGAAGAAGAAGAGAAAAAGAAAGGGACTGAGAAAATATTTGAAGAGATTATAGCTGAAAACTTCCCTAATATGGGAAAGGAAATAGTCAAGTCCAGGAAGTGCAGAGAGTCCCATACAGGATAAATCCAAGGAGAAACACACCAAGACACATATTAGTAAACCTATCAAAAATTAAATAAAAGAAAAAATATTAAAAGCAGCAAGGAAAAAACAACAAATAACGTACAAGGGAATCCCTATAAGGTTAACAGCTGATCTTTCAGCAGAAACTCTGCAAGTGAGAAGGGAGTGGCAGGACATATTTAAAGTGGTGAAAGGGAAAAACCTACATCCAAGATTACTCTGCCCAGCAAGGATCTCATTCAGATTCGATGGAGAAATTAAAACTTCACAGACAAGCAAAAGCTAAGAGAATTCAGCACTACCAAACCAGCTTTACAACAAATGCTAAAGGAACTTCTCTATCAGGAAACACAAGAGAAGGAAAAGATGTACAATAACAAACCCAAAACAATTAAGAAAATGGTAATAGGATCATACATATCGATAATTACCTTAAATGTAAATGGATTAAATGCTCCAACTAAAAGACATAGACTGGCTGAATGGATACAAAAACAAGACCTGTACATATGCTGTCTACAAGAGATCCACTTCAGACCTAGAGACACATACAGACTGAAAGTGAGGGGATGGAAAAAGATATTCCATGCAAATGGAAATCAAAAGAAAGCTGGAGTAGCAATTCTCATATCAGACAAAATAGACTTTAAAATAAAGACTATTACAAGAGACAAAGAAGGACACTACATAATGAACAAGGGATCAATCCAAGAAGATGATATAACAATTCTAAATATTTATGCACTCAACATAGGAGCATCTCAATACGTAAGGCAAATGCTAACAGCCATAAAAGGGGAAATCGACAGTAACACAATCATAGTAGGGGAATTTAATACCCCACTTTCACCAATGGACAGATCATCGAAAATGAAAATAAATAAGGAAACACAAACTTTAAATGACACATTAAACCAGATGGACTTAATTGATATTTATAGGACATTCCATGCAAAAACAACAGAATACACTTTCTTCTCAAGTGCTCAAGGGACATTCTCCAGGATAGATCATATCTTGGGTCACAAATCAAGCCTTGGTAAATTTAAGAAAATTGAAATTGTATCAAGTATCTTTTCTGACCACATGCTATGAGACTAGATATCAATTACAGGAAAACAATCTGTAAAAAATGCAAACACATGGAGGCTAAACAATACACTACTTAATAACCAAGGGATCACTGAAGAAATCAAAGAGGAAATCAAAAAATACCTAGAAACAAATGACAATGAAAACACAACGACCCAAAACCTATGGGATGCAGCAAAAGCAGTTCTAAGAGGGAAGTTTATAGCAATCCTACCTCAAGAAACAAGAAACGTCTCAAATAAACAGCCTAACCTTACGCCTAAAGCAATTAGAGAAAGAACAAAAAACGTCCGAAGTTAGCAGAAGGAAAGAAATCATAAAAGATCAGACCAGAAATAAATGAAAAAGAAATGAAGGCAACAGTAGCAAAGATCAATAAAACTAAAAGCTGTTTCTTTGAGAAGATAAACAAAATTGATAAACCATTAGCTAGACTCATCAAGAAAAAAAAGAAGACTCAAATCAATCGAATTAGAAATGAAAAAGACAAAGTAACAACTGACACTGCAGAAACACAAAGGATCATGAGAGATTACTACAAGCAACTATATGCCAATAAAATGGACAACCTGGAAGAAATGGACAGATTCTTAGAAAAGCACAACCTTCTGAGACTGAACCAGGAAGAAGTAGAAAATATAAACAGACCAATCACAAGCACTGAAATTGAGACTGTGATTAAAAATCTTCCAACAAACAAAAGCCCAGGGCCAGATGCCTTCACAGGTGAATTCTATCAAACATTTAGAGAAGAGCTAACACCTATCCTTCTCAAACTCTTCCAAAATATAACAGAGGGAGGAACACTCCCAAACTCATTCTACAAGGCCACCATCACCCCCTGATACAACCAGACAAAGATGTCACAAAGAAAGAAGACTACAGGCCAGTATCACTGATGAACATAGATGCAAAAATCCTCAACAAAGTACTAGCAAACAGAATCCAACAGCACATTAAAAGGATCATACACCATGATCAAGTGGGGTTTATCCCAGGAATGCAAGGATTCTTCAATATACGCAAATCAATGTGATAAACCATATTAGCAAATTGACAGAGAAAAACCATATGATCATCTCAATAGATGCAGAAAAAGGGTTTTACAAAATTCAACACCCGTTTATGATAAAACCCAGAAAGTAGGCATAGAGGGAACTTATCTCAACATAATAAAGGCCATATATGACAAACCCACAGCCAACATCATTCTCAGTGGTGAAAAACTGAAACCATTTCCACTAAGATCAGGAACAAGACAAGGTTGCCCACTCACAGCACTATTATTCAACATAGTTTTGGAAGTTTTAGCCACAGCAATGAGAGAAGAAAAAGAAATAAAAGGAATCCAAATCAGCAAAGACGTAAACTGTCACTGTTTGCAGATGACTTGATACTATACATAGAGAATCCTAAAGACGCTACCAGAAAGCTACTAGAGCTAATCAATTAATTTGGTAAAGTAGCAGGATACAAAATTAATGCACAGAAATCTCTTGCATTCCTATACACTAATGATGAAAAATCTGAACAAGAAATTAAGGAAATGCTCCCATTTACCATTGCAACAAAAAGAATAAAATACCTAGGAATAAACCTATCTAAGGAGACAAAAGACCTGTATGCAGAAAACTATAAGATACTGATGAAAGAAATTAAAGACAATACAAACAGATGGAGAGATATACATGTTCTTGGTTTGGAAGAATCAACATTGTGAAAATGACTATACTACCCAAAGCAGTCTACAGATTCAATGCAATCCCTATCAAACTACCAATGGCATTTTTCACAGAACTAGAACAAAAAATTTCACAATTTGTATGGAAACACAAAAGACCACGAATAGCCAAAGCAATCTTGAGAAAGAAAAATGGAGCTGGTAGAATCAGGCTCCCAGACTTCAGACTATACTACAAAGCTACAGTAATTGAGATAGTATGGTACTGGCACAAAAACAGAAATCTAGATCAATGGAGCAGGATAGAAAGCCCAGAGATAAACCCACGCACATATGGTAACCTTATTTTTGATAAAGGAGGCAAGAACATACAATGGAGAAAAGACCGCCTCTTCAATAAGTGGTGCTGGGAAAACTGGACAGCTACATGTAAAAGAATGAAATTAGAACACTCCCTAACACCATACACAAAAATAAACTCAAAATGGACTAAAGACCTAAATGTAAGGCCAGACACTATAAAACTCTAAGGGGAAAACATAAGCAGAACACTCTGACATAAATCACAGCAAGATCCTTTTTGACCCAGCTCCTAGAGAAATGGAAATGAAAACTAAAATAAACAAATGGGACCTAATGAAACTTAAAAGCTTTTGCACAGCAAAGGAAACCATAAACAAGATGAAAAGACAGCCCTCAGAATGGGAGAAAATATTTGCCTATATTTTGAAGCAACCGACAAAGGATTAATCTCCAAAATTTACAAGCAGCCCATGCAGCTGAATATCAAAAAAACAACCCAATCCAAAAATGAGCAGGAGACCTAAATAGACATTTCTCCAAAGAAGATATACAGATTGCCAACAAACACATGAAAGAACACTCAGCATCACTAATCATTAGAGAAATGCAGATCAAAACTACAATGAGGTATCACCTCACACCAGTCAGAATGGCCATCATCAAAAAAATCTACAAACAATAAATGCTGGAGAGGATGTGGAGAAAAGGGAACACTCTTGCATTGTTGGTGGGAACGTAAATTGATATAGCCACTATGGAGAACTGTATGGAGGTTCCTTAAAGTGCTAAAAATAGTACTACCATAAGACACAGGCATCCCACTACTGGGCATATACCCTGAGAACACGATAATTCAAAAAGAGTCATGGACCACAATGTTCATTGCAGCTTTATTTACAATAGCCAGGACGTGGAAGCAACCTAAGTGTCCATCAACAGATGAATGGATAAAGAAGATGTGGCACATATAACAGTGGAATATTACTCAGCCATAAAATGAAACGAAATTGAGTTATTTGTAGTGAGGTGGATGGACCTAGAGTCTGTCATACAGAGTGAAGTAAGTCAGAAAGAGAAAAACAAATACTGTATGCTAACACATATACGTGGAATCTAAAAAAAAAAAATGGTTATGAAGAACCTAGGGGCAGGACAGGAATAAAGATGCAGACATAGAGAATGGACTTGAGGACGTGGGGAGGGGGAAGGGTAAGCTGGGACGAAGTGAGAGAGTGACATGGGCATATATACACTACCAAATGTAAAATAGATAGCTAGTGGGAAGCAGCCACATAGCACAGGGAGATCAGCTTGGAGCTTTGTGACTACCTAGGGGGTGGGATAGGGAGGGTGGGAGGGAGATGCAAGAGGGAGGAGATATGGGGATATATGTTTATGTATAGCTGATTCACTTTGTTATAAAACAGAAACTAACACACCATTGTAAAGCAATTATACTCTAATAAAGATGTTAGAAAAAGAAGAAGATTAAAGGTGGTAAAGACAATATAAAATTAAACATTTTAATACTGAAAAAAAAAAAAAGTGGCAGCCCCGAGTGGGACCCAGGCTTTGTGACTTTAGGGACCACACGAGTGACCTCTAAGGTCTCTAAAGGCAGCTGTATCACTGACCAAAGGACAAAAGCTGCTTGAGTTCAGCGCAGCAGCAGCCCTCTGGCGAGGAGGGACATGTGTGCACGCAGCTGTGGATGGAAGATGTGTCAGAGGTCCTGGATGGGGAGAGGGACAGGCTTGAGCCAGAGTGGGGGTTAGGTTTCTGGGTGTATTCTGGAAATCCAGAGAAGAGCCCATTTTCTTAGAGTTGGGAGAATTTCGTTCAATTCCGGGCAGACTGTGTTGTACCAGGGCCCATGGTGACTTGATATAAGAGGCAGGAATGATTGAATGGCTGATCTAATGCCACGTCACTAGACACTTCTATGATCACATCCCTTGGACAATAAAGAATTTTTTAAAATTTTGCATCACCCAGACAAAATCACAACTTCAAAACAAACAAAACAGAAGCATGAGAATGAGAGGAAGCAGGGGAGAGCTTTGATATTAATAAATTTTCAAACTGTTGGAGCGTCGGGTATTAGATCCCATCAGACATGGAACATTATTCAACTAAATAAAAGGGAATGTTCTCTCTAGTTTTCTGGAACTGGGAGATGGATCTTCTCTCAGTCCTGAGGCTGCAGTTTTGTGTCTCTAATGAGGTGTAAGAATAGATGTGATGCATTTGCTTAGCGGCTGCTACAGTTATCACTTTGGGGCTTGTTTACTCACTAAGTGCTTCACCGCAAATGGCAGATTTGTAAGGGACTCCCGCCCTTTGGAGTTCTTACTGTGTCCATTGATCAATGGAAATCCTGGGTATCCAGAGCCCCCAGCAGTGTCATCAGGGCTCTTCTGGCTCTCCTGTGTCTATCCAGGACAGGGTACATTGGTTTCTTACCTTTTCCATTTGTTGACTTCTCCAGTAAAGGATTTTTTGACCATCAGAAAGATCTGAAGGCCCCCGTGACCCAACCTCTGGGTTCTCTGCAGGGGACAGACCAAAGGCTGGTCATTCCAGGGTTCTCAGTGGTACCAACTGAATCGTGAGATCCTATTGGTTTGAACGAGGCTTCAAGGCTGATTTTTAGGAGGAACTTTATGAGAACCAGGTCAGGAAGGATCCAGATGAAGAATCCAAGGAAGGAATTTGGATAAAAGGCCAAATGTAATTTGAAAATTGCATCTTTGCTTTTACCTATACAGTTCGAATTACCTTAGACCAGTGGTTCTCAAACTTGAGTATGTATCAGAATCACCTGGGGGGCTGTTAAAACTCTTGCTGGGCCCACCCTCAGAGTTTTTAATTCCTTAGGTCCAAGGAAGGCATTAACATTTGCATTTTCAACAAGTTCCGTGGTGATTCTGATGTGGCCTCTGGTCCAGGGGCCACACCTTGAGAACCAGTACATTAGACCATCGACTCTTAGAGCTTAAGTGGATCTCAGAGTTACTCTGTATTAGTCTCTTAGTTTAACTGGTAAGGAAACTAAGTCCAGAGAGATTGCTTTGCCAGTGACAAACAGCAGGTTAATGTCAGGTGGGGGACGAAATCCTAGTCACCAAATCCTTCCTGCTCTATTGCATTGCCTCTCCTCTTTTGAGTCTTCTTGTGTTGTGTTTCCATGGATGTGCATGTTGATTGTTCTGATCTAGGCTGTAAACTCGAGAACACTTGCTATTTGCTTTAGTGCAGGCATCCCTCTTTTTATTGTGCTTCACAGACACTGGGGTTTTTTGTTTTTGTCTTTTTTACAAATTGAAGGTTTGCAGCAGCCCTGCATTGTCGGATGATGGTTAGCATTTTTTAGCAATAACATATTTTTAAATTAAGGTATGTACCTTGTTTTTTAGACATAATGCTATTGCACATACAGTGGACTACAGTATAGCATAAACATCACTTTTATGTGTACTGGGAAACAAAAGCATTCCTGTGAGTTGCTTTATCTGGTATTTGCTTCATCGTGGTGGTGTGGAACTGAAGCCACGCTATTTCTGAGGTGTGCCTGTAGAGTCGAAGAGGTAACACACCTGGTTTTAGAGTCGTACTGACCAGGCTGTGAATCCTGGCTTTGCTACTCTGTAGCTGGGTGACCCTGGGCAAGTTATTCACCTTCTCCAAGATTCAGTTTCTCATCTGAAACATGAGACTAATTGTGGTAGAGGTCGAATAATGACCCCCAAAGGTGTTCACACCCTAATCTCGGGAACATGTGAATGGGTTATGTTACGTGGCAGGGAGGAGTCAAGGTTGCTAACCAGCTGAATTTAAGTTCAATTTAAGAGATTATTCTGGATTATCTGGGTGGGGCCCAATGTAATCACAAGGGTCCTTCAAATGTGGAAGAAGGAGGCAGAAGAGTTGGTGTCGCAAAGAAAACATGATCAGACATTTCTGGTTTTGAGGTTGGAAGGGTCCACAAGCCAAGGAATGCAGGCGATCTCTAGAAGCTGGGAAAAGCAAGGAAACAGAAGCGATGCATCTCCAGAAGGAATGCAGCCATGTGGACACCTTCATTTTGGCCCAATGAGACCGATTTCAGACTTCTGACCTCCAGATAATCAATTGTCTTGTTTTAAGCCACTGAGCTTGTGGCTAGTTGTCCCAGTAGCCCCAGGAAACACATGCAGTCACCATGTGTGCTCACAGGATTGCTTGAGTTTAAAGGAGACCAAGGGTGTAAGACACCAGCACGGGAGTGAGGACTGAGCGCTGCACAAGGCCATTGCTCCAGCAACCTGCTGTCCACAGCGCTCACTTTTCAATTCCAAGAAGCGCTTTGGCGTAACCGGGAGCAGGAATCCTGCCAAGGCGAATCCATCAAGAAAGTGGGTCTCCGATCGGCTTCACCGAGGAAGGGAGTGGATGGTTTCCGAACACGTGTCCGCTTTACACACACCACTGTCTGTTTCTGACGTCTTATCAGGTAAAGGTCAGTGGAATTATGAATGGGGTTTGTGCTGTGCGCGACAGTGATTATTAATTCGGGGTTTCAGGTAATTTTCAGACTGCGCTGCAGTAACGTGTCTTCTGACGTTTCCCCTTGTGTATTTATCCTACAGCCAGAACTGTGTCGATGCGTACCCCACCTTCCTTGTCACGCTCTGGAGCGCCGGGCTCCTCTGCAGCCAAGGTAACCCAGGCTTCTCCTTGTGTGTTCTCTTTCTGAAACGTGATGCATCACCAGGAGCTTCGAGTGCAGGCTTTTTGATGAAAAGGCTTTGCCTGCCCTCCAGCTCCAATCCATGAAGCCCTGGAGAGGCGAGACCCTCCGGAGGCTGTGTTTCAGCGGGCGGGGTGCCCGCGCGGAGCCCTGCGGTAATGCATCGCTAATGCTGGCCCCCTGGTGGCTGGTGGAGAGTGGCTGCGCTGACAAGGGTGGTTTAAGGCTAAATGTGACTCAGAATCCTTAAGCAGTGTTAGCTCAGATGCAAGGGCATTCTAAATGAGAGCGCCCGAGGGGTCTATTCTGGGCCAGCTGTCACTTGGCTGTCCTGCCAATCGGCTTCTGCATGGTGGTCCTTCTTCGGTCCAGGTCTCCAGCCTCTCCGGTTCTTAGCAGCCCACGGTCTTGACTTTAGCACGTTGACACCCAGAGTTGATTTAAAATTAAATGGAAACCTGAGTGGTGGTTATTTTTTTTTTTTCCTTTTTGGCCGTGCCACGCGGCCTGTGGGCTCTAGTTCCCAGACCAGGGATCGAACCCGCGCCCCCTTCATTGGAAGCACAGAGTCTTCCACTGGACCGCCAGGGAAGTCCCTGTGTGGTATTTTTGGTCCCCTTTGGAGACTGGCCCTCTGTCTGGTGAAGGCTCGGCATGACCTGGCCGGCTTCCATGCTGTGGCCCAGTGGTGCATGAGAAAAGGCCACTAGTGTCCTCTGATAAATGATTTCATCCTTATTGCCTTCACTCATTCTATAAAGTAGGTAAAGTGGATGTTATTTCCCACTGTTACCTTTGAGGACCCTTTGGTTCAGGGACATAAAGTGACTTTTTCAAGGTTGCTCAGCTGGTGAATAACAGAGCCAGGATGGGAGCTCAGGTCTTTCAGGCTAAATCCTGGATTTTTCACAAGTATCCTCCTACTTTATTTATTTCCATAAAAATATACATTGAACACCTACTATGTGCCAAGCCCTGTCCCTGGATACACAGCGATAAATAAAACAGAGATGGTGGTGAAGCACACAGCAGTTGGCGAGATGGACCATAGAAAATAAATGAATGGATAAATTTTTGCCAAGAGTGAGACATGCCATGAAGGAAAAGAATAAGGTGCAGTGAGAGAGAAGAGAGGTGAGGGATGGTAGCAGAAACCACTTCAGGAATATCATGTGCGCTGTAAGGCTGTCAGTAAGCTCACTCTTTCTTTCCCACTTATTTCCTCAGTTAAATAAGAAACATGTCTGACATCACTTGAAAAATCAAGTCAAACTACACTTAGAGTAGGAGTGATGCTTCCTTTTATGTCTTAGACGCTACTTGATACAGGTGAATCTGGAGTTGTTCTGGTTAGTTAAATACAAAGGGAGTTGGAAGGGGTTTCAGGGTGCTGGAAATATGCATTTTCTGCCAAAACAAGTGTTGGCATTGCTGGGAGACAGAAGTGTCAGTCACCCCTGTTCAATAATCATCACTTCCTATGAATATGGTAGATTGTAGAATTTTTTAGGTGAAAGGAGCCCCAGCCCAAACCCATCACTTTACAGAGCAGGAACCCAAACCCCAGGGGAACTTGCTCAAACCTGAGAATTTTAGACCCTGGATTTGCATCCACGACACCTCTCCTGGTGTTCCAAGCAGCCCAGGTCCAAACCAGAGGTGGGCGCCATTCCCTGCATATGGGCAAGGAGTTCAGCCACTTTGCACCCTGGTTTCTTTTAGGTTATATTCACCTTAGCTCCCAGTGAAAGAGAGATGGGTCGGTAAGTTAGAGCAGAGCCACCCGGAAGGGACCAACCAGGAAAGACTTTGTCCAAGGCAAATTGTGAATTGTGACAATTTTGTGACCTTCAGAGAAGAGAGGATCCGAGACCAGAGTACCCGGTATGCCTCGGGCAGTACGTGACGCGTAAGAAGTGCTCGGTTAATGCACTTAATTTGGTATTTGAATAACGCTGGGGGGTTTTTCACAGAGCTTTTATACCCATACTTCTGGTTCACCTGCATATTAATTCCTGATCGGCAGGAAAGCTGTAATCAGCCCTTTGTCCAGATGTGGAATGAGTTAAGCGTTAGCTCCAGATCGTAGTAGTCCTGGTGGGGCTGGGTTTCCTAGCTCTCAGCCCCGAGTGCTCAGGCCTCCACGCGGTTGTTTGGCTGGAACGCAAAGGGCATTTCTTTCCCCAGAGATCTTTCCTGAACTGTAGCAATTGTTCAGAAAAGGTTGCGCATCGCAATTCCTGGAGGCCCACAGGTGAAGGGTGTACTTTGAAGAGAACCAGCTTCAGAGCAGGGCTGTGGGTTCAAGTCCAGCTCTCCTCCCAAACACACACACACACACACACACACACACACACACACACACACTTACAAGCTGACAGTCTTACACAAGCCCCTTGGCCATGTTTCCACATCTGGAAATAGAAAAGATGATATCAATCATGTGAAAAGGATTCAAATTAGATGAAGGGTTTGAAAAGACTTTGTAAACTACACCATGATTCCAATACAGGGTAACATGACTATTATTTTTTTTTTTTATGTGAACATAATTTTTTATTTCTCTGAGATAAATGCCCAAGTGTACAGTTGCTGTACCATATGGTAATTCCATGTTTAGTTTTGTAGGAAATTCTTGAAGTCTTTACCAGACTGTAACATTTCACATTCCCACCAGCAATATGTACCCTCATCAGTGTTTGGTGTTATCGTTATTTTTTGTCAGCCGTTCTGATAGGTGCGTAGTGATGTCTCATTATCGTTTTCATTTGTGCTTCCTTATAATGTCTAAGGAGAGTAATCTTCATGTGCTTTTTTTTTTTTTTTGCCATTTGTACATCCCCTTTGCTGAAATCCCTTTCATGTCTTTTGTTAAATTTCTAACTAGATTGTTTTGTCTTATTTTTTCTGTTGAGTTTTTTTTTTAATATCTTTATTAGAGTATAATTGCTTTACAATGGTGTGTTAGTTTCTGCTTTATAACAAAGTGAATCAGCTATACATATACATATATCCCCATGTCCCCTTCCTCTTGCCTCTCCCTCCCACCCTCCCTATCCCACCCCTCTAGGTGGTCACAAAGCACCGAACTGATCTCCCGGTGCTATGTGGCTGCTTCCCACTAGCTATTTTACATTTGGTAGTGTATATATGTCCATGCCACTCTCTCATTTCGTCCCAGCTTACCCTTCCCCCTCCCTGTGTCCTCAAGTCCATTCTCTACATCTGTGTCTTTATTCCTGTCCTGCCCCTAGGTTCTTCAGAACCATTTTTTTTGATTCCATATACATGTGTTAGCATGCGGTATTTGTTTTTCTGTTTCTGACTTACTTCACAACATGACTATTATTAAAGAGCTCAGGTTTCTTCCAGCTGCAGGCTCTTTGCTGAACTTCACATCGGCCCCAACTGGCAGAAGCTGAGGCCTCTGCTCAATTTCGTGACCAACATTGATTGCATAATGACTGTATTAATATTGGGTTAACTTAGCATGCTTTGGTGTCAGCGACGCTAACGCAAGGTGTTTTCCTTTCTCCACTTAGTTCCTGCGGCTTTTGCTGGACTGATGTACCTGGTTGTGAGGCAACAGTACTTTGTTGGCTACCTGGGGGAGAGAACGCAGAGGTAGGCCACTGGGACTGTTTAAGAACCGTGCAGGGAGTCGTACTTTTCCAGCTGGAAGAGTGATCATTCACAACAGTATTCTGTCTACCATTTAAGGCCCTGTGGGACCACTCAGGGTGGGAGGGCAGAGGCCGACTAGGACCCCTTGTCCTTTTCTCCTTGAGCTTTGCTGGTTCTGAAATACAGCTGGGGCCCTTGACTAGTTTTCCCATTTAAAAATTCCCCCACACGGTGCTGGGCTCACAAAGGATGCTTTAACGCATTCTTTGCAACCCCACACCCTCTACTCCCACCCTACAGAGTCTGGGGCTTGAATGACGGCCTCTGTCTGGCTTCCCAAAGCCTCCAGTGAGTGAAACAATTCATTGTTTGCCTAGAGAAACGAGAACTAAAGCTTGCACCTTGTGATGAGTTCCCTTGAGTAACAGATCATCCGGGGACCAGTGGAAAGAACGTTGAGGAAGTAAGATGCACTAGCAGGCATCAGACGGAGCCAGTGGATAGAGTCACCACTGCGCTGCTTACAGATGTCGCCCAAAGCGGCAATTGTACTTTCCCTAGACCTGGGTTGGGAAGGCTGGATTTTAGTAAAATAAATGATAATACTGGAAGAAGAAATGTTTGAGTTACAATTTCCACCAGTTCCTGAGCGATCAGAATTCCTGATGGGCTCTGAAGGCTGGGAAGATGCTCTGGGAGCTCCGCCCACACGCTGACCCCAGCCTCCGGCTCCATGTCTCTCCCTTGTCTGGCTTCACTTCTCTCTGTCTCTCACCATAGCGCCCCCTCTAGTGGATAAGGGACTCTCCGTTCAGAGAGCCTCCTTCAGCGGTGACAAAGGCAGTGCCATCCCAGAAGGTCACCAGGTGAAAGCACTGCTTCTGGGGAGCCCGGGGGCCTGTGAAGCTGAGTGATTTCCGGTGGTTGGATGGTCAGCTGCAGCCGGAGAGGAATGGTGGTGCCCCCAGCAAGTCTCCTCCAAGCTCACCTCCCCCTCATTCCTCTCTAGCGGCGTTTTTGTTTATCCTCTAAAACCACAACTCCATTACCTCTCACATCCTTATCAACGCTGTCCTCAGTGATATTCTTTATTCTTCTTTATCCTGGAAAACCGCTATTCTGCCTTTCCCCAGAGTCGAAGGGGGCAGAATAACTATCAATGAAATGAGGGCCTCTGCTCTCCCGACTGGCTCCCCCGAAGCCCCGTCTTCCTCCCCCAAAGTCCCAGGAATTCAGCCCAGTCACTGGTCTCCTCTTTATCCGTCACCACTTGCCTGAGATCTTAAAGTTGCTTTAATTTTTAAATTGTTTTGGCCACGCTGCGTGGCTTGCGGGATCTTAGTTCCCCGACCAGGGATCGAACCCGGGGCCACGGCAGTGAAAGCACGGAGTCCTAACCACTGGACCACCAGGGAATTCCCTTACAGTTGCTTTAATTCCAAGACACTCTGTGGGACATGACAAAATATGTCCGCTTACCCACAGGCTCTTTTCATTTCAAAGGTAGTCACTACTAGGGAATGAACAAGAATAAACAACAGGATAATAGACTTAAAAATGGACACGTCTCTGGACCTCATTGAAATGAGGCCTGTGCTCTTAAATCCCTCCCTGGTCTCCCCCATCAGGTGGTAGGAAGAAGATCCCATCGCCCCTTAGCCCACTGTCTGTGCCAGTGCTGGACCCTTCTCACCACCCCTGCATATGCATTACTGATCATGGTGCTCCTTCCCGCCGAGATCTAGCACGGCCTCACAATACTTTCTCAACACAGTGTTCTGGGCAGTTGTCATCAGCAGGAATGATACACACATGAAGTGTCTGATCCTAATTTAGACCAAAATATAGCCTGAGGGCCTCTGTGGTCATGTCAAGGGGATTTTTTTTTTTGCTGTGCCGTGGGGCATGCGGGATCTTAGTTTCCTGACCAGCGATCGAACCCATGCCCCCTGCATTGGGAGCGCAGAGTCTTAACTGCTGGGCTGCCAGCGAAGTCCCCAGGTCAAGGGGATTTTTAATTCTGCCTTCTAGAAACTACTTGCTAATCCCTCTTCTGTTGTAGACTCCTCTCCTTCCCCGGTCCTTCTGTCCCTGGGCTGTGTCACCCTTGGACTCTGCAGATGCCTTAATGCCCTCCAGACCTGCTTTAGTTCTTGGCCTCACCAGCACACAGAGGTTACTGCTCAGTGAGATCCTTCCCCAGAACTTTCTCCCTTGGGCTCTAGATCATCTTTTGGCTCTGACCCCTGCAGAAGTTCCAGTGTCATTTTTGGTCCAGTGGGTGGGTAAGTCACTCCTTGATGTATCTCCCTCACCAAAGCTTCGCCTTCCGGCTTCAGGCTGCCCTGCAAGAATTTTACATCTGTCTCCTTTACTCCTCCTAGAAGTTATGGCTCTTATTCTCAGTCCTTCTCCTTACACGGTGACCCCTTTCTCCCTGCCCTGATTAGGTCGTCAGTAGCATCCTTAATGACACTGCAGTGTAGGGTGAATTTTAGTTTCTTCCCCTTTCATTCTGAGCTACTATCTGGGCCCAAACTCAATGGCAGTTGGCCTGATGTTACAAGACTCTCTGCCTTTTACCACCTGCCTTGCATCTAGGCTGCTCTGTCTGCTTGTCCCTCAGAGCCCTGTTCCCTGTTGGAGCTCCCACTAAGTTCCTCTTTGCAATTTGAAGTTCTCAGCTCAGAGCTGGTTGGGCAAAGATTGGCTGCGACTCGAGGCCTGTCAATTTGGGTTACCCAAGCTCACCTTCTCCTCATAGCCCACGCCCCCCTCGTTCACTCAGCATCATCCAGGACCTTTACTGACCACCTGCTCTGAGCAGGTACTGTGTCAGTTGTGAGGTGATAACAGTAAACATGGCAGAGACCTGGGAATCTCCCAGAGTCAGGGGCACTGTGCAAGACCCCAAATATTGAGCTTACAGAAATGATAATGGACACAGTTTTCAAAAGCCCATCTCCAAGCTTGAGACTTAAAAATGCAGTGAATGAAGGGCTGGACGGGGGGGCCCCCCCGTTCACACGTAGCCCTGCACGTGACAGCGTGCTGAGTTCTTGTCTGGGAAGAGTTAAAGCACCATAGACCCATCTCCTTAGGGGAGCTATGCCTCGAATCCTCAGAAACTTCCTACCCACATCAAGAACACCACTGTTTCATCAGGAGGTACTCCCGTTTCATCCTTCACCACAGATTTATCTTGAGCAGGTTCTGAAATAGCTTCACAAATCACTTTTCCTTGTTTCTGTAATGAGCATATGGTGGCCTCATTCATGTGATAAATCTGAGTCACTACAATATTTGACTTTTAACAATTTAATTTCTCTGAAGCCTCTATTCTCTGGCTGAAAAATAGACTCGTTTATTTTCTTTTCAGTTTCTTATCAGCATTAGCAGGTAATTCTCTGTATTTGTCTTTGAGGACAAAGTGCCACAGACTGGGGGGCTTAAACAACTGAAACGCATTTTCTCACAGTTCTGGAGGCTGGAAGTCCAAGACGAAGATGTCAGGGGCGTTGGTTTCCTCTGAGGCCTCTCTCCTTGGCTTGCAGACGGCCGTCTTCTCCCTTTGTCCTCAGTGGTCTTCCCTCTGGGCATGTCTGTGTCTTCACCTCTTTTTATAAGAACACCAGTTATGGTGAGTTAGGGTCCACCCCAGTGACCTCATTTGACCTTAATTACCTCTCTTTAAAGACCCTCTTTCTAAATAGTCATTCTGCGGTACTGGGGTTTAGGAACTTCAACACGTGAATGCGGGGGATACAATTCAGCTCGCTTTTCTTTTGGGACCAAACTTTTTTTTCCCCAACAAAGAGCTAGAATGTGTCACTTCCTGAGCAGGACCGTGAACAGGAAACCAAAGACAGAGGAACACAGCCAGCTAAAAAGAAGCAGGGTGCTGGCCGCGGGCAATGCCTCCCAGACTTTACTGGGCCCGGGAGTCACAGAGGGAGCTCGTCAGTGGCACAGATTCTGACCCAGTGGATCTGGGGAGGGACCTGGGATTCTGCATTTCCAACAGGTGTCTGTGCTGCTGGTGCACGGGACACTGTGGGCAGCGAGGACGTTCATGCTCAACCGTGGAATGATTTTCAAATTCTCGACACAGGAATGTTAGGAGATGCATTATGAACCTTTGAGGTCCCTTTCAAAAAGATAAAATTTCTAACGTCGAGCCTATGGATGCCACATTCTGCTCTCTGATTGTAGCAAACAAGGGCCAAGCAGCATTAAGGCGTCTGTTTAGCTGAGCTGGCTGATCTCGGGGAGCACTCCTGATTGCCACAGGGGCCCCTCGCCGGGGTCTTTACTAACAGCCTTAGAGACTCACTTGGCTGGTCCAAATGTGCCGGTGCTGCACAGATGGACCAGCCACAGCCATCATAGGAGGATGCTGCAGGGGAGAGAGGAAGCCAGGGCAGCCCCTATGCACAGCTAGGTGGTCACATGTTGCTGGGGAGACGCCTCCTGACCCCAGCTGATGCTCTGTCTAAACGGCTTAGGATTTTGAGCCTCTGAGAGAAGGCGAGGAAAAGTCTCCCTCCCCTGATTCACTTAAATTGTAAGGGCATGCCTTCCAGTGCTGGGGGTTGGCTCTCATGAGTGCGAACATGAGTTATTCCCAGGCAGCCTCAGGAGACTAGATCGAGCCCTCAGACGCCAAAGCACCGCTTAGATTCCACCAGCCTTCTTGGCTCATTTAAACCATCCTTCTCACATAGAGGCCCTGAAAGTCCTGCATTCTACACGTTGGCCAGCACAGCTCCTACAGGTGCTCCTGGAGAGGGTCTTAGGCAGCCCATGGGTTCCTAGTCCCCGGTCAGAACCCCGCTGACCAGCAGAAGCCACCACCCTCATGCCATCCAGGAGCTGGCGTTGCGATGGCACTGAGAAGCCGGAGAGCAGAGCCCTAATGGTGATGGGTTTGAGGCTCTCTTAGCTTGGTTTTGAAATAGATTCAATGACTAATAGTAGCTAAGACACTTCCACCCTTCATATAAAGTAAATGGAGCATTCTTGAGTAAAAGGAGCTGTAATTTAAACCCCATGTACCTCAAAGTGATAACATTTTTTGTTAAATTGGTATCATTTGTGCTGCTTCTACAGTTTTCTCTTTCCTTTTTTTCCCAGCACACGTGGCTACATATTTGGGAAACGCATCATCCTGTTCCTGTTTCTCATGTCCCTGGCTGGGATACTCAACTATTTCCTCATCCTCCTTTTCGGAAGTGACTTTGAAAACTACATGAAGACAATCGCCACCACCATCTCCCCCCTCCTTCTCATCCCCTAACTGAATTCCAGGTGGGTGTGCTCAGCTAATCAATACCTAGAAGCCGTCATAACTCAACCCTTTAAACGATGCTGTAAATCTGCTGACCCTCTGGGCTTTGCAGCTTGAGTGAACCTCACTTTTCCCGGAAGAGAATATCTTCATGTCAGCTCCGCCCTGGAACATGATGGTGGTACCAGATTTGCTCTTCAGATCCCGTCTGTGTGTTTCTTACTTATCCTGCTTTCCGAAGATGTTTTGTGACCCGATTTATGTTTTCCTAAAATAAAATGCAGACACATATGCGAGGCTGGTGGTTGAGTTTTACGTGGGTAAATTGCTACAGTTGAATAACTGCGTTGTTTTCCTTGACCTTAATGATGATGATAAAAAAATACGCTGTCTTCACACACACACACACACACACACACACACACACACACACACACACACCCACACACACACACACCTGGAAGGTCACCAGTGGTCAAGTGTGATTATCTCTGGGTGAAGAGATTTGGAGTAAGTGTTAATCTCTTATTTATATTTTCATGTATTATTTGAAAATTTTTAAGTGGCAAAAAAATACCACTAAACAAAGAAAGAGACAGGACACAACTGAAGACTGCCTTTTCCGGGTTGGTCTGGTGTTGCCCCTGACCCCCAGCATAGCACCCTGTGCGCGTCTCAACCGCAGCAAATCCATATCGCAATGTCAAGGTTTTTTAGTATGTGCCACCCATCCCCACTAAATCATCAGCTCTTGAATGTCCCTATTTATTTTGCTTTTCCTGTGCCAAGCTTAGAGGCTGGCACATAGCAGGCACCCAATGGCTCAGACTATTTGGGAACTCAAAAAAACGTCCTGTACAGTGATGTATTGTAGGGGACAGTAGGCGTGAGTCGTATGAGATCAAGATTTTTTTCTAACAGTTTTAATGAGATAAATAAATTGGGGATAAATGCAAAAACAAACAAACAATCCTTCCTATGGACAAACAGACTTCCTTAAGAACCTTTTGTTTCCTTAAGAACCTTTTGTTGAATGTGTGCCCCCTACCCACACCCCATGAGAACTAGGTTGGTACCTTTATGTGCTAGCATCGTGCCCAGCACTCTTTGTATCATTCAGTTTAAAATGTGCTGTAACTCAGTGTCAGAGCCTAAGATGATGCCAGACCCATCGTAGGGGTCCCCAAATATTAGTAGAACAAATGAATAAGTAAGTGCATGAGTTCATGAGTCACTGGCTGGTAATACTTAATAAAGTATGTGTGTTGAGCCATTTCCTGTATCAGGTACAGATTCGTAGTGGTCCAACCACTGTCACACCTGCTGTCCCTTGACAAAAAAAGCACAATTTGGAAGACAGCAGGGTGTGCTCAGGAGTCTAGGACACCCAGTGGAGAGAAGCCAGCTCATCGAGACCGAGCTCTCAGTTGGGGTGACCAGCAGTAGATGAGTTCCCGTTACCCCCAGCTGAGTTGCATCATGGTCACCATCGCAGGGAGGATGAGGCTGGACGGGGGCCAACCCTCCCCCCGGCTCTCTCCTGTTGGGAGCAGAGTGGACGGAGACGTGGAGTCTGGCCTCAGTGATGTCTGCATCAATGTGTTGCATGTGTGACGCTCAAGGCAAGCAGGTCTCTCAATTCACGGGAACAGTCCTCACGGGGTCATGGTTTCCTAGCCTGTCTGAGGGTCCAGGCTGAAGACTCCACATCCAGCAGGAGCCAGTCGCCTCGGTGGAGTTGCTTCTGCTCTCAGCTCTCGGGGCGGGAGCAGGACTCAGTATCCTAGCCGGGCCTTTCTTTTCATCTTGGTGACAGGAAAGGTCACGGCAAGCTGCAGGATGCAAGTGGCCCCTGCGCCTACCTCAGCCTCGGTTGGTTCAGAGGATGGTAGGGTGAGAAATCATCCCAGTTTGCCTGGGACCAAGGGCTTTCCTGGAAGGTGGGGCTTTTGTTTCTAAAACTGGGATAGTCCTGGGAAACCAAGAAGAGTCGGTCACCCTAAGGGTGGGCTAGGCCAGAATATGCCCAGTGGAGCCTGGGGGCACCTTAGCTCCCAGAGGCCAAACTGGCCATGGGGCCTGCAGCGGGCAGGAGAGGAAGCAATGTGGTGGCCCATCAGAGGAGGCTCTGCAGGCCGTGGCCTGGGCAGGCCGGGCAGGGCGGAGGCGCCAGGGGGATGAGACGCGGGTAGAGCAGCCTTCCTCCACATTGTGAAGAAGGGGCGCTCAGGCGCAGAGCTCCTGCGTGAGGGACCCCGCCCCTAATAGGAGGCAGCGTTGCGCGGTGACCAAACTCTCTGCAGAGTTCCGGCCTCGGCTGGACCCCTGCTCTGTCACGTCCTCAGTTCTGTGCTGTCTTCCCAAGCCTCAGCTTTTGCATGTGCTAAACTGGGCTAATAACAGTGCCAGCTTTACGGGGTGTTGTGAGGAATAATGAGATAAAGCAATTGAATAAGTTTACCACATAATAAGTGCTGACGATTATTGTTGTTATGTTCATTATTGCTATCTTACTGCATTCGTTTTCTGTTGCTGCAGAACGAAATCCCACACACTTCGACGTTTAAAGTCAAGTGCATTGACTATCACAGGCGTCGCGCTGCCGGCTCTAACGCAGTGCGCTCCTCCCAGACTGCTCCGGGGCTCCCTCCATCCTTTCATTCAGTGTCTGTGGTCGTCTCTTCCCAGAGCCCCCAAGACCACAGCACTGCGCCTGCATAGAAGCCCATCCCTCCTCCGCCTCACCCCCTGTCCTGCTGCCTTCCCGCTTTTCTTGTCCGTACCCATCACCACCAGAAATCAGACCACTTACTTACCCCTTCCCTGGTTTATTCTTTGCCTCCTCCACTGGAATGTAAGCTTCCAAAGGGCAGGGACACTGCCTCTATTGTTTATTGCTCTACCCCAGAGCAATAAATACCCCAGAGCAACACCCCTATTGTTTTTTGGTTTTTGTTTTTGTTTTTTCTTTGCTGTAGGCGGGCCTGTCACTGTTGTGGCCTCTCCCATTGCAGAGCACAGGCTCCGGATGCGCAGGCTCAGCGGCCATGGCTCACGGGCCCAGCCGCTCCGCGGCATGTGGGATCTTCCCGGACCAGGGCACGAACCGGCGTCCCCTGCATCGGCAGGCGGACTCTCAACCACTGCGCCACCAGGGAAGCGCCCCCCCCCCCCATTGTTTATTGCCAAGAACAGTGCTGGAGCATGATCAGTGCTCAAGAGACGCTTGTGAGCCAATAACAGAATAGACTGGGTGGTGAGGTTGTATCTCCTGGTTTATATGATGTGTGGTGGTGAGACAGGCCTGGGACCTGGACCCTTTGCTGCGGTGCTGCAGTGCTTGCACGTGGACACACCTCTCCTCGAGCTACAAAATAGAGAGAAACTGTATGGGACTAAAAATAACTGTGTGCATGCGCAGTTGGGGCAAATTCTGGACCCAGAAGATACAGAGACCAAAAAAACAAACAAACCCAACCGCCACTTTTGAAGAGCCCGGAGCAAAAGCAGGGTATTGAGCCTTCCCCCTGCACACAACACCATCTAAGGGGTGGGCAAACTCCCTAAGCCACCCTTCCGGCCCGACCCCTGGACACACCTCACTCTCACCCCCTGTAAGAAACAAGCCTGCCCCGCCTCGGGAACGAACAAGCAAGGGAACCTGTTGTTTGTTCTCCCTCCCCGCTGCTGCAGCAGGGGCCCCGGTAAAGCCTTGCCTGAATTTCTTGTCTGGCCTCTAGTCAATTTCTATTGACTGGGGAAGGCGAGGAGCCTGGGTCGGGAACAGTGAGGGCTGTGGTGGTGATATCTGAAGGACTATAAGTTGGGACAGGGAGCCTAACGGATGTTCTCAAGTTTTACTAAGCAAAGCTCCAGCTACGGAGCTGTTAAAAGATGCAAATCCCTCAGTGCCACCCCCAGAGATATGATTTGGTAGGTCATGAACAGGGCCCAGGAATTCACCTTCTTATTCAGATTCTCAGGTTTTTCCTGATGTGAGTGGTTGCAGACTACCTTTTCAGGAACCCTTTGCTCTAGAGCTGCGCCACCCAATACGATAGCCACACGTGGCTATGGAGCCCTTGAACTTGGCTTGTCGGAATGGAGATGGGCTGTAAATGGAAAACGCACACCGGATTTTGAAGACGTAATATAAAAAATGTAAAATATCCCATTAAGAATGTTTTTATATTGATTACACATCCAAATGATAATCTTGTGGATATGTTGTGTTAAACAAAATGCATTCATTCATTAATTAGAATTAATTGCACCTGTTTCTTTCTACGTTCCTTAATGTGATGACTAGAAAATTTTAAATTCCATGTGCAGCTTGCGTTGTATTGATATTTCTATTGGACAGCGCCGGTCCAGAAGTTCTGTGGGAGCCAGCAAGGTCTCCTAGCTGAAAAAAACGCTGGACCTCAGGCCAAGCACGTGTCTTTGGGTAACGATTCCTTGCAGACGATATTGAAAAATTACCACAAGAAGCGAACAGGTCCTGTCTAAATCTAGAAAAGAGTTCTTTGAAGCTTGTTACCCATATGATCATGAGAGTGTTTCATTAAGTATTTCTGATCACAGATGTGGCGCATTATTAAAATATCATTTTTCTGGTCACCCTAGAGGCGAGGGTTATCTGAATATGGAGAGAGAAACAGCTTGTGGAGCTGTTGTATAAATGAAATTACTAGAAAGCACTGCACTCAATTGCATATTGGCTCAGGGGCTTATTCTTATTAAAATGTTTAGATAGCAGTTTCTGTTCATTTCTGCAGAATTGCTCTCCAAATTAAAAATTCCGCTTGGCACACAAATAGACCAGAGTCCCAGGAGAAGTTTATCCTCCTTTCTTCTTGTTACCCCGGCCTATGCACTTAGATGCTGTGCTTATAGGTAGTACAGATTGTAACCAGCATAGGTATTAAAATTTCCTGCAGCTCCGCAAATTGGCACACTCCTGCTTGCCTAAAAGATGTCAGCATAGGCTTCAAGGAAATCAGAAATTCTATCTATAGAAAAGCAACAACTCTGTCTCTCTTTGGATAATTTTTGAAAACAATTTTTAATGGAAATTGGCCTTAATGTTTGAGGAAGTTTGCTGCAAAAAATGGACATGCTATTAATAGAGTGGAAACCACTGCATAAACAAGAGAGCAAAAGAATGAACATTTGGTGCGTGATTACTTGCTTCCGTGCGTATGTGTTCGGTTCTCATCGTCAGTGCTATGGCAACCTGACCGTGGCCACAGCACTGTCTGGAAAGGTCGATTCTCACCTGGAGCCAGGAGGCCACGCCCACTGGGCCCACTGCCTCCCTCCCTCACCCCAATTATGTTTACACTTATGGATGCGCTGGCCAGTGACAGATGAAAAGAGTGCTGGCTGGCGTGACTGGCGCCATGCGGCTGGATGAGGCTTGTTATTTCCAGCCTCTGAAAAAGGCTGGGGGAGGGGCCGGAGGGAAAGGGGTTTGTGTGTGTGTGTGTGTGTGTGTGTGTGTATAGTTCGTGCCCACTGAGTGGAAGAAAACCTCAACAGCATTCTGTGATTCAGCTGACACATCCTTCCATTGCCCTTTCAATCACCTGGGTTAATGGGGACCACAGAAAGCAGAGCTAATGACTGAAGCTCATCTCAGTTTAACCTTCTGTTTCAAAGCCCTTCCTTCCATGAGTTCCCTGCCTTCATTCTTCCGTTCAGTGGGGCTGTTACTGAAACATGAAATGGGAGAGGCCGGGCAGAGAAAGGAAGTGGGTCTCCAGGAAGCTGAGGGTTGCTTGTGTACTTTTCTGAAATGTTCCACTTTACTTTAGTGAGGGATTCTCCACTGGTGTGTTATCATGAAACAAGTCAAATAAATCTCTGAGCACAGGGCCTGTCTTTGATAAAATGCCAAAAGCAAACAAACAAACAAATAAATAAGCCATTCTTTGTTGCTCTTATCACTCTTTATATTGTTCTGTTGGAATCATTTTAAAGCATAGCATCAGAAAAACTCCTACCTCTGAGAGATAACTCAGTGTTCAGTTCACTCAGACCCGAAATAGGAGAGAAGGAGAAAGAAATGCCATTGAAGGGATGGGAAAGAAAGAGGAGAAAAGACAAGGAAGAAAGAAATCAATGTAAAATGGAAACGTTAAAGAGACACTTTAAAGCACACGAGGAATACAGAAGGTGTTGCTGAGGGCTGTCTGCGCTCAGAGCTTCGTGCCACACCCAGGGGAAAAACACTGGTGTAACAGAGGGTCTTTGTCTCTAAGTGCCTACCTTTTATTTGGGGGAACAGAATTGTTTATGAAAAGATGGTCCCCGGTTCAAGCTACAGTGAGTAGGATCTCAGAGGAGGCGGTGACTGCTGCCCGAAATAGTCAGGGTAGGGAGGAGGGAGGCCAGGAGAACAGACTGTGGGCTTGTGACGGTGGCGAAAACGGTGCTTTGTGGTAAGCCAGAGGATTCACAAGCCATCGGCTTACCTGGGCACATCTTCTTGGACCCTGGAGATTGGACTTATCCAATTTTACAGAGTGGCTATCATCTAAGATGTTTATATATTAATACAAACACAGATGGATGTATTATGTGCTAGGAATGCAAAATTCATATGAGTTTTTTATATAAAACACAGGACTTGAAAGCAACATCTCCCTCTCTGTACTTGAGCCACCCTCCTCTGTCGTTTAGGGAGGCTTTGGTGGAGATGTTTGAGAGACACTGGTCTGTGAACACAGGGGTCAGCAGAGATAATGAGGAAACCACTGTGACTGGAGTGAAGGATTTCCTGAAAGGAAGGTCCGTGGGTTAGGTCGTGGAGACTCCAGTTGCCAGCCAGCCTGTGGGACCTGGATGCTCTCAGTAGAGAGTTGTTGAAAGTGGGTTTTTTTTGTTTTGTTTGTTGAGAGAATGATGATTTGTGCAGAGTTCTAATAGAGTAATCTGGCTGCTTTGTAGAAGACAGTTTGAAGAAAGAACTAGCCAGACGCGGGAGGGGAAACAAGCTGGATATAACCAGTAGGTGAAGATGTCAATGGTCTAAATGCAAGATGGTGGCTGAGAGGCTAGAAGACGTAACGTTATGAATAAACAACAAATGGGAAGCATGGCTGGTGGCATGAGAGCAGGGAGAGAAGAGGGAGAAGAAAGGACTCCTGGTTTTGAGCCTGGATAAGAGAAGACGCACAGTTCAGTTAGGTCCCCATCATTCCCCTGCCACGTTCCAGGCCTGGGTCCAGGTGCCGGGCATCAAGAGTGACTAAGAGACAAGATCCCTGCCCACAAGGAATGTTCATCCCAATGGGGACCTTAAAGACTCCAAGAGGTAAAAGAAGTGCCTGAGCAAAGTAGATCATGAGAGCCCAAGGGTGGGCACTTGCGACGCACAGTTCTGCGTAAAACTGTCATGTAAGATAAACATCTAAAGACGTTGGAAAGCCCCTTACAATTAGGAGAGAGGAGAATCCCTAAACACTTGATCATAACCACGATGATGCCTTTATTACCGTCTCGCTGTGTGCCCGGTACTGTGCATGTGCTCTGTATGCCTTATTTAATCCTTTAATGGCCCACAGGTAAGGACATCTGCCCAAGGTCAAAGGGCTAGGAGGTAACACATTTGGGAGTCAAATTCAGGTCTATCTTATCTTAAAGCTATTGTGGGGACTTCCCTGGTGATCCAGTGGTTGGGACTCTGTGCTGTCACTGCTGGGGGCCGAGGTTCCATCCCTGGTCAGGGAACTAAGATCCTGCAGGCTCCGCGGTGGGGGTCACAGGAGAAAAAAAAAAAAAAAAAGCTACTGTGAACTGACTTAATCCAATTGGGCTGAGCACCACTGTTGGGTAATTTGGGTTTATGACGTCACTGAGACATTGAAGGTGCTTTTTATCATGTTATTAGGAAAGCAATTCTCAGACCAAATCTGGACACAAATACAGAACTTTTATTAAACAAGGGTTCCTTTAGAAAGCAGGCCCAGGACAATTCGTACAACCGTGAGCTTGGTGGATTCTATCTCTTGACTAAAAATTTCCCCTGAGGCACAAGCAACAATATTCCAGAGGTAGGGCCCTAGAACTGGCATTAGGCAACCAGAAATTTTAACCAATGGCAGCTCACAGGACTGTCTTTGGCCTCAGTGCCATCCCTACGCACATGACCCCAGCGGCACTGGCTCCTACAGCATGCATTGGGGAGCATTTTTACAGTATTTTACCCAGGCTTCCAAACTTGAATACCTTTCATTCTACCATTGAGAGTCTATTTCTGATACTCATCGTGCAGACTAACAAGTCTCTCATTCTGCCAATAAAAACTCATTTCTGACATGCATTGTCTTGATACGCAAAGCCTCAGGTGGTGCTTGAGATTTGAAGAGCCGACATCTTTCTGATACATCGCCAGCTGACCACTCTCGGAGGCTGAATTTTCTATTACAGCAACTCAATGCCCCAAGAGTTAAGGCTTCAAATAATACAAACTCATGTTTCCATTCTTGATGTCAAGCTATTTTCAAGTAAACTATGGACATTAAAGTAAACTAATGCTCTTAACTGTTACTCCATAAAACCTGCCCTATAGATTTTTAAAAATTGATACAGGGACTACCCTGGTGGCCCAGTGGTTAAGAAGCCACCTGCCAATGTAGGGGACACGGGTTCGATCTCTGGTCCGGGAAGATCCCACATGCGGTGGAACAACAAAGCCCATGAGCCACAACTACCGAAGCCCGCACTCACCTAGAGCCCGTGCTCCGCAATGGGAGAAGCCACCGCAATGAGAAGCCCGCGCACTGCAACGAAAAGTAGCCCCCACTCGCCGCAACTAGAGAAAGCCCGTGCACAGCAATGAAGACCCAACGCAGCCAAAAATTAATAAATAAATAAAAATATATATTGATACAGATAAACTATAAAGTACCTATATTATTCTTTTTGACCAGGGAATCTTAAACTCATGGCCCAGGCATGAAAATAACAGCTAACGATGACCAGCTTTCATTATGGGCAAGGCATTGTGCTGAGAGCTGCAGACACATCTGCTCATTTAATCATTAAAGTCGACTGATGGTCAAGGTATTGTTATCACATGCCCACTTACGAAGGAGGAGAATGAGCCTTAGAGAGAGCAAGTCAGCAACCTGTATCACAGAGCTCAGATGCGGTTTTGGGGTCTGGACCTCTGAGGTGGGGATGCTTGAAAACCCTGAAATTATCCTCAAAACATGCATGTGTGGGTCTCCATGTTGTTCATGTTGTTTCCGAGGATGGGGGGTGGGAAGGGACTTGCTAAGGGTCCTCGAAGGCTTTCAGCCTGGGGGTCTAAATCAGCTCAGCCAGAATCCAGACGCCTCGTCTGACAGCAGCCCATTGTAAGTCATCTTCTTAATGGAGGCACAAAGCAAATACTTCATGTCCTCTTCCGCGGACAGACATATTGAACTGGGTCTTTTAATCTAAAAACCTAGCATCATTGTACTAATTTATGGAAAACATGTCAGGTAAGAAAAATCACATTCATAAGAAATCAATTGACCCTTTGTACTTCCCAATTTAGGACTGGGCTCAAAGAACAGGATGGCTTCACACCGGTGAAAAAGAAAAATCCAGGTCTTTTGCTTACTGTTTGTTTGTTAAAGAAATGTGACTTGAGGGAATTTTCCTGATAATGGCCTTGCAAGCCTTCCAGACTTTACAGGTGATTTCTAACTCTATGGTCCTTGGCTGTTTGAAAAAATAATCTACTACTCCCATATTTATTTATACCAAAGCAAAATGATCATATTTACCTTGGCTTTGGTGAGGTGTTGACAGAACGGATAATTGAAATATCTTACTGTCGGTAAAGCAAACTGACTTGAAAAAGAAGATGAGGAGAGATAGAGGAAGTAGACATTTTTTTGGAAATACTTTGTCCTTCCATCTTCCTTCTGAGGTATCTTGAGTCTTCATGGGAGAGTACTTCAGGAATTCGTACAAAAAAGAAAATAGATGGTTTCTTTGATCCCTTCTCAAGCCAAACACATTTATCTTAAGAATTGCCTGAGATTTTTATAGAAAGAAGTGTATAAATTTTGCAAAAACTTGAACCATGTTCTACTTACACATGCCCAGCAATCCACCACTTTACTGCCTTTCTTACACTCTAGAAATGAGGCTAAAACAAGTAAATGCCTGATTGTCCTTTGAGGTTCATCTGCCCCTTATACAAAGAGTTCCTGTGAGCACTGAAGCTTTGCTCCTTATAATACGAGGATTTGGTTACATTAATGCAGAAATTCATGAATTTCCCATTATAATGCTGGGGTATGCAGAATTGAGAACCTATTTCGGGTTAGAATATCAGACCTGAGAGAGAAATTGGTGTGGAAATTGATTTTTCCAAAGCCTCCACATTGCAAATGCAAAACCTCTTTTATCTGGTTACTTCTGGGGAAATCACAGCTGGGAGCTAATGAATGGGAAGAGACACCAAGATATCTTAGTTTCGTGTTGGCCCTAATTCCCCTTCCACCACCAATCCTAGGGGATGCTAGCTCTGAGCCTGAGCTCCTAGGAGAAGTCTCCTCCTACTGTCAGTCCATGGCCAGTGGGCATTGGGGTCATTTTTCGGAGGTTGTCATGGTCATGCTGATTTACTCACATCCTCTGGCCTGATCCCAACTTCCTTGGGACTCCCACTCCCAATACATATGTGAACCACAGTAGAAGGGAGACATTTAAGGCTGGAGGCCGGTAAGAAGACCTTTCAATAATGAATAGCTTCCTCCTTCTTCAAACACCTAGAGCATCTCCACTCTCCACTATATGTCTCCTCTAAATCTCCACGACTAGATCGTAAATTCCATGAGATGAAAACCTTTGTCTTGCCTTTCTCTTGTGTATTTTCAACCACAAGCTGAGGGCTGTGAATATAGCGGACACCTGGTGAATACTGATAGATTAATTCCTTCTTTTATGAGGCAGAAGCTTTCGTTGATGTTGTATTTTCTTTAGTAGATGGAAAGCTTCATGAAGACAGGGAGTATGTATTAAACGCTTTTGCATCTTGTGCAACATCTAATTTAATTACTGATCGGAGTAGATGGAGAGACTGAAATAGATAAGGCAGTGATGAGTTTTTTGTGCTGCTTCACCAGAACAATTTATAACGTTGGAAAATGGGGAGGAGGTGGTATTTAGTTTTTCTTCCTGGCAATGGGAGCACTTCCCTGGCACGGCTGATCGCTCTCATCTCTTGGAACACTTTCTTCATTTGGCTTTCTTCTCACCTCATCCCGCTCCTCCCCATCCTCTGCAGGGTTCGAGGTTAGAGCTCTCAGGTGGCAGAGCTCAGCTTGCAGGGATGATCTCCTGGATGTACTCTTACATCCACACTGAATTCTTCAGTGCTCTGCTCTACATTTGCCAGTTTCTAAATTTTTTTTCCTACAAAAAAAGACCTCTTTTTTTTAACCTCCAGATTAAATCTCCAATTTCCCTCATCTCCACTTAATATGTCCACAACAAAACCCCCGATTTGCCCAACCCCCAAATCACTTTCTCCCACCTTCCCCGTGGTCCTCAGCTCAGTAAACAGCAACTCTGTACTCACTGCTCAGGACGAGGCCTTGGGGTCAACTTCGGCTCCTCTTTCATTCTACCCAATCCTTAGAAAATCCTGTTGGTTTTACCTTCAAAAGATACAAAAACCCGACCATTTTCACCCCTCTGCCGCCTCCACCCTGTTCTAAGCTTCCACTGTCATTACACTGTAAACTCAGGAAGGCACAGACCTGGTCTGTGTTGTTCGTCGCTGTATCTTCAGTTCCTGGAACGTTGCCCGGCACACAGTAGGCGCTCAGTTGCTATTTAATGAGTATATCTCTTGCCTAGATGATGGCGGTAATCCGCTGGCTCCGGATGTCTCAACCCTGGCACGACTGACATTTGGGGCTGGATAATTCTCTGTCGTGGGGGATTTGTGTGCCGTGCAGGATGCTTGCAGCATACCCGCTGATACTCACCGATGCCAGTAGCACACTCCCTGACTCCCCAAGTTGTGAGAACCAAACGTGTGTCCAGGCACTGTCGGGTGTCCGCTAGGAAGCAGAACCACGGCCATGGCCCGCCCCCGCCTTTTGTGCTCATGCCACTCAGTGTCTGAGCGGCCAGAGTGGCTCTCCAAACCTGTAAGTCAGACCATGGCTTCCTGTTGACTCAGAGCAAAATCCTAATACCTTACAGCACCCATAAGTCCTCTCCCTTCCCTGACCCCGTCCCTGCCCACTGCTCGCCCGTCTCAGGCCCACTGTTGCTGGTCCTCTGGACACACCAGGCACGTTCTGCCTCGGGACCTCGCCGCTCACCGTCCCACTGCCTGCTCCACGGTCTCTCACATGGAACCTATAAAGCAGCATCCTCTTCTATCCTCAGCATCCCACCCCCTACCTTGCTCTGCGCCTTTGCAGTACCTACCACCTCTTGATAGACAGCTGTGCCCAGAATGGCACGGTGCCTGGTGGTGATTGGGTGTTGGGTGAACGGCCAGGGGATGGGTGGGTAGACACGGGCAACAGTGGTTCTATCGTGGGTCCTCCTTCACCCTCTGTCTTTGACTCCCTCCTAAGTCTTGCCAAATCACACGCTGGTTCTGTATCCTCCTAACACTGAAATAGGACCAGAACTCAACAAATGGTATAAAAGAAACCAACGTATTCAACCAAAAGCCTCACAGGGAATACCTTCCAGAAACCCGGCCGCTTTATGTCCCAGGATTTGGGCTTTATTTAGGGTTAGCAGCACAGCTTAGTAATGGTGCTTGGAGTTGGGGTTGGATTGCCTGGGTCCATCCAGGCATCCTCTGACCCATGTGGTCACAGGCAAGGACGTTTCCTACCTGTGCCCCAGGCCCTTACCTGTGACATGGGATAATAACATGACGGAATTCCCAGGGCTGTTGTGAGGATTAAGAGAGTTAATTATACATGTGAAGTGCTTAGGGAGGTAGCGAGCCCTGGATGAATATTTGCTAGTGTCATTAGTCTGTGTGTGTTTTGCCTTCATGAGGATTTGGTGCCTGGTGAAAAGATGAGCCTTTGAAAGTTTCTGCAAGTCATTCGTTCAGTTGGTCCACAGGTATTGATGGCCTACTCTATGCTGTGCTGCTCTAGGTGCTGGGAATATGGGTTGAAGAGGAGAAACAGGGTCCCTGGCTTTCTGGAGTTTACATTCTGCTTGGAGGATACAGCCAATAAGCAAATAAACAAAAACTGATCAGATAGTAGTAAGTGCTATGATAAGAATCAAACAGCGTGACGAGACGGGGGAAAGGGGTTGCCTTAGGTTTCATGAACAGGGCAACTTGCCCGGAGAGGCAGCTTTTAGGCTGTTACCTGAGTGACAACAAGGCAGCAGTCAGGCCAACACCCGGGGAAAGGATTTTTCAAGCACAGTTACCAGCTCATCGGGAGCCCTAAGCGGGCGTGGAACTAGGGGCACTGGAGACCACAGTAAAGGGTTTGGCTATTTTGTTCAAGGCTGGGAACTCATCAGAAGGTTTAAAGCAGGGAAATGGCGTTTTCCAAAGCCCTCTATGGCTGCTGGGTGGGGAACAGACTGCAGAGAGGCACGCATGAAAATCAGGACTCCCGCGGGGGACGATGACAAGTAAAGCACGTGACCAGTGGGATGATGATGGTGGAGGTTCTCTCACGATGTGATGCGCAGATGCAGCTGTCCATCCTGTTGTTGACGAGAAGCATCAGCACCCAGCGAGGATGTGGTCCAGGTACACGACCCGTCCTCCCGACCCTGAAAAGTGGTTGGCTTAGCCCTTCAGGCCTCTTGCCTTTTTTCTCCCCAAGGAGATTTTAATGTAAAATTGTAACGTTATCAGTATGGGGGAAAAGGGTGAGGCTAGACTCCCTTTACTTCTAGAACTTTCTCCCATGGCTCCCAGGAATATTAAGAAAATAAACTAAAATAATGAATCTAAAGGGAGAAAAACAGCATCTTCGCAAACGCTGACCAAGAATTCTGCGCTGACAATGGATTTATTTATTAAACAGCAAGTTTTTCATAGGGACAATACCTACATGTGGAAAATGTTTGTTTTAAGAATTTTGAAAAAAACATACAGAGACTTCTTCCAAAGGTTAAAAGCAGAAAGGCCCCTTGTTCTCCCCATTCTATAAATTCTATTCTGAATGAGGCTGTATGTTTCACATTTAATAAACTGTCACTGGGTTGGAAGAATTTCTTCTCTGGATCTAATAGACTGAAAGCCAAAGGGTTTTTTGGTTTGGTTTTGGGTTTTTTGAGGGTTTTTTTTTTTCTGTTCTAATTTACACCACTATTTACAAACCTGCCATTTTCTGTACTTAGAATACTTTCCAAAATGCAGAGAAGAGGCCCAGTGAAGTTGTTAGAGGTCTTCTACCTCCTGGCTATTCAGAAGAAGCAAACAACTGCTGATCCCTGAAACAGTGGTCTTTGATCAGCCTATGTCAGATGTCCCCCCGTTTGTCCATACAAGATCACTTATTGGGCAGCCTGGATTAGTGTTGCCAGATCAAATACAGAACACCCATTTCCACTTGAATTTCAGATTTTAAAAAGTGAATAGCATTTTAGTATAAGTATGTCCCAAGCATCACAAGGACAAATAAGAGTTGTTTATTTGAAATTCAAATTTAAATGGGCACACTGTCTGTTTTTATTTGATGAAGTGGCATCCCGAGCACTGGCTGGGGCTGGGTGGGAAGCATTTCCAGCAGCAGGAGCTGCTCGCTCACGCCACACATCTGCTGCCTCCTTGGGCCTGTCAATCTCTGGTCACCTGTTCTTCTTTACCCAGCTGGACTTGCCAACACACCCTAAGAGGGTGCTGTCACTGCAGTGACCAGCTCTCTCTCTTTACCTTCTTTCTTGTGTCTCAGTTAGACTCCCACGTCTATATTTAGGACATTCCCTCCTTCCCCTGCCCTGCAGTAGAAGCCATTATCCATCCAACCATCCATCCATCCATCCATCTATCCATCCATTCAATAAGTATTTATAGAGCACCTTTTAAGTACCAGATACCATGCAGCAAAGCCATAATCTCTCTGGTAACACGTTATGCGAACAATTATTGCTCTGTCTTGGAGCCAACTTCTTGGAAACCCTCCAGAGCACAGGAAGAAGCTATCGTGACGAACATATCAGCATCTCTGGACCTTTCCAACTGAGCCTACATACCTCAGGTGCCACCAGTTGTCCTGGAACTAGTCCAGTGAAATGGAGTAAAAGGAAGCCGAAAGCTTCCTGTCCCATTGTTCAGTTAAGGAAAGCTACTTGTTGTAACAAACAGACCCCATGTGTAGTCACACGAGAGGTTTATTTCTTCTCCAGGTAACACTCCTGAGCGGGGGTGGAAATTGGTGGGCAGCCCGATTCAGCACAGCTATTCAGGGGCTTGGATTGGCAGAGGCTCTGTCCTCTTCACCAGGTCACTGGGCACTTCCAACGTTGCCCAGAGTCATCATCATTGCAGCCGGCCAGGAGAGCAGGGAGGCACGCGTGGGAGACTTATAAGACCACGCCTAGAAGAGGCCCAAGACGTTAAGGACATGGATTTGGTTAACGTCTCTGAGCCTCAGCTTCTTCATCTGTGAGATTCTCCACAGATGCTTCTCAAAGTCAATTGGTAAAACCTCTGCTGGGATCCACCATTGGCAGGTCTGACAACATTCCCTGGTACCCCTTTCCCAGCATCAGACCTCCCCACACACCCCAAAGCCACCCTGTGGGTAAAGGAGAACTGATCCCTCTTCGATTTCCCCATCCTGCCTGTTTCTTGGTTCTCGCCCTTTTCAACTCACTGCCAAGTGTGAAGACACTTCATCTGACAGGATGTGCCCCAGCAGTGCACTTACTGGCTGGTCTCTTTGGAACTTTGAATGCCTTTTTCCATGAAAGCAGCTGTAGGTGGCGTGGTCCGAGCCCCACCGAAGCCCAGCCCCTCATCTTCTGGCCTCAGGGATGGGCTGGAGGGAGGCGCTGGAACCTGGGAAGTTCCCATGGCAGCATCCGAGGAGGATCGGGCCGCAGGGAGTTGGGGGCGGAGTTCAGGGCTCCCTGGAGGCTTTGTGAGTGGCTGGTTCCCATGGCAACCGTGGGGTGGTCTCCACAACAGTCAGGAACCAGTGGCCCTGGCTCGAAGCTGACAGTAAGTTCTGTGCTTGTAAGTAAGCCTGGAGCCACCTGTGGGTGCAACGCGGAGCGGACCGCCTTTCAAGCTGGGCTGCTTCCATCACCAGCAGGCCCCGGAGAGCTCTGTTTCTGTCTCACTGGAAGAAACATTTGCTGAGCATCTGTATGCCAAACACCGTAGTGGATGCTGGGAACCCCAGAAGAAGATGGTCACTGGCTCTTGCCCGGCAGGGCTCCCAGCCTGGAGGGGGAGTGAAACAAACATGCACACAGAGGGGCAGTGCCCGTGGGACCCAGGCAGGAAGGAGGTGGTGGGAAGGCTCTGGGAGGAGGAGAGGCCGGAGGATGAGTAGGGTTTCAGGAGGAAGGGGGAAGGTTTGGTCTAAACAGCACCTGCAGAAGCTCAAAGCGAAGCTGCAGAGGCTTTGACAAGGTCATGTGCAGGGTGAGTGTGTGTGGGGGGGGTGGGGGTGGGGGTGGCACAGGGACTGCTGGTGGCCTTCTAGCAGGACCACCTAAGGACTCTCGGTCAAGCTCCAGGTGGCTGTGGACCCTGAAGCCTGCTCAGAGATGAGCACTTGAGGACGAAGAGTCCAAAGGATACATGAATACTTTCAAAAATTTTACCTAGATTTAGATTTCTTGGATTCATTAAAAAAAAAAAAGAGAGAGAAAAACCCCAGGATGTTTCTCTAATGTTTGGCAAACCTTGTCCACTGACAAGTCCTGTGTGCACCCCCCAAATGATCATGATGATTATATTCTGGCCTGGAGACCCGCTGGAACTTTCTCAAAAGTTGGAGAACTTTACATTGTGGTCCCTGCCCTGCAGGGGGCGTCTTGTGGGCCGTGATCTTTCCCCTTGGTCCACGCAGCCCGGCATCTACGCTTGAGGCCACGGTAATGTCCAGGCATCCACATTCCCACGTGGGGTGACCAACTGTCCCGGTTTCAGCACCCAGAGTCCCTCATCCCAGGAAACCCCTCAGTCCCGGGGCAAACCTCCAGGACAGAAAGGAAAGACTCAGCCCAGACCTCAGGCTTCTAAGACGCTGCCGGGCAGGTGGGGTCATAGAGAGAAGGTTGGCTTTGAAGCCAGGCCTGCCCAGGTGATGCTTGATCTCTCTGCTTAGCTGAGCGATCTTAGACAAGTTACTTCACCTTTTGGATCCTTTGTTTACTCATCTGTTATAGGGAAAAAAGAATACCTATCTTACGGGTCTGGTAGTAATGTACGTTAAACACTGACACGTAGGATGTGCTCAGTAAATGACAGTTCATATTTTCCAGGCGAAGGCATAGCAACAGTCACCATATAATGTGGTACAAGCTGTGTCGAGCTTTTCTGTAGAACGTTGAGGACGTAAAGGAGATGCATATAACTTCCAGTTGCTTCCAGTTGCTGCCCAGACTCGCAGGTGGGGCTCTCCTGCCTTGCACACACACTGTGGCCTGTGATAGAAGTTAGAGGAAAAGCAAGTGCAGTGCAGGGAGGAGGTAGCGAGTAGCAAGAAAATTTGAGCGCAGAAGGTAACACACACAGAACACATCCAGTCTCTGAACTTGAGTTTCGTGCATGTCGGGGAAGGACACGCAGGGGGAGATTCTGAAGCCTGCAAGTGCCTGGAGCAGAGAGCTGGGTTGCCTAGATGGAGGGTATAGGTATTCCAGAATTCCCAGGGAGTCCTGGAACATTCTAGTATATCCTGGCATGCACTCCCTGTGGGTGAAGCCGGGGGCAGGGAGAAATTCACATTCTGTTTGTGAGAAGATGCTGCTTTTGAGGAAGAGGCTGAGTTTGCTGGCTTGTCTTCTTGAGGGTGTCTCCAGGAGGACCACAGCAGCCGTGTGGCCACATCTGGAGATGGCTGCCCCTCTGGAGAGGTCAAGACTCTGGACAGTGAAGCAAACTTCCTCCAAGAGAGTGGCCAGGTCGAAACTGCACTGTGATTTCTTTCCCAGAAAAGCTGGATGTCTCCTCAATTTTTTTTTTTTTTTTTTTTTTGCGGTACGCGGGCCTCTCACTGTTGTGGCCTCTCCCGTTGTGGAGCACAGGCTCTGGACGCGCAGGCTCAGCGGCCATGGCTCACGGGCCCAGCCGCTCCGCGGCATGTGGGATCTTCCCGGACCGGGGCACGGACCCGTGTCCCCTGCATTGCCAGGCGGACTCTCAACCACTGCGCCACCAGGGAAGCCTTGGATGTCTCCTCTTGAAGGTCATCTTTTGTGCTGAAGCTGCAGAGAAGGCACTTTTCTTTCTCGTTCAGGTGCCAGAGCTCCTTTAAGCACGGCATCTACAGTGACAGGAAGCAAGGTTAGTGATGAGAAGGTGTCCAGCCTCCCAAGGCTGCTCCTTGTCTCAGGACCAATGGCTCCAATAACGGTAATGGGGAAGATGAGGCTGGAAGGAACAGCTGGGCCTGGTGGCTTAGCTCACCTGCCATCTAAAACGGCGGAGAATTCGTCACCGGCCACATTTCCCTCCCGGAGCTGTGCCATGAGGCAGCTTATTAACAAGGCCAGGTCTGGGTCTACTGTCCTGTGAGGACCAGAACAGCGTTCTACCTCGACTTCTCCACTGAGCCATCTTTCCACCCCTCACCTGTGCACCTCTGATGGCTAGATGTCATCCCCAGGGCCACATGCATCCCCTTCACCTGTTGACCCTCTACCTGGGGGGCCACTGATTAGAGACAATGACCATGGGCGTTTCAAATCTGAGCCCTTTCGGGTGGAAACGTCCTTGATGGTAGCATCTCACCGGAGTGACCCTGGCAGAAGGTGGAGGGTGGTATTGCGTGCTTTGCCTTTGTCTCTGCATACTTTGGGTTCTTAATAAATATAGTAAATTCCTAAGCAGGGCCCCCCAAATTCAGTCTCATAAAATGTGGGCTTCTGTTATAATGGGGTAGGTGAAATGACCAGGTGAGCTCGGTGCAGAGGGCAGGACGTCAATCATCCCTCACTTTCTAGCCACCCGCTCTTACATTATTGTAGGTGAGCTATCTTGGGACTTCATTCTGTATGGAATGAAGGCATCATTTCCACCAGGTGCAAAACGAGCACATTTTACCTGCATTTTGCAGACACAGTTAGTGCGACGATGAGAGATTCAGACGATTAGGTCATGGTTTGAGCTGGGGAAAGCTCTGGCCTCGGTACTACACTCGTCATATCGCCTGAGCCAGGCGTCCATGTGTGCGAGCGGCTGACCCTGGTGCACACCTGCAGGGCCCTGGGGTCAGGCAGTGGGAGTGTTGAGCCCCCAAGCCGGGCAGGGAGCCCCTCAGAACAGCGCCTGCACACCCTTCCCCCAAGCGCCCGCTGGAAAGCTGAGCAGGGCTGCTGGATCTCATTAGGCCACAGCTGCCCCGCAGCCTGGATACCGTGAGCAGAGCGCGGGCCTGGTGTCCATCACCTGAGTGCTGATTCATCCCGCAGTCATCATCAGAGAGCACATTCCAGGTTCGTGGTTTAAGAGGAAAACAAACTTTTGTCTACAATCAAGGAGCCATTCCTCTCTGAGCGTTTAATGCTTCGCTGAGGTTCAGCACCACACCTCCTCCTGTCTGGATCGGACCATCTAGCTTTGATTTCAAAGACAGACCAGGAGGATGCTTGCAAGGGCACGGGGGCCCCCAGTCTGGATCTGCCTAAGATCTTAAAAGTGCAGATGTGGCCAGATGAATGTGCGCCGTGTGTGGATTCCCCAGGGAACGTTGGGCCCTGCGTCTTTATTGGAAACACCCAATAAACCACGGGCCTCAAGGCTCTGTTGTTTCAGTGCAGGGCTTAAATGCAGCCTCCTTCAGGCTGCCAAGGCACCTTTGAGCACACTGCTGGTTGCGGTCCCCAGCAAACATGACGCCCTGAGGCCCCAGGCTGCTCCAGCAGAGCCAGCTGGGAGCAGAGGAAGCTCCAGTTTGCCCCTCGTGTGCAGGGCACGTTCTCAATGCAGGAACCCACTCTGCTCTGTGCACCAGATGACACGAGGGCCACCTGTCATCAGGGATGGAGAGGTGGGAGAGCCGTGCCCAGCCAGGCACCCGCTCACCCACGGGAGATTTTGAAAGCCAGCTGGGTGCGCCCTGGGGTGAAGGGACAGAGTTTGTCTGAGTGCGGCCAACCCACGTTCAACATTTCTCTAGGTCACAACCAGCCCAGACAGCTATCCAATAATCAAGCTCAGACGGAACTTCTATTGGCCGGAGAGCCAGGAAATTAAGGCCCGTGTGTTGCATAGCTTCACGTAAGAGGAAATTTGTGTCTTAGCTACAGGGAGGTTCTGTTGTCGCTGAGGCCTGGAGAAGGCTGGCCTCCCGGCCGAGGGTTCGGCCAGCTCACGCTCAGAGGGTGGCCTTCCAGGCTGAGCTCAGTGGAACGCCACCAATGGACACGTGCGCAGCGGGCCAGCCAGACACAAGTCGGGGCAGGCTCCTGGCGCTCAGGAATCTGGGGTCAATTAGGGATCAATGATGCCAGAGGACTGAAAACAATTGCAAACAGCAGGGCAGGCACTGGTGGTAACAGCAGTGGAATGCAGAATGCACAGATACAACTGTGCTATCCCTAAAGTAAATCAACATTTTACCCCTCGGCAAGGCCTTTTTCTCCACAAGTGGGATTGTCCGCGTTCAAGCTCGAACCACTGCTTAGCGCAAAGACCAATGACTTGATTGATCACTTACCCTTTGCCATGGGTGCCAAATTCATAGTCATTTAGGGGAGGTGTCTGCAAACTCCTGAAGTACCACTGATCCTTTCCTCATCTGATTTCACCCACACCTGCCATTTTTAAGCTGCTGGTTTCCGTGATTCTTTGACTAACCAGAATGCTGGGTCTATATTTGTCTCTGTCATTTTTTCTCATGGCTGTGCCTGCTGTTACCTCCACGGCAGGAGTTGGGGGTGGGTTGAGTTTCTAACACAGAGGGAGGAACACTGACTCAGGGGAGTGGAGGGTAAGTGGCAGCTCTTGGCAGAAATCAGAGGCAGCCGGACAGGACCTGGACACCCCGGTGACGACATCTAGGAGATGACAGAGCCCTCCCAGGCCTCCTTTCCCACAAGCTGCTGTGTATACACTGAAGTTCGCGTCCTGGATTCGAATGACTCCTTCCTGCTCTTGCTGCCTGTCCCCCCCTCTCTGATGGAACTGCCTTTGGTCCCCGAATGGGAGCTGTCATCCGTCCCTCTCTAGGTCTCTGCCTCCCCTGAAGGGGAGGATGTCTGAACCAGCCCCTCCCTGAGATGCATCGGGATGACAGCTGGTGGGGAAGAGGTGCTCCTTTTTTGGGAGAAGAGCCTGGTGGCCGCTGGTGGTCACGGTCCCCATCTCCTGGAGAAAAGTGTCCACCACCTTCTGGTGACAATGAAACCAAAATGCGGAGAGCAGCATATGGCGAGAGCGGCCTGCAGGTTCTGTCGGAATTTGAATCCCTGCTCCCGTGGTCCCCGCGTTGCTCCTGCTGACTCTTGGGTCTATGAGCCGATGCTCTTCCTTCTGTCCAAGTTCAAGTTGCGTTCCTTGCTATTATACTTGTTAACAGATTCTTAGTGTTCAGCGTCATATCGTCACTATTATTTCTGGTGCACAAGTTGGGGCACATTTTGGCAGCTGAGCACCCATTCATTTCAGCAGCTCCCGACACGTGGGGTGGGCTTGGGCGGCGATCGTCCCGAGCGAAGGCTCAGAAGACAGGCAGGACTTTGCTTCTTCCCATCAGAATCTGGCATTGAACGAACACGTTCAAGCTCCTGTTTTATAACTGGGTCAAGACACAGTTACACTCACGTATAAACAGCCGATACTCAGTATAAAAAGTGTTATTTCATTTTGCACTTAGTGAAACATTTAGTATTTACGAGGAAAGATGAAAGGGAACAACAAGAAAAGATAAGCTGGAGATGACTCTATAACCTCTCGTGAATACTAGGGTTTGCGGTCCTTATGGAGGCTGGCAACCGTTAGCTTCCCCTCCAATGAGGAGTGAGCATGTGGGATTTAGATCAGATGTCAGATTTCCCCGTTCTTTCAATCCATCCTGCAAATCTTAATTCAGTCCAACAAATAACAACGGAGCAGGCACCAGAAAGGTAAGTCCCTGTCTTACAGACAGACCCATAAGTATCCCTAACACGTTGATCTCATCCTGTCACTCAAAAACCCTTCAGCAAGCCTTCCCAAATGCCCTCAGCCTAAAGTCTTAGCTGGAAGTAGCTTTCAGGCCCTATGGGACCTCCTGCACTCAGCCTGTCATCCTCACATCCCCAGAGGCTGGGGGGGTCTCTGTGCTGTGCTGTTCCCCACACTTGCCCAGCCTCCAGCCTCCGGGAGGGCCAGCCTCCACACTGAGAAGGTTCCTCCTTCACCCCCAGCCCCCAGCCATCTACTCCCCATCCCCCCATCAGTTCTGACTCACACCCTTGCCTCTCGAACTCTTCCCCGCGTCCAGTCCTTATACATCTTTCTGGTGGAATTGCCCCACCATTTACATTTTTTTTTTTTTTTTTTGCGGTACGTGGGCCTCTCACTGTTGTGGCCTCTCCCGCTGTGGAGCACAGGCTCCGGACGCGCAGGCTCAGCGGCCACGGCTCACGGGCCCAGCCGCTCCGCGGCATGTGGGATCCTCCCAGACCGGGGCACGAACCCGCGTCCCCTGCGTCGGCAGGCGGACTCTCAACCACTGCGCCACCAGGGAAGCCCCCCACCATTTACTTTTAAACTCTTTCAAACAGGGACTTCTATGGTTGATTTAAACTGTTCCCGCAGCATGCATCTGGTTGTCCCTTTGCAGATGATACACTCCTTGAGGGCCGCCAGCAGCTGAGTCATTCGTGCAGTGTCCCAAAGCAGCAGAAAGTGCGGGGGACGGAAGGTCTAGGTCTCAGCTGTGGGATCTTGGGCAGCCGCCCACGCCCCCGGGGGGCTCCCTGGCTCCCCCTGCCTGCAGCTCCCTCCCCTGGGCTGCCTGGTGATCTCTGCTGGCTGCCTTTTTGAGTTCAAGGCTCTCCTCATGAGAGGGACCTCCCAGTTAGCCCCACTCTCCTTCCTCTGGGTCCCTTCCAATCTTGGGGATACTGCTAACTGGTCTTGTCACCCGTGCTGGCTGTCCTTGCTGAGGTGTCTGCCTCGCCTCCTGCCAGGAGCTCCCAGGATTACTGCAGGACCTGGTGTCTAGTAAGGACTTAATACGGGTTCATTTCATGAGTCTAAGGTGGATCTGCTGACCTCACGGGATAAGAGCTCCCAAATAACAACAAAATAACAATTCTCTGGTAACAGTAGGTCACTAAATGGCCTTGTCTTTGTCATGTGTCTCACCTAACAGCACAGCCTATGAGGTAAGTACTGACCATTGTTATCGGCGTTGTAAAGATGCGTGTATTAAATTACCTGTCATAAATGACCACAAACCCAGTGGCTTGAAACAACACAAATTCATTACCTCATAGTTCTGGACGTCAAAGGTCTAAAGTCAAGGTGTCGGCAGGGCTGCGGTCCTCCTGGATGCTCTTGGGAGAATCCTTCCCGTGTCGTTTTCAGCTTCTGGAGGCCGCCTGCATTCCCTGGCTCACGGCCACATCACTCCAACCATCTGCTTCTCTCACCTCATCTCTTAGGACGGACTCTGATCCCTTGACTTCATCCTATAAGGACCTTGGTGATGACACTGGGTTCATCTGGATAAACCAGGATAATCTCAATCTCAAAATCCTCCATCTCAGCTGCAAAGTCCCTTTTACCACGTGAGGTCACCTATTCACAGTTTCCAGGGATTAAGACGTGGGCATCTTGGGGGCACGATTCTGTCAGCCACAGTGAGGAAACTCAGAAACACAGAGGCAATTCTGTGAAAGTGTGCTGAGAAGTATAAAGCGCTTTGTAAGCAGGCGATCTTGATAATTTTCCTCATAGCATCAAGCACTTGGGAGATATTCAACAAACATTTTGGAGTTGAAGTGATTCTTTAAAAGGGAAATGAATTGTCCCAGTATCTATTAAAATACCTGCTTGGAGATTTTAAACTTTAGTTTTCCAGGGTTTTTTTTTTTTTATTATTATTATCTTCGAATTCTAGAGGTCTTCTTATTCTCATTTTCCTATGATCTTTTGAACATTAGGTTATTATTTAGTTCCTGGTTATTCCTTCGGAGAGATCTATGAGACAGTGTAAGCTTATTTACCACCTGAGGAAAGAAAATCATAGCGACTATCTTTGAGTGAGAAAGTACTGCATTAAGTTTGCAACAAAAGCAATGATCAGACCCTTCCTGTCGCAGAATATGGATTGGAAATGCAAATGTAGTTTCTCTTTCCAGGCCACTATGCATTCATTCCTCTGCCATTCGGCATCTATAGGGTGCCTTCCAGGCACCAAGCCCTGGATGACATACGCGCGGAGCATAGACGAACACAAGAAGATCCACCCTCTGAAGAGCGTGCAGTTCACAGAGGGGGACAAATGTGTAACTATGCGATTATGACACCACGCAAAAGGAGTATCAACCAGCAGGGAACAAGCAGGCTGTACTCCTCGGTGGCGGTGACTAGGGAGCCCAGGCACCACGCTGTGTAAGAAGGAACTGTGGACGTAGGCGTGGCTGTGAGTGATGCAGGGAACAGAGGCTGGAAGGGTCTGCTGTGGCTGGTGAACCCTGAGGTCTGTGTGGGGAGCAGAGGATGCTCAGGAGCGAGCAGGCACAGGGGCCGGGGTGACGGAAGGTGAGGGCGAAGCAGGCTCTACGTCTCTTACGATTTGGCTTCCTTGGGCCTGTTCACTGCCCAGTCCCTTAATCCTGCATTGTTCTATTTGCGTTTGCCTCTGTCTTTCCATTCCCTTGAGTCTTAATAAATATATACGTTGAGATAAGACAGAATCTATTTGCCCAGTGGGCATCCAGGAGGCATCAGAGGCTTAGCATTGACCTGGGAGAGACCTGGAGGCGTCCCGACCAACACGGGACTTCTCTCTAAGTCTCTGAAGGTAAGTTACTGACGAGGCTGCAGGGCTAAAAAGAGCAGCATTGATTCCCTCTCTCCATCAGCAGATCTCCCAACTCTGGCCTCATCCTCTAGCCCCCTCGTTCTGTGAGCAGACAGTTTAACCTCTCTGAGCCTTCATTTCTTGGTGACGATAATAAGAGCCCCTTCTCTGGCTGTTGTAAGGATTAAAAGATTCAATACAGACGGACCCCAACTCACGATGTTTTGGATAATGATTTTTCGTCTTTACGATTGTGCAAAAGCAGTCTGCACTCAGTAGAAACCTTCAAGCGCTTCAAATTTTGAACTTGGATCTTTTCCTGGGCTAGTGATCTGTGGCCCGAGCCTCTCTGGTGATGCTGGGCGGCGGCAGCGAGCACAGCTCCCTGCCGGCCATGCGATCGAGAGGTAACCAACCGGCTGATAACGCCTACAACCATTCCGGACCCAGACTCTGTTTTTCAGTTTCAGTATAGATTTCAATACGTGACACGAGATGTTCAACACTTTATTGTGAACTAGGCTTTGCGTGAGGTGGTTTTGCCCAGCCGTAGGCGAATGTAAGTGTTCTGAGCACGTTGAAGGTAGGCTGGGCTAGGCTGTGAGGTTCTGTGGGTTGGGTGTATTTACCGCATTTTCGGCTTAAGATATTTTCAGTTTACGATGGGTTTACCGGGACGTGACCCCACTGTAAGTCAAGGAAGATCTGTATATGTAAAGTTCTCAGCTTAGAGCCTGGAGCTTAACGGGCACACAAGAAATGTGTTAATTCTCATCACTGGGAAATTTTGCCCAAGGGAAGCTTTAATTACAGTTCCTTTCTCTCTCTCTCCCAATTCAAGGATTTGTTTCCAAGACAATTAACAGGCCACGGAATTCTGCCACCTATCAGCCACTGGTAGCCGAGAGACTCCTGGTATTGGCATCAACACCGTCTCTCTCGAAGTCGGGACGCTTAGGCAGGTGGCAGTGTGTTGCTCCATGGCTCCCTCTGCATCCAGATTGGTGACCGTTACACAAGACACGTGCTTAAATATTTACTATGCGCAGAGTCACCCCAGCATGGCAGGGCTCAGGAGAAAATCCAAGAAGCAAGACGGCTTTGGTGTCATCCACTCCCTAGCCTGGTGGAGCATATGCCTTGACGGGAGGTATCGTCAGCAGCCTGGGCAACTGTTGCTTGAAAAATCTAACAATAATTATCTCCCCTCAGGGACTTCCCTGGCAGTCCAGTGGTTAAGACTCTGCACTTCCACTGCAGGAGGCAGGGGTTCGATCCCTGGTCAGGGAACGAAGATCCCACATGCCGCGTGGCGCAGCCAGACCACCTCCCCGCAAAACAATAATTATCTCCCCTCAAACTCAGGAATAAATATCAGGTGTGACAGATTGGATGTCAAACGTAGGCAATTAGAATGGCTCCCTGGTACCATTTCCCTGAATGTCCCAGTACCTGAGTTCCCAGCCTGGATGCCTGGTGCGAATGCTATAGGCAGAGAGGGGGAGGGACAGACATGTTTCACATCATCTCAAAGCTGTAGGAACATTATCTTTATTGTTATTATATTTTCTCTTTTACAGGTAAGAAAATCTCTGGCTCAGAGAAGGTGAATTATGTACCTAAGACTATGCAGAATGAGAGGAAGGGCCAGGGTTTGGCTCCCAGCTCCCTGCTTCTACAGGCATGGCACAGAGGAAAGGCTCACACAGGAAGAATGTCCCAGGATCCTTTCGAAAGTCTCCTTGAGGAGATGGGTCTCAAGGGCTACCCTGGTGGCCAAGAGGCCCTGGCTTCATTTGGCAGTCAGAGGTAGGGAATTCCTTCCACTAAAGGCAGCCCTGATTCTCAGGCCTCTCTGTAAATTACCTCCAGAGAAGGTTCATGGTAGTGTCTCTGGGGATGCGAACAAGATAGGGCCAGATCCAATGCCAAACAGGCAGCCAGGGGGACCAAGGCCATCGCCAGGGTAACCAAAATCCATGCTATCGAGGGATTTCTGGAGGGATTCGAATTCTCTCTTGGATTCTACCCAGGGGCATGGAGATGAAAACAACACCAGCGCACACAAGAAGATTTCAGAGTCCGGAGGGGAGGCAGGCACAGCCTGCTGACCGCCGCATTGGGAGGGCATGCCTCAGAGGTCCCCTGCAGCCTCCAGGCAGCGTTCCCTCCCGGGGAGCCTGGTATTTCTACACCTGGAAGAAAGTCTGCTCAGACTATCATGGGAGCCCAGGAGGGCAGCCTGTTTCGGGGACCCAGAGGCTGGTGCAGACACCCTTTAGGTATCTGCCCTGTGTCGAAGCCGCGTCACACCCCCCCACCCATCCCTGGGAAGATCCTGATTCTGGAGGTGGCGGGGCTGCTGGCGACGCTGAGGGAGAGTCTGCATTTTCCTGGTGACTTTGATGTGGAGGCCTGTGGGCCGTATTTTGAACACTGCTGCTTTTCCTGCCAACACAGCTTCCACTGCCTCCAGTCTGGCCACAGCAACACCTACAGCCACCTGGAGTCTCAGGGCGTTCTCTAGAAGACGAATCCACACTGGAGTCAAGAGGAGTCTTCCCTGGTCTCATCATAGAGCTGTAGGGGGCCCAGGGGCAGGGCTGCTCCTGTGACTCTGCCCGGGGAGCAGTGTCCCCACCAGGAACAGTGTCCCTCTCCTGCCCCAGAGCCCGGAGAGGGCAGTCTGGGCTCACCCAGAGATGGACAGGCATGTGCTCAGAGCAGGACGGCTCCCTGCAGCCCGCCGGCCCCGAGAGGGTTAAGGGTCTGCCTGGAAGCCTGGATTCCAAGGAGTAACTTGAGCACCGGGAAAACAGGGCCCTTTCTGTATGGCGCTCTGGGCACCCCAGCTTTGGTGCCTGCCCCTGGGGGGTCAAGACCCCGAGCCTCCCCGCCACGGTGGGAAGGGGTCAGCCAGCAGCCCCAGCACAAAGAACGTGCGCGCGGGGGAGGATGGGGCTCCATCTACACAACACTTCTGAACGTTCTCGAAAGGAAAATAAACAAGTGCGTGAGGTAGTGACTGAGATATTCAAACTATTTCCCTCTGAAGTGGGAGAAGTCTGTCCCCTGTCTCTCACTTCACTTTAGGCCCTTCTGGCTTTCTTGATCTTTCAGGGTTATAACTGCTATCTCAGTGACTAGTAGAAAACTCCATTAGGCTCCTGCTTGAGGAAGGGAATTAATGACTGAAAGTTTAGTGCTTTGTAAACACAGCAAGGAAAGCGTTTCCCCCAGGCTTGCTGATTCCTTGGCAGGGAGGGAGGCTGGACGGGAAAGTGAATGTTTCCAGCAGAGGCCTCCACACCAAACACTGCCTGCTTCTTGTAAAGTCCAGCCCTACAGCACTGGGGTGCTCAAAAATTCTGAAAAAGGAATCCCGGAGAAAGCAAAAGAAACAGCAGCCAGGGAGAATGAGACCCGTCTGTTGAGTTGAAAAAATACCAATGGGTGAAATTTTCTAATCTAAATGCATATTTTCAGTAAAAAAATGTATGTCTTTGGCAAGTCCAGCTTTTGACCTGAATTAGAGAAATCAGTTGTTTACACAGCCCAAACCCGCAGACTAATTACCCCCTTTGTTCTCTTAAACGGTTAGGCCTGGCCAATGACATAAAACCCCTGGAAATAGAAAAGCTCTCAGGACAAGCATTCAGAAGTAGGCATGGGAATCGGGATGGTGGTGTTATGCGTTGCTGGCATCCATAGAGCAAGTTACTAACACTCGAGGGAGGGGAGGTCAGGGGAGAGGGCGGGGAGGGGGCACGTTTGATAAAACAGCAATTTCCAGGCCCTTTCCCAGAGAAGTTTCCTGGGCCACCAGATCTTTCTCCTTCAAAGCTGCCTTTCCCAGAGACTGGCCTTTTCCTGCCTAGTTACTTCCTCCTTGAGAAAACCACAGTAACATCATTTTAGCGGATCCTCATAACTCTGAAAGTTGGCCAGTCCCACTTGGAGACCTGGGGGATGGAACTGCCAAGGCCTGACCCAGGAGATTCATTCATTCTTCCCCAGCTTCTTGGTTTGGTTGTGTGAACACATTTATTCTTTGAACAATAGTACTGACTGCTTACTGTGTTCAGATTTTGGGGGCGAATCATTGAGATTCAGGAATCAAGGCCTTCAAAGACTGTCTCAATATTTGTCATAGCAACAGCAGCCAAAAAAGTGTATTACTTTGGGGATATCTGAGTTTTCGAGTCAACCCGCCATGACTTTCTCTCTGTTTCTTCCTATGTTTCCACGGCACCAGCCAGACCTGTGAAATGGTATTGCTGTGGGTCTTCCAGGCCTCGGAGCTTGGAATGACCCTTCCTATTATTTCAACATCATTGTGAATTTAATTTAATTTGCAAAAAAGTTCAGCAGTCATTTATAATAGGATTGTAAACCAATCTAAAATTTTAAAAAATGAATCTGCTACCTAAGTCCCCTGAGAAGTTAGAATATACTTTCCGAGTTTAGAAAATCAGAAAAATTAGGCTTTGTGTATCACATACGAAAGAGCAAAGTCTAGAAGACACAACTCGGAGGTGTCCAAATCAAAGATTAAGCAAAATTAAAGATGCTGGTAAGTAAAATAAATAGCATTGGAAAATGTCACCACTCAGGTAGGCTGGCAGAGAATTTTAAAATTCTCTCTTCTTACAAAGGAGTACAGGCAACAAATACTCGGAGCCCTTTGACCTAATGCTGTACCACAGAAAGAATGCATCTGATGTCCATTTTATTTTATTTGCATTTTGCTCTGTTCCACAAAGGAAGGGTTTAAGGGAGTTTACAGAGGAGACACAAAATATAAGTTTAATATACACTGAAAACAGGAGCAAGTGAAAAAGGAAAGATAAGGGTGGTTGACATACAATGGAGCCAGGAGTGAAGCGAGGAAAAAATAGAAAATATACTGTTCAGGTTTATAGACTTTCCTCCAATTGGCCACAAGTTTGGCACTAGGAGTTAACGAAGAAAGGGAAACAGATGAGTGTTTAACATAAAAGGGATCAGTTACTTCCGAGATCACTATTTTTGGAACCAAGGAAAGGCAGGCATTTCTCCTGAGGGCCTTTCCTCGCCCATCTGTGTAATGTACTAAGCCACAACCTTAATGGCATCCTGTATCTGACCTCGCGTCAAATTTAGAACTGTGACACTTGCTTAGGACTTCATTTTTTTCTTGGTGCACAGTCCGCTCCCACATACCACATACCTGGGCACACACTTATTCAGTTTGGAACTGTGTACTTTGGTCCAGACAATGGCATCTTCCGGAATCTGCCCTACAGATCAAGTAGACAGAAAATATCACCAATGACTGTATTTTTCAATCCCCACGTTGTAAGGAACGTCCTGACAACGTGAGTGTCCGAGTGGGACTAATAAGAAAATTGAGTATGAAGCAAAGATCACCTCATGGGTGTGGAGTATTGGACAAGTCCCCAACCTTCAGCCTGTCTGGGGGAGGGGGCGGGGTTCCGTGGGATCCAGGCCCTCTTGAGACCCATCCCAGGTCCAATCTACATGCCACGGAGACCAGAATGGGCGGTTTGGTATTTTTAAACGGTAACAAGTCTGTATTCCATCCCTTAGATGCTCTCCCCCTCTGGTCACATTAAATGTGTTTAATTGATGCTTCTTCATGTTAGAGTATAAATAAGCTGTTCCCTTTGATAGAAGCCTGGAGCTTTCCCTAGGAGGAGGGCACAACGGGATCAGCCTTCTCATTAAATGGCAATTAAACGACCGGTTTCCTCGCCTAGTGCCCGGGCTCCCGCGCTCCCGGAGTAGGGAAGGGCGGACGCGCCATCTAGTGGTCGCTCTCAGAACGTCCCCCAAGGGCGGGCTCCTGAGGCTCCAGGCACTCTGGGATGAGAGGCCCCGGCACTCCAGAGGTTAACCAAGAGCTTGTTGGGTCTCGCGTTCTCCTTCCAGCCCGGCTGAGCCTTTCCGTGACGGTGGTCGCAAAGGGGCCTGGGCTGATGGTAGGCAGGGAACCCGGTTAAGAACGATGCGGCGTACCCTCCCTGCAGGGCAGCGTGCCTTTGCCGCAGGGACCCCCTCCTTGACTCAGACCCCTGGTCCTTCTGCATCCCTGTGTTACGTCTCTCTGCTGCCTTGGCCGCAGAAGCCCTGGGACGCCCCTGGCTCCGCACCGCAGCTGCTTCTACCCCCTAATGCTGGCACATTTCTCCTTGTCCTCTACTGTGCAGGGTTCCCGGGGCAACTCAGAGGAGATCGCCCTTGGTGTCTTCCGGGTCTTGGAGCTCAGGATGACCGATGACCCTTCTTACTATTTCAACATCATTATGAATTAAATAGGTTTTTGCAAAAAAAAAAAAAAAGACCTGGGGAACATTTATAATAGAATTTCCATGAGAAAATGTATTCCATATTCCAAACAACTAGCGTGTATACAATCCAATCATAAGGTAAGGGCTTCCCTTGTCTATAACCTCTCCTACCCAGCATCTCATCCCCCCTAGTTCTCTTCCCCAGGTCAGGATCAGGGCCCAGGACTCTGGGACCCCGTATTCGCTAAGTCAGGGGTGAGGGGCCCAGCTTGGCTTAGGCCGGGCCACTTGTAGGAGTCAGATCGGATCTGCCTAGGCAAGTCAGATGGACTGTGCAGTGGCCGCCCAGAGCACGTAGCAGGCACAGAGATGCACGGCCCAGATCCCCTTCTAGAAAGGGCATGAGGCCCAGTTACAAGGAGCGCGGCTGGCTGACAGCCTCCAGCTGTCAGCTCCTCCAGGACAGCTCCTCCAGCTTTCGAACCCGGTTCTACACTTCTTCGGGCGGCCCAGGCCAACCTCAGAGCAAGGCTGTGGCCCAAAGGCCCGGTGTTTCTGCCCAACACGGGACTCCTTTCCTGGACGGGCTGCGCTCCAGAATCCCTGCTGAGATGCCCCTCTTGCCTGATGGTACCCCTCCCACAGGAGCTTCTCGGCTGCATGCTTCACTCCATCTCTGGGTCGTTCCTGGAGAAGGAACCTAACAGGTTGACTTACCCTATGGAAGTCAGCATCCTTGGCATTTTGGGGGTCATGATACCCTTTTGAGAGCACGACAGTAACTCTGGGGGTCTTCCCAGGAAATGTACACACACACACTCAGTTTCACTGAGTGCACACCTCCCAGGCCACCCCAGGGGGCTCTGAGTCAGGTTGAGAACCCCTGGTTTGAGGGAGGGTGTGGGCGCAGGAGGGGAGGGGATGGTGAGATGGGGGTGCGGGTTGATAAGAGAGCTTCAGGCATTTGCAGAGAAGGCTTAATTCTAATTTCTGCCTCGGCTGTGACCCTCAGCTCAGCTTCCTATGAGCTCATGGACTCTGTGAGGACAGATCGGAAGCCAATTCCCTTAAGTGCTCTGCAAGGCCCTTCAGGCAAGCTGCCCAGCTTGGTCCCATATGGCTCTGGCTTAGAGAACAGAGCTGGCTCAGCCTTGGAGCGCCAGGGCCCGGTCGCCCATCTGGCAGGGATGGGGGTGGGCACCACGTTGTCTGGGGAGACCACCATGTCTACCAGGCCCTGGAGAAAAGGTTCTAGGCACCTTGGAAGGCAGCATCCTTGAAGGTGGACGTCACTGAACAATGTCCAGCCGGAGAGAAAGAGATGCAGCTCGGAACTTGCATCTAACAGTACCTCCTCCAGAAAGTCCCCCTGCCTGAAATAACTGGCATGGGTTTGCAGGGGGTAGGTGTCCTCCATGAGCAGGTGGGAAAAGGAGTCAGAAAAACAGGATTCTGCAAGCTGGGCAGTGGTGTTGTAGGACTTACAAAGGCAGACACAGAGCACTTATTATCTACCAGGCACCATTTAAGCACTGACATATAGCACCTGATTTCGTTCTCATATAAACCCGTGTGACAGGTCCTATCGTGAGTCCCATTCTGCACTCAAAGCCACTGATGCCCAGAGAGGTTTAGCGACCTGCTAAAGTCACACAGCTGAAAATCAGCAGAGCTCGGATTTGATCCCACACAGTGCGGGGGTCTACGTTTTTGATCTCTATCTGTGCCGGCTCTGTGCTCCACAGTGGTCAAGAACTTGGACCTTGATGTCAAATGGCTTAGAGTACGTTCCCAGCTCCCCCTCTTAAAAGTTGTATGATGTCAGTAGGTTTCAGACCTCTCCATGACTCAATTTCCTCAACTGAGTGTAAAATGACATTAATCCCACCTCACAGAGATCTGTGAGGTTTAAATGAGTTAGTCCTGTGAAGGGCTTTTGCTGGCACTCAGAAAAATGCTCAGTGACATTGCATGTATAACGAAGTCTTGGATGTATGCCATCCACAGAACTCCAAGTGGCTTCTTCAAAGAAACTTGTGTTCCAAACCTCCCAGGCTGGCCCAGGCCAGCCCAGCCACAGAGGGCCTTGAGGTCAGGAGGCCTGGGGCAGGCACGGAGTTAAGGAAGCCAGGCGCATCTTTCCCCGCGGGTTCCTTGCTGGGCCCCGGCCCCCCACCCCCCACCACCTCCAAGCACTCCTGGTTGCCTGGAGCTTTCTATCTTCAAAGGGTTTATGTCCTGGGAGCCTGCCCAGGCCCTGCTCATTCCTACCAGTGCCCGAATCAATAATGCTATTGTTTCCCTGAGAGACGAGGGGCGTGTGGGAGAAGGCTGAGGGGACCCTGTCACCCACCCAGCTGTCTGAAGGCTGGCCTGAGCCAGGAGGGGAGCGCCCACGTGGGCCCCAGGTCCCGCCTGCTTTCCATCAGGCCAGCCTGTGGCTTCGAACAAAGGACCAGTTACAGGGAGCGCGGCTTGCTTTGTAAGAAGACACCCTTCTAGGGGGTTTAAAAGCCTCTGATGAATACAAATTTAATCAACGTGAAACTTTTCTACTACACGTACTTTGTGTAAAGCAATACGCACTCACATTCAGGAATACCGAACCCCAGTTCTACAGAAAAGTTCCTACAGGCAGAAAGAGGAGAGAATCCCGGTTCTAAGACGGGGAGGTCGGGGAGAGGCGGTGGATGAGGGTGGGGCTGTGTAGGTGTAGAGCGTGGGGCGCAGGGCTGGGAAGAAAGGAGGAGCTTTTGGAATGGATTTTCACCGATTAATACATTATGCGGGTGTTTGTTTAAAATAGGATATGAAATAATTAAAAACAACGCAATTTCACTTTATAATTTGCATTCCATCAATCAGGATCCACAAATACTCAAAGGCCTTCAAATGGAGGCTTTTCTTGAATGAACCTAAATTTTAATCTTTTACTTCTCATTTCAGAGTTCATTACTCTTGTCTCCTTAGAGGCTTTTTTTCCCCTGGCATGGCATTAAGAGCTGGAGAGTGTAGTCTCATCATATAAATGAACTTTATAAGCCACAGGTTCCTCCATTCTCACTTTAGCTGGAAGCATGAGCTACTTGCAAGGACTGCAAATAGTCATTTCACCCCTGACTTTCTTTCCCTGTGTGCAGCATCAGAACTCAGGTCACTTTGGGACTTCCGTGGCCGTCCAGTGGTTAGGACTCTGTGCTTCCACTGCCGGGGGCACGGGTTTGATCCCTGGGTGGGGAACTAAGATCCCAAAAGCCGTGAAGTGCAGCCAAAACAAAGAAACAAACAAAAACCAACCAAACAGAAAAACCTCAGGTCACTTAGCATCTTTTACAGATATAGCAGTAAGAGGTGGGTTTTTTTTTTTCCACACAAATTTGTATAAATATATTTTTCCTAACAAATGATGCTTGGTTAAATCAGTTCATTTAATTATAAGAGCACCAGAAAAGTTTATTTTTAAAAACTGCCCTAGTGACTTCCTTGGCGGTCCAGTGGTTAAGACTCCACGCTCCCAATGCAGGGACCACGGGTTCGATCCCTGGTTGGGGAACTAAGGTCCAGCATGCCACATGGCATGGCCAAAAAATTAAAATTAAAAAAAAAAAAAGCATCAGCCCAACATGCTTCAAAGAATTCATTGACGTGGCTCTACTCCCTGTAGATTGGATTATATAAGAGATTGCCTATTACTTCCTGCTTAAAAAGAAAAATAAAACTGCCCTACAGTTCTTAGTTTTCATTTTTATTCTTTTTTGTTGGCTTTACTCAACAAATTGTAAGTGCTTATTATAGACCAAGCACTGGTCTAGCCATGGGGATATAGCACTGAACAAAACAGACAAAGGTTCTGCTTTCCTGGAGCTTTGATTTTAGAATAAGCATATTTTTCAAGCGAGTGAACTAATTTCTGAGTGTTATGGTAGTGGTGTGCAGGAGGCATGAACTGGCAAGTCCTTCTGGGGGGTGTGTGTCTGGATTGAGATGTGGATGCCAGCCACGTAAATGTGCGGCAGTAGGCTATCTAGGGAGCAGGACAGCAAGTGCAAAGGCACCGAGGTAGGCATCCACTCAGCGAGTCCAAGAACAGAAGGGTCTCCTGGCTGGAGCGGAGTGAGAAGATGCCATCCGAGTGGTCAAGCAGTTCCCTGAGTGTCCCAGTGAGGTTAGGGCTTCACTTTCAATGCCTTGAGAAGCTATGGTAGGTTTTTCAACTAGGAAGTGACTAGATCTGATTTGCTTATAAAGATCCTCTGCTGTCAAGGATCTGCTGCAAAATAGTGTGGGGAGAGGGGAGAAGTGGGTCAGGGTCTAGTTAAAACAAGACTGGCCGTGGGTTGCTAAGTATTGAAGCTGGGTGGTGGGGTTTCGGGGGGTATTACATTCACTTTTGTTTTGTGTGTGCTTGAAAATTGCTGTAATGAAAGTTTACAGGAGAACTCTTTAGACTGCAGAAGAAACAAAAGTGGGAAAAAAGAACCCTAACTCTTTAGACTGCAGAAGAAACAAAAGTGGGAAAAAAGAACCCTTTAAACTGCAAACGGACAAAACCAAGCGATAGCAAAATACCTTCTCTGGTGAACAGATTATGTCGGGCTGGAGGGCAGGGGACATCCAGGTAGAGGGTTTCTGCAATGGTTCAGGCAAGCACTGTGGGGCAGGGGGAACGGAAGACGTGAAGTAGGTCTGGGCCATTTTGGAGCTGGAGCCCAATGGACTTGCTGGTGGGCTGGGGGTGTGGGGAAGGGTGGGAGGTGTCAGCACAAAGGACTGTAGGGCAAGTCATCATCCCCAAATGTGCCTCTTGCCACTAGACGGGACTGTCATCTATTGAACTGCATTAATTAGCTTAAGAGTTGGAGGATGTGTATTTTTATCACATCTTTGAGTTTCTGTATTTTCTGGTGCTTTGACCTGTGGGCTTTGCTGTTCCTGGAGGGACTGTCCCTCCCAGGGTTAGCAGTTCCTAGAAAGAGGCAGCAACTGGCCTGTGAGAACACTTTTCAAATACAAACCAACCAATCCAGAGCCCACAACCCACATCCTAGCCACCTCCCTTGTCTATCGGGCTCTTACATTCGGGGCCACTAGTCCCCGGCCCTAATCACCCCAGGCCCGGGAACCGGACAACTGAGGCCAGCCTGTATACCCCAGAGCCTGCTGAACCATTCCCAAAGCCAATCCCAAGCCTCCTTGCCCTGCCTTGTCCATCCCCACCAGCGGGTGAACCATAGTGAAGGCCATTCCCCCTCATTCCCACCTCCATCTCTGCCTCCTGATTACCTGGTGCTTCCCCGTGTGGCCCTGCCCTTGGAAGCCGTGAGTCTTGCTTTACAATAGCAGTTGTCTCCTGATCTGCTGGCCTCACCACACCTGAATAGTCACACAACTTACATTTCAAAACAGAGGGCATTGCCTGGTGCTATTCGAGGGGCACCAGGAAGCCCTCCCCACCCAAATGGATGACCCTCACCATTGGCAGCCTGAAGTCCTTCCCTTTCTGTCTGCACGGATCTGTGTCTGCCACCGACCTCCTGCGTAGACGCAAGTGTCTCAGAGTTGAGTTGTGTTGTGTTGCGTTTTCAGTCCTTTATGACTTACTGGGAGGAAACCCAGTAGGACTTCTCTCTTCCAGGCACCCAACTTAAGCCACATTGAAAAGGGGGAATTTGATGAGAGAAGAGAGAAAAAAGGACCATTTGCCAATGGAGCCCTCTTGGGGCTGATAAGCCTGGCAGGATACTGAGGGACGCGGGGCAGCCAGTGGGGCCACGTTAGGGCACTGCTACCTGCTAGAGCCTTCCAGAGAAAAGCCAAGAAGAGGGATACAATGAACAAGGGAAGTGGAAGGTACCTAAAAATTCTCTCGTGCTCTTAAACAGGGCTGCACGTTACACAGCTCCAGGGGAGTGGTAGCTGTGTGGATGCTGCCCTGGAACTTGTAGAGCACTTGGCTCTTCCAAGAGGGTACGAGAAGTGGCAGGAGGTCAAGAAGTTACGAGAGCTTTCTTTCCTACAGGCTGTGACCTGCTGCCATGGCAGGGACTCTCAGGGTCCCCTTGTGAGAGCTATTGCTGGACGAGGCTGCCCACCACAGGTTCCATCTCTCATGCCTCTGCCCAGTCCCTGTATTGCCGTGGGACCATGTGACCACCTGGCTAATGGAACTCAGTGCAAGCTGTGTGCATCACTACTGGCCAAGAGGGTGAGGTGTCCAGGTGTCTTCCCATGATCTTTTGTCCATAAAGGTGACCTGGGAGGCCAGGTGTTGAAGCTGGAAGTGCCACATGATAGAAGGAGCCTTGAGTCACTCCTTGGAGGAGGACATTCATGAGTGAGAAATGAACTTTTACAGCATTCGTTTGAGCTTCTGAGATTCAGGGGTTATTTGTTAAAGCAGTCGGCCTATTCTGACCAATACTACTGCCTGCTCTGAGTGGACAGAAATCTCATGGATAATTGGAGTCACAAATAATCCCCACATGATAGCTTAGCCAGTAATTAGAGCTCTGGTCTGACCAAGTCTTGTGTGGACTCAGTGAAAGAGAAGCAAATGTCTTTTTCTACCCACTCCATGATAAGGATTGTTAATGAGCATCAAAATGGCCAGGAGACTGAGAACAAAAAGCAGGAGGAATGAAAGGCCTTAAAAAAAAGCACAGATCGAACAACCAAACCTGAGAACATCACTTAGCCAAATTGTAGAGGGAACTGTGAATAAGAAAAAAAGTTTAACACAGTGACTGCCAAATCAGTCATCCTTTATGCAGTAAACATTTAGTGACCACCTGCTATGTCCAGGCACTGTGCTGGGTGTGCCGTGGAAAATAAGTCAGACAGGGTGCCTGTCCTGAAGGAAATTATAATCTAGGTGTGGGAGATGGAGACAAAAATGAATATGTAAAACAATAAGTGAAATAATTGTGAGTTGTATCAGGGGCTTTGAAGGACTCAGAAAAGGGATGAAACAGAACAACTGTGGGAGAGCGTAAGGGGGAGAGGGGAGATCTCTCCCTCAGAGCCAAAGGGAAGAGAAGGGTGGGTTACAGGCTGAGCAGGGTAAAGGTCAGGGCTTGGAAAGCGAGGAGGATGGAGAAGGGGAGCCAGAAGCATTTCCAGCAGGGGGGCAGCACGTGCAAAGGCCCTGAGGCTGTGGCTGTACATGCTTGAGCAGCTGAGTAAAGACCACTGTGAGACCAGGTCGGGGTGAGGGAAGGTGGCATGAAATGAGAGACAGAGAGGCTGGATTAAACAGGGCCTGGGCCGTGGTGAGAATTTTGACTTTTATTCTCATTTCAGTCTCTCACTGCTTTCTGTTTCAAAGGGCCCACCTCCTACAAGCTATTAGGTAGAAAATAAACTGCAAAGATCTATTGTACAACACGGAGACTACAGCCAGTATTTTATAATAACCATAAATGGAATATAAGCTTTAGAAATTGTGAATCATTATATTGTACCCCTGTAACTTATATAATATTGTACATCAACCATACTTCAATAAAGAAATAAAGAGATTAAAAAATTAATAAGTAAAAGGGCCCACCTCCACCTTCATCCAGGCACTCTGGAAGTTTTACAGAGAACCTCTTTCCAGCCTCTTCTGAGTGGGTGGCCATCTGCTCCAGACTGAGTGCAGCCCAGCGGGGGCTTCATTTTCTCCACCTCCTCTAACTCTAGGACCAGACACAGGGCATGGCTTCCGGCCACATGAAAGGCAGGACCCGGGCTTGTGGGGACCTGGACCTGGTCATCGCTGCTGGAGGTTTCCATCCTGTCTCCGAGGAGCCAGGTCAGCCTGTTGCTGCCAGGAAGCTTCACACCCTGTGCTTTTGGGATCAGGGGAAACACACACACACAGCACCATCCTCCCAGGGCCCTGGCCTGAAGCCAGCATCGGAGGGGAGTAAGCTACGGAGGAAACTGATCAGGGACCGCCCTGGGTGCACCGAGGGGCGGGGCTGAAACTGCCTGCCCCGCGGCGGGCGTGGTTCCGGTGAGCAGGCCCCGCGCGGGGTGATGAGGTCAACGCCGAGGCATGACGGGAGTTTGCCTGACACGGTCTCTGACACCAGCCGCAGTGGCCAAGCTCTGCCTTGAGGACTACTCACACAGTGTCCAAACCAGCCCTTGTCACACAAGCCACACTATTTCTGACAGGCAGCTGCAGCGGGGCAGGCGTCGGTCGCGGCGCAGGTGTGGAGCCTCCATGCTCAGGCTCCTTCCCCCATCCTCCTTCCCGGCCAGTTAACTCCCCAGAGACCCGGCCTGAGGACTGATTTGTCATGAGGACGGACAACACGAGGGTCTGTAGAGCATGCTGCACGGAGCCGAGGCTGGAATCCCAGGCGCTCTTTCCTAGCGGGTCCTCTGCTCAGGTGGCCTGATTTCAGCAGAAATCCGCAGCGGAGGCCCAGAGCTGCACCGCCGCCTGCACTGCAGAATTCAGAATCACAAGTAATGGGTCCCAATGGGCAGGCTTTCATGAAAGTCCTACCAGCCTTCAAGGGTTCAGCAGCCACGGGTCACGTAAAACGTACGTACCTTTAATATACAGTTTCATTTGCTTGACTAGCGGCCTGGGTGCAAGTCATCAAAGAATGGCTTGGGCTGGACAATTTCCAGCCAGAGCTGCCAAGCCATATATGTGTCAATGTTGCAATTTCCACCCTGCACTTCAGGTCAAGATTAACTCAGTGAAAAATATTATTTCACAATGCAGTAGACACCTTCTGAGTTGGAGAGCAGGAGGGATCCAGGGGGATAGATGAGGCATGGGGTATGTTTTGCCAAATGGTGAAAGCGGGGAAGTCTTTGAGAGAGGGTTCCAGGGAGAGCAATATTTTTCTTTGCCTCAACTACTCAACTCTGTTGTCATAGCAGATGGTACATAAATGATGTTGCTGTGTTCTAGTAGAATTTTATTTGTGGACACTTAACATTTGAGTTTCACATGTAATGAAATAATCTTTTCGTCTTTTTCTACCATTTAAAAATGTAAAGGTAACTCTTAGTTCACGAGCAGTGCAAAACTAGTTGGTGGGCTAGATTTGGCCCCCAGACCTTAGTTTTCTGACCCTTGAGATGGTTAAGGGTTCTCTCTACCCATCACTCAGTTTCAGCAAAAATCAGCTTATGGTCCATCTTGTTTCATCTCTTCCCCTATTCTTTCCCCTCCCATTGGATTCTTGGAAGCAAACGCTAATCAACAAATTATTTCATTCATATTTATATTTCAGTATTGATCGCCAAAAGAGGCTCTAATTTTAAGTATAAAACTACACCACCATGATCACATCTAAAAATATTAACAGTAATTTCTTAATATAAAATATCCAATTTGTATTCAGTTTTTCCAACTGTCTCATCAAGGTTTATTATTGCATGTTTTGAGGGGTTTTTTTCGCCCAGTTTGTTTGTTTGACTCGGGATCTAAAGAAGGTCCCCATATTGTAATTGCTTGATAGGTCGCCTAAGTCTCTTCAATCTATGAGTTCCCTTTCTATCTTTTTTGTTTCTCTTTACAAATTATTTGTTAAAGAACTTGTAATTTTGTTCTGCAGTGTTCACAATAGTCTGTGTTTTGCTGGTTGCACCCCTGAGTTGTGGTTGGATATACTGCTTTGTTCTGCATATTTTCTACAGTGCGATGGTATTTTCTGCCGATTGGAAGTTAGAGCTAAAGGTTTGATGGGATTCAAGTTTTCTTTTGTTTTCGGTTTGTTCTGTGGTACCATTATTCTGCAGGTGGTATTCTGTTCTTTCATCAGGAGGCATATAACCTGCGGTTGTTTTGCTGTTTGTACATTAGCAGCCGTTGATGACTGTTGCCTAGATCAATTCCTTTTAAAAGAATAAATAGAGTTAATATTTTTAGGAGCAGTTTTAGATTTACAAAGAAATTGAGCAGACATTACAGAGAGTTCCCACAGACTCTCACGCTGCCACCCACAATGTCCCCTATTAGTAACATCCTGCAACTAGTGTGTACCTTTGTTACAACTGATGAACCAATATTGATACATTCTTATTTAATCCGTAGTTTACATTAAGGCTCACTCGTTGTTTTGTACAATTCTATGGTTTTGACAAATGTGTGATGACATGTATCCACCACACACGATCATGCAGAATAGTTTTACTGCCCTAAAAATACGCTGCACTCCACCCATTCATCCACCCCTGCATCTCTAAGTCCCTGGCAACCAGTGATCCTTTTACGGGCTCCATAGTTTTGCCTTTTCCAGAATTTCAGGTAGTTGGAATCATACAGTCTGTAGCCTTTCAGCTCGGCTTCTTTTACTTTACAACATGCATTTAAGTTTCCTCTATACCTTTTGGTGGTTTGAGAGCTCAGTTCTTTTTAGATTCTTTTTATTTCTTTTATTTATGTGCTGAATAGTATTCCACTCTATAGATGTACCACAGTTTGTTGATCCATTCATCTACGAAAGTTTCCAGTTTGGGGCAATTACAGGTAAAACTGCTATAAACGTTCAGGTACAAATTTTTGTGTGGGCATAAGTACTTAACTCGGGCCAATACCAAGGAGCACAATTACTGTAACGTAAGGTAAGACTATGTTTAGCTTTTAAGAAACTGCCCAACTGTCTTCCAAAGTGGCTGCACCATTTTTACCTTCCTACCAGCAATGAATGGGAGTCCCTGTGGTTCCACATCCTTCCTACCAGCCGTGAATGGGAGTCCCTG
>NW_021703785.1:67653561-67836963 GCF_005190385.1 Monodon monoceros | reverse complement strand
CCCTGTGGTTCCACATCCTTCCTACCAGCCGTGAATGGGAGTCCCTGGGGTTCCACATCCTTCCTACCAGCCATGAATGGGAGTCCCTGTGGTTCCACATCCTTCCTACCAGCCGTGAATGGGAGTCCCTGTGGTTCCACATCCTTCCTACCAGCCGTGAATGGGAGTCCCTGGGGTTCCACATCCTTCCTACCAGCGATGAATGGGAGTCCCTGTGGTTCCACATCCTTCCTACCAGCGATGAATGAGAGTCCCTGGGGTTCCACATCCTTCCTACCAGCGATGAATGAGAGTCCCTGGGGTTCCACATCCTTCCTACCAGCGATGAATGAGAGTCCCTGGGGTTCCACATCCTTCCTACCAGCGATGAATGAGAGTCCCTGGGGTTCCACATCCTTCCTACCAGCGATGAATGGGAGTCCCTGTGGTTCCACATCCTTCCTACCAGCAATGAATGGGAGTCCCTGTGGTTCCACATCCTTGCCAGTTTTTGAGATGATCACTTCTTTGGATTTTGGTCATTCTAACAGGTGTGTGTTGGAATCTCGTTTTAATTTGCAGCTCCCTAATGGCATGATGTGGAGCATCTTTTCAGATCCTTGTTTGCCATCTATGTATCTTCTTTGGTGAGGTGTCTTTGCCCATTTATAAATTGTTTATTTTACTGTTGAGCTTTAAGAGTTCTTTAGACACAAGTCCGTTATCAAATTTGCGTTTTGCAAACATTTCCTCCAAGTCTATAGTTTGTCTTAATAATGTCTTTCACAGAACAAAAGTTTTTAATTTAATAAAGCCCAGATTTGGATTATTTTCTTTCTTGAGCCATGTTTTTGGTGTTGTATCTAAAAACTCATTACCAAACTCAAGGTCATTTAGATTTTTTTCCTTTGCTATCTTTTAAAATGTTTTATATTGATATTTGGCATTTTACATTTAGGTCTGTCGTCCATTTTGAGTCAGTTTTGTGAAGGGTATAAGGTCTATGTCCAGATTCATTTTATGCCATGTGGATGTCCAGTTGTTCCAGCACTATTTGTTGAAAAGACTATATTTTCTCCCTTGTGTTGCTTTGCTGCTTTGTCAAAGATGGATTGACTGTATTTGTGAGGGTCTATTTCTGGGCTCTCTATTCTATTCCATGGACCTGTTTGTCTATTTTCTCACCAATACCACACTGTCTTGATTACTGTAGCTTTATAATAAGTCTTTTTTTTTCTTTTGGCTGCGTTGGGTCTTTGTTGCTGCGCGCGGGCTTTCTCTCGTTGCGGCGAGCGGGGGCTACTCTTCGTTGTGGTGTTCAGCCTTCTCATTGCGGTGGCTTCTCTTGTTGTGGAGCGTGGGCTCCAGGCACGTGAGCTTCAGTAGTTGCAGCACGCGGGCTCAGTAGTTGTGCCGTGGGGGCTTTAGAGCGCAGGCGCAGTAGTTGTGGCACACGGGCTTAGTTGCTCCGCAGCATGTGGGATCTTCCCCGACCAGGGATAGAACCCGTGTCCCCTGCACTGGCAGGTGGATTCTTAACCACTGAGCCACCAAGGAAGTCCCTATAATAAGTCTTGACATCAGGTAGTATCAGTCCTCTAACTTTGTTCTCCTTCAGTACTTTGTTGGCTGTCCTGGGTCTTTTGCCTTTCCGTAAAAACTTGAGAATCAGTTTTTTTGATACCCACAAAATAACTTGCTGGAAGTTTGACTGAGATAGCACTGAGTCTACAAATCAAGTTGGGAAGAACTGACTTAATAATATTGTCTTCTTATCCATGAACATGAACTCTCTCTCTGTTTATTTAGATTTTCTTTGATTTCTTTCATCAAAATTTTCTAGCTCTCTTCATATGGCTCTTGTGCATATTATTTTGGATTTACTTGAGTATCACATTTTTGGATGTGTAACGTAAATGGTATTGTGTTTTTTTAATCTCAAATTCAAATTTTCATACTAGTGCAGATCTGCTCTTTTTTAGGAGGCACAGAATAGTGATATGCTATCATCCCTTCTTCATTTATTAGCTGACAAACTTCTATATTAAAAAAATTCCCCTCATCAACTCTTTGGTTATTCAGAAGAATGGATCCTTTAGGGAAAAAAGTATCTTTATGTGATACCTTCTTTAAGTATCATTATAAAAATATTTTATATATTTTAGTATCCTATTGTATTTAGTTTCCTTATTGGTGCTCATACTGTCCCCTTAGCACTGGGGGACCTTTTCAGTTGACATCTGACATGCCCCTGATAGTTTCTTTCTTTCCTTATGTGACAAGGTGGTCCCGGCTCATCTTATACGTACGTGTCCTTTCTCTGACCTATAACCAGCCATTTATCCAAGGAGCCCAGGTCCCTTTTAGTAGGAAACGGTGTTTAGAAGCCACTGAAATACACATGTCTGTCTTTTCAGTGGTCAGAGCTGGGCATTGTACATTTCATTTGTTTAAGATAAAGTATATCATGAATTTATACTGATATACTCAATTTAGAACAGTGAGGTTTTCACTTAGTCCCACCGGTTTTGTAATGTTTTCCTTTCTTCCATCTTGGAATTGCTTTATTCCACAGTACACATACAATAGTCTCAGAATATAATACCACTGTTACCACCAACAATATATTTATGGAAAACAGTTTAGGTTGTTTTTTTCTCTTTTCTAGTCCTTGTGCTTAGGGTATATCCCATTAGAGATATACAACAGAACATGGTGTTTTAAAGTTTTCTGGTGTCGTTCCTGTTTGTGTGGTTATGCCACCAAGAGGTTATAGAGTGAAGTTTGTTTCAATTTGGTTTTGCTTTTTAAAAACTTAGGCATTTAAAAATTGCTACGTGCGTTTGTCTTTTCATATTTCTTTTTATATTTTTGCCAGTTTATCTTTGGAATGAATTCTTAGAACTGGAATTGCTGCTTCAAAGGGCAAATACATATGTAATTTTGCTAGGTACTGCCAAATTCCCCTCAGCAGGGGTTGTACCATTTTACATTTTACTGGCAAAAAGAACCTGATTCCCCATCTTAAAGGTTCATCCCTTACATTTGTAAAGTGTGTTAGGGTGTGCTAAGTGTTTTCTTACAACATATTTTATTTTATCCTGGCAACAGCCCTAGGAGTTAGGTATCATTCTCACGCTAACTTTGTAGATGGCAAAACTGAGGCCCCAGAGAGCTGAAGTGTCCTGATCACAATAGGAAATGAGCTGACCGTAGCCTGGGATCCACGCTCAGGATCCCTTGGCACACTTGGGCAAGACAGTGTCTGTCTCTTGTGTCCAAGTGGCTCTGCCCGCCAGCCTCCAAATTTTCTTTGAGCTTATGGAAATTTGCCAGGTGTGTTCCACAGCAGATCAGAAGTATGGGCTCGTTAACGTGCCCTGGGGTGTCCTCCAGCCACAGAGAACGGGAGCCCCGCATCCTTCAGAGGCACGGCTCTGAGACCCATTATTCCTCAGGGCGCCTCCAGTGAGATGGAGCCCGTTGTCACAGCCGTAACCTGCTCAGTAGCTCACCTTTCACTGGTTTTTCCCTTCCTTCCTGACTCCCTCCCTCCTTCTTCCCGGGATCACCTTCCAAATAAACACACCAGACCCAAGTCCCCAGTGTGGGCTTTGTTTTGGGGAAACCTGAACTGGACAAACGGTAACAGCATCTGCCTGGCTCTGAGCTGAGCTGGGCTTCGGGCACCTTGAGGTCCCAGCTGGGTGGACTGTAGCTCCAGCTCCCTGGGGATAAAGCAGCCCGACTCCTACGGGGCCACCTCATAGCTGGTCCCTGGCCCTCTCCCCTATAACCATGGGCACAACACGCTCTTGGAACAGATGCGCTGGTAAGTATGGTTCTATCAAGGCTCTCCCTGCAGTGTTTGCCCCTCACCCTCGATGGCCCCAGACCATTGGTTTGTGTGAGCTTTGCCTGAAGTTGGACCATCACTCGTGTAGAGAGGGGAGGGATACAGCTGTGGCCCTGCGCTGGCTTCAGCATTCTTTGGTTTAGAAGACATTTGCTTCCGACACTCTGGTCTTTCCTCGGTGTCTGGAAGGGGGCGATTGGACACAGGGTCTTCTAGATACAAAACCTGGGAAAGGGAAGAAGACGCCAATGCCTGCTGGCAATGGCAATGCAGTTGCCTAGGTGGCCTTGATGGTCTAGATGTTTCTGCAAAGGTCGTGTGACCCATGAAGTGTGTACTTGGAGTTGTCCAGCAGAACGGAGGTTGCTTGCTTCAGGGAGGGGCCCATTCTCCAAGGTTCAGGCACACACTCATCTTCCGTGGCCTGGCCTGGTGGTTCCTGTTGGGACTACATACCCCGGGCCCTTCACACTCCTGGGACAGCTCCTCATGTGGGCCTCACGGAGAGTTTTTTCATCCTCCCACCCCCATCCCATGTAAACCATTCCTGCAAACCGAAGTGCCCCTCTGGACGGCTCCAAACTCAGTCCCCTCCACCCTCTCGGTAAGAAAAGCAGAGAGGTAGATTAGATGAGGTTCAGGATTTGCAGTCAGGAAACAACTCTTGGTGTTTCCTTGTCTTGTTTTCAGCTGGATTCTCCCCTCCCCCTCAGAGTCTGGAGGGTGAGGGCATGGCCCCAGCAGGGTCCCTTGGCTATTTAATTTCTTCATTCATTTATTTAAGAAAAGGCACTAGGCAAGAGGCACATACCAGGGAAGGTGAGAGCTCACTCAGAGCTCTCGGTCTGGAGAGGGTACATGTGTGTAAGTCTGCCTCTGCTGTGGAGGAAACCTGGGGAATTGAGGAAACTGCAAAGATTTCCAAACGACTGTAAATTGTAGCGTGTCTGGTTATAGAATTGCCGGTAGGTTCCTTAGAAGTTCCACAGTAGTGTCCGGCCTACCAGGTTTTGGAAATCCCAGTCTGTGACATGATCGTAAATATCTCAGGTCCCGCCACCTTCCTGTGTCTGCTGTCACCGCCCCAAAGCTTCCGACATTAGGCAGAAATGACTGTTTCTCAGGGGTCTTCTCATGTCTCCCCCACCCAGCCCGGTGGCAGCCACTGTGGACCAAAATCTGCAGGTGACTGGTGTACCAGGAAATTCTGAAGGCTAGCCTACCAGCGAAAGGCAACCTAAAAATATGCAGATTAGACAGCAAATGGATTATAGAAAACTGTGTCTGGGAAGAGAGAGAAAGGAAGAACTGTTTTTCGAGTGTTTACAAGTCTGAATTTGCCTTTGTTTACTAGAACAAAAAGTTGGCTGGTGAGTTAAGGGACTGGGAATTACACTGAACCTTGATCAACATGTTCTTGCGGGGGGGCTGATAAACAAAAATAAAGATCTTTGCCCCAGGATCAAATATATCCTTGACCTGCTTGATAGAGGTTAACGAAAGTAGTGAGATTAATGAGCAGTGATCCTGGGGCAAACTTGCTTGATTTTGTATGGGCGAACCCCCAAAATAAAACTTCGGGGCCCACAGTAGACACTGAACCTGCCCCCAACTCCGCTGCATCAACCTGGTCTCTCCAAACCATCCAGGGCACATGTAGGTACATTTGACTGAAACATTGTGATACATGACTTTTTAAACATCGGAAACCCTAAGGTTTCTCCTGTGTAGAGATAACAGTGATCCTTTAAGCTAGCTGTTAATGGGTTCCCTAGAACAATGAATCAGTGTGGATATGAAATTTAGGAAGTTGGTTGTGAAGTTATGTCACTCAAATCATTTCTGTACTTCAGAATCATTTTCCAGAAACCCGAGGTCTGTTCTTTTCTCTCTCGTCTCATTCATGCCCAAGACAGCCATGACCATCTAGACAATGATAAATTAATTCCCAGTTTGTATCTCTAGCCCGCATGTCTTATCTGCATGTCTCCCAATGGCTGCTCGGATGTTTCACTGCCACCCCATCCTGCAAATCTGTCCAGTTCTGGTGGGTGAGACCACATTCTTCAAGATACGTAAACCGAAAGTGTAGGAATCCTTACTGACACGCCCCTCCCCCTTGTTCCTGGAGATCTGTTTATTCCCAATGCCTATGTATTTTATCTCCTGTATGACACTTGCATCCATCTCCTTGTTTCCATCTGTCCTCCACCCACTTTCCTAGTCTCAATACCAACCACTCAAGGCTAACTAGCTTCCTAACTAGTCTCCCTGACTGCCTCTGCTTTTGCATCTCTCCAATCCAACTTCTGCATTGCCACCTAAACATTATTTCTCTGTGTGCACCCCTTCTTAAAACCTTTGATAGGTTCCAGTTGCCTTTAGAATGAAGGCCAGTTCTTCTTCCTTGTTTTTTAAAAAATATTTATTTATTTATTTATTTATTTGGCTGTGCCGGGTCTTAGTTGCTGCATGCGACCTCTTAGTTGCTGTATCTGGGATTCTAGTTCCCTGACCAGGGATCGAATCCGGGCCCACTGTATTGGGAGCAAGGAGTCTCAGCCACTGGACCACCAGGGAAGTCCCGAAGACCAGGTTCTTGGACTCCTGGCTCCATTGGGTCAGGTCCCGTCTGCACCTCCCCTGGCTCTTGCTGCTCAGGCCACACCTGTGTCCTTCACTGTGCATCACAGGCCGCGTCCCTACCCCACCTTCTCCTCAACACGCTGCCCCTGTGGCCTTCCGGACCCCGAGCATCCCTCACGTCTCAGCTCAGACGTCCCTTTCTCGGCCACACCTTCCCTGACCTTCAGCTTAGACCAGGTGTGTGGTCATCTGCTCTCAGAGAGCTGCTCCATCTGTGCTAACATGCAGCCCAGCTTGGGATTATACACTGTACGTGCCATCACCCCATGTCCTGTGTCTGCCTCGCCAGCCCAGGGCTTCATCAGACCGAGAACCGTGTCTGTTTTTACCATTGGACCCTCAGCTACTTGCACGGTGCCTGGCACAATGTCCCTGCCCAGTCCACGCTCATGGGGGGTGAATAAAGCAACTGAATCGCCTCCAGGAAGGGCCTTTGAGGTCTGTGCCAACTCACCAGAATAATCTAAAATAAGCAGCTCTGGAAAAAAGTACTGTATACATTTGATGCCGCAAAGTAGAATTCTAACAGAAAAGCGTGCTCTGAACCTTCTAAGGCACTTATACTAGGGAGATGGGGTCTAGAATGAATAGCTTGTCAGCTTAATGATGAGTTTGATGTTTTCTTTCCTGTAGGATTATGACTAATGTAACATGACTGTAGGTATAATTAGCCCTGGTGTTTGCACCTTACCTTTTGCACCTATCAGTTTTCATGGAAGTAAATCTTGACTCCTAAGCTGTCATTGAAGTGGATGCTGAAATTGCAATGACATCATGGCGATAGTGATGTGGAATATTTACGACTGAGCTCTTCGGTGTGCGCACTTGTGATGTCTCTTCTGTTCAGCGTTACTATATCCCCATGATAATTATTAGGCTGATTATTTGTTAAAACAACACAGACCCACATTCCAGAAGAGAATTCGGTGCCATCGCGTGATAACCTGCTCTAAGCAGGGAATGATGAAAACATTGAGATTTGCTCCCAGCGATGCAGAACTAATCCTGAATGAATAATAAACTAGGTCACATAGTTAGGTCTGCGGAGAATAAGTACATCCTCTGAGCGATTAAGACCTCGGAAACCAGTACAGCTTCCAAATGGGAGAAACTAGTTAATTTCCACATACTGTGATGACCTCAGGGGAACCTCAGTCAGATTTTAGAAATGTCGCAAATAAATTTAAGGCTGGTATCCTGGATTAAGCAAGGGTCAAGAACACAGCGGGATGAGAAGGAACATGTGTGTTATGTGTGTATGTGTGTTGGCCAGGAAATAATTTGCAGGTATATATATATATATATATATATATATATATTTTTTTTTTTTGCGGTACTTGGGCCTCTCACTGTTGTGGCCTCTCCCGTTGCGGAGCACAGGCTCCGGATGCGCAGACTCAGCAGCCATGGCCCACGGGCCCAGCCACTCCGCGGCGTGTGGGATCCTCTGGGACCGGGGCACGAACCCGTGTCCCCTGCATCGGCAGGCGGACTCTCAACCACTGCGCCACCAGGGAAGCCCTGCAAGTATATTTTAAGCCTTCAGTTTGAGCACATAACTCCCATTGACAGTAATAGGAATTGAACATCCAGACAAAGAGAACAAAATGCAAACCAATCCCCAGGGCACAGTGTAAATTAGCCACGTAAAAGAAAATGGAACCAGCGACTCACTATGTGAGTCCAAGAGGAGGAAGACATCTTGAAACATTAATAAGCATCGCCTGTTAAAAACTGGTCCAAAACCGTCCTCTCAATCCTCTTAATGCTGATGGATGTGGCATTACTCTCCGAGCAGTGTGTGTGACCAAGGAAATACACTGTTCCTGATTTTTATTCTTGGACCATCTTATACACAAATGGACATTTTTCAGGAATAGGATGCACGAACTGACATAGCTAAATAAGGAAAGTCAGTGCATTAATCTTGTTTAACTCCAATTCACTGAAAGCTTCAGCTTCCTACTAGTCTAAATGAAAAGAAAATCTCTTATGTTCATTCATCAGGCTGTGCGTATGCCATAAAGGCAAAATTTAATTCATTTTGGCCAAATTTTGACCCATTTAGGAGGTCTGGGAAGTAGAAGGTGTTAGGTTGATTCCTTTCCCCTGTGAATTCTCCAAGTCTCCTGTTAGAGGGATTTGTAGCCAGAAATCATACCTACTTCCTCAATTATTATATGCCTACCCTTTCATCCTAATTGCAGAAAGGGGATGTCTTTGAAATAAATCTAAGAGAGTAGTTCCCAAACCAATCTGATTGACAGAGTCCCCTGGGGAGCTTTAAAAACATACAGATTCCCGGATCCCATCACAGATCTACTGAATCAGAGACTCTGGTGGTGGGGACAGGAACAGAGGTCCCCAGGAGATTCTGATGCAGTCAGCCTGGGCCAACAATTAGAAGAAGCCCCAGCCTTTATTCCAAGAGAAGAAGGAAGAAAATAATCGCGGGGTGGAGTTTTAGAGGAAGGAAAGTAGCCTTTGTGGCAGCAGCTGAGTTGTAGCTCTGAGTCCAGCTCAGACCCTTCTAAGTCCTTAGAACATTTCCAGGCTCTTTACTTGGGGGTGATTCTGGTCCAGTGTGTACCTGGGCATCCAAGGCCTCAATTTTCCTTGGGTGGCTCTGGGTAGCTGCCTCCTGGAAGGAACATTCTACTCTGTCCGCTCTGCACTGCTTTCCCAAATCCAGAGCATCTTCAAGGCCCAGCCGGAGATCCACCTCTTCCATGAAAACGGCATTGCACACATTAGCTTCTTCTCCCCCTGGGCTAGTCAGAGGCATATAATTTAACACTTAATTGTTTTCTAATTGCTTCCGATCTGTTCTGTTCCCTCACCCTATTATAAGCAGCTCAAGGGCGGAGTCCGTGGTGGTTTTAACAAGGCTGCTAGCCTGCCTGGCTCACCATCATGGCCCCAGAGCTCCAGACTGACTTGGAGCTGGTGCTCTGTGAATATCTGTTGAATTAATGAATTTGGTGATGGAATGCCCATTGGAACATTTAGTCAGAAAACCACAGCCTGGAAACAAATTACCCACAGCATGCTCCATTCTGTTCCAGTCAGTCAGCATCTAGTAGATATGAGCCAACCAACAACCTCCTGTGGGCCAGGCACTGTCCTAGGTGCTGGGGGTACAGCAGTGAATGTCCCTCATTGTCTACTAAGTGCTAACTTTTAAAGGAGGGTAAATTTGAAGCTTCTGAAATTGCTCCTACAGGTCCTGTAAAATATGAAAAACAGGACAGAGATCAGTTCAATAAGAACCATTATCTCCGAGAAACACAGGATGACAATCCAGTGCCGGTAATTGGGTTTTGCAGTATTATTGTGTGAAGTAGCCCAGTGACAGCTGGATTTCTTCCCTTTCAAAGCCCTCCCCATCACCCTTCCGGAGTGATAAAGGCCTGTACAAAAAAGGCACCGTTACTCATTTTCGGTTTTTGGTATTTTTTATGTTAAGAGTTTCGCTCTTTGGCAGTATGCGCAGAACAGGGCCGAGTCTCGCCCATTGGCCATTGGTGTCCTCTGATGTCGTCTCTCTGTGTGTGAAGAATTCTAGAGCCGAGATGTCAAGACTTCACTGTGGGCAAGTTGATCTGAAAGCACTCGAGACTTGGTGATTTGGGTCTAAAGGGATAACGGTGTTAGTTTTGCGGAAACAAATTCTCTTTTTCTGTTCGAGGTGATTTTGGTTTTGAAAACGTGGTGAATCTGTGTCTCCTGCTCTGCGTTTCCGCTGTACGCGTTGTCCTTCTGTGCACACATGGCCGTCAGCAGCCCCAGAATCTCAGCCTGACCTGTTGCCCCTCCCCAGCACGTGGCTCTGGCTGCTCTGGCTCGTGGTAATTACTGAGCGAACTGATCGGGGGAGAAGCAGCCCACAGAGATTTCTACTGCCAGGCAATTAGGGCCAGAGAAGTTCCATAGACCATTAGTGTCACTTTGGGGAACAGGATTTTACAGACATCGTGGCAGGCACTTGATCCGAAGTCCTATGTCTTTTCAAGTAGGAATGAATGTCAGAAAAAGAGAGGAAGGGATGGAGACGTGAATGAGAAAACAGAGGGAGAGAAATTCATCCAAATAGGGATGAGGGGGAAAGGTAGAGAGAAAGAGAGAGAGGCTTAGGCTGGGGCAGTTTTCTATTTATCAAAGAAGACAGCCAGGGTATTCACTTAAAGGATCAAGGAGTTGTTTTGACCCTGTAGCTGTCTCTGAGCAAGTTGCTATCCAAATGACACCAGCGATGTGTCTCTCCCATTGGCTTCCCTAGGTTGGGGGCCATTTGCTCCCAGGCTGCCCCTGAGTCCCTGGCAGGGGAGGGACTTCCTATAATGGGGCACCTGGTGCTTTATCTCATTCCCTTCGCCAGGAGTCCAAGTCATTCTTCCCAGCAAAGGTAGCTTGGTGAAGTTTTGGTAGTTACTTTGAGGCATTAGTAAAATGGATTTGGTTTCAATAAGTGGTCTATCTCATGAGGTAGGAGTGAGGTCAGGCTCAGAGAGGCAGGGAAATGACTTGTTTTCTCCTATCATGCTCAAAATACATTTGAATATATCGGTTTTCTGGTTTCCTTGAATAGAGGTGCCACCACATCGTACCAAGGCAGGAGTCAGACCTGTCCCTGGGTAGTGTCCAGCATGGATTTCTGATTTGATGTTATTCTGATTTCTGTACACCTGGATTTCCTGATTTGATGTCATTGAACATCTTCAGTAAGGGCAATTATTATATGACAAAATAAACAAGACCTCATTTATTTATTTATTTTGGGCTGTGTCGGGTCTTCGTTGCTGCGCGTAGGCTTTCTCTAGTTGCGGCGAGCAGGGGCTACTCTTTGTTGCAGCGTGCGGGCTTCTCATCGCGGTGGCTTCTCTTGTTGTGGAGCACGGGCTCTAGACATGGGGGCTTCAGTAGTTGTGGCATGCGGGCTCAGTAGTTGTGGCTTGCGGGCTGTAGAGCACAGGCTCAGTAGTTGTGGCACACGGGCTTAGTTGCTCCGTGGCATGTGGGGTCTTCCCGGACCAGGGCTCGAACCCGTGTCCCCTGCATTGGCAGGTGGATTCTTAACCACTGCGCCACCAGGGAAGCCCAAGACTTCATTTTTAAACCTTTGTAAAACCTGATGATAAAACAAATCAGAAAAGTAAAATGATGGCAGTCTGTGCAGAAAATTTTTATTTTAAAAACTGGGTCACTCTAGGAGACCCCAGAAATCTTGGGCTACATACCCCCAACTTGGCTATCTATCTATCTATCTATCTATCTCTATCTAATCTATCAATCACCTATCTATCATGTACCTATATCTATATCTTATCTATCTATCTATCTAGTATTTATCTGTCTATTATTTCTCTAGCACTTGTTTCCTCACAGCAAGCTGTGTCCCTGAGTTCTGGGTGATTCTTCATACTGTCCTCATATCACATCTCAGAGTCTAGCATTCGCCTGGATTCTTAAGGTAATGCCTCCATACTATGGGCTTGTTCCTTGTCTTTAGGCTTCCCGAACACTCTGAAAGCTGAGGGCCCAGCCAATCAGCACCTCAGTGGGGACTGTGCTAGAATTGCATCTGCTGGATGTGGTCACTCTAATTTGTCTCAGGAACAACCTGTTAGTTCCCCAGCTTGAAAACAGTTCTGCTTGTGAAGTTCTCGCCGACGGCTGTTCTCTAGCCTGGTGCCAACAGCAGCCAGCAAACGACATCCAGGGGCCAGGCCCTGCATATGCTGACATGCACACTCTGTGTCCACCTCGGCAGCTCTGCCTGTGTCCAGAGCTCAGCTCTCCCATCACCTTTCCTATGAAGCCTCCTCCAGCCACTTCCTGATGCTTCCCTGCCTCTCCCCGTGGTGCTCTGTATTTGTGTCTCCAGTTGTACTTGTGTGGCAACTCTGCATCCACATGCCAGGAGCCCCACCAGACAGACCGTGGCCCCCCGGGATGGAAGCTGTGTTAATTCATCCTTGTTTTTTGAAGACAAGTACCACGCTCAGGTCTGGGCTGCAGGTGCTATGTGGCATGTGGGATCTTAGTTCCCCGACCAGGGATCAAACCTGCACCCCCTGCATTGGAAGCACAGAGTCTTAACCACTGTACCACCAGGGAAGTCCTGGGTTTTGTTTGTTTTTAACTGCTCAGTCTAAATATTTATCACCGACTGGCTGGGCCTCTGCTCTGTGTTGCCCTCTTTCTGGGACCCATCTGGGTTGTTATTGGTCGATGGGACACAGGTGAAAATACTGCAGTGAATCACTCACTGGCTCTTGAGATTTTCTTGCAGAAGTGACACCATCACTGTTCACATTTCATTGTTCAAATCAAGTCACACAGTCGCACATAATTTCAAGGGGGCTAGAAAATGCAATTCAGCTGTGTGACTAGCGGGAGAACCGAAAATGTTTGGCAAAAGGTATTGATGACGACCACAGCCCAAAAGAAGATATGCGTATGTATGTGTGCATGTGTATGTGCGTGTATGTGCATATATACGTGTGTGTATGTGCGTGTGTGCATGGATGTGTACAGAGAGAGGGAGAGAATGAGATTTATGGCCACACCTCTGCTTTGCTGAGCCCATTTTACTAAGCTGGGGGCTTCTTTTCTCCAGGTATACTCCCCCCTTTAATACCTCCTGTTACAAAAGGAACCCCCAAATGAAGGCGACACCTGGGCTTCTCCGTATATTCTGACCCAATATCCAGACCGACCCTGAGAACCGCCTTCCATGACGGCCTTACTCTATCAGTTTCATTTATCACCCCCACCCCCAGGTCTGGGGTGGTGATGGACGTGGGGACAAGGAAGTGTCAACAGCCTTGTGGGAAGGCAAGCAGGGGGTGCTGAGGCCCCACCAGGCCAGTTAGGACTTTAAGCCTCAGGCTCTCTGCACAAATTACCTGCTGCTCTGTCCCCTCCGTGAGCTGAAGCCTCAGCCTTCTCCCCTATTTGCCTCTGTCTCCCTGACTGCATCCTCTCCGCGTGGGTCTCCTGTGTTCTGAATCTTACTGTGACCACGGAGTCGGGAGGGGACCCTGCTCTCCTGGGTGTAGGGCAAGTCCTTCCCTAATGTCCCTCCGCAAAGCAGAAACCAGAGAAGGTCCAGGGATACATGGAAGGGAAGCGCGGCACAGAGAATGTGATCCTTACAGACCCAGACCCCAGGCACCTCTTACTGGGCAGGCCTCCTGCTTTCTTCCAAACTTGGCTCCAAGGGCATCATAAACGTCCCTGAATCTCTGTGCCTCGGTGTCAGGGCCACCGCGTATGTCTGGCTGCAGGAAAGGACATTTCCTGCACCACAGCCTCCTTTCTGTCCCAGGTGGGCTGCTCCCAGCATGACAAGCTGTGGGAACGTTAATTCCTTTCTAGGGACAGTCCGCTTCCAGCCTTGGTCAGGTCAGGTCTTCCAAAGAGCAGACAAGGGCACAGGATGAGATGCACTAGAGGCGTGTTGGGGGAAGTGCAGGTGAGGCACAAAGGGGAGAGACTATAGGAGGAGGTGCGGGGGTGGGCTGCAGTCAGGGGGCAGAGCTGTCGCCGCAGAAGGACACCGAGGAAAGGGGGTGGGAAGAGTCTCCGTCTGCTTCAGTTAAGAGGGTCTCTGCCAGGCTTTGGGGTTGACCTCGAGCAAAGGGTTCCTGTAGCAGGAGGCCGGTGTGTAGCCATTGGCCGGATGCATCCCGGGGGCGGGGAGTGAGCTCAGCGGAGGCCCGGGGGGATCTGGAAGTGCTGGAGGCCGCAGCAGGACCCTCAAAGGGGAGCTGAACGCCACACTCCACGGCCGCCACCGTCCACCCTTGTGCTGGACCGATTTGCTCCTGCAAGCAGGTTTGGGGAATACGGTCCCTTGGGCCTTTCTTCCTAAGAGGAGACTTAGGAGAGGGAGGGGGTGGGAAGAACACCTCCCCTGTCACCACGGGTGGTCTTGCGACGCCACAACTGGTATCCCTTGCCTTGTTTCTTGGCTCTGCCTTTTTTTTCTTTTAATAGTTTATTGAAAACCCAAGACCTTCTTACCTACTAACTTTTCATCACTGACTGTGGATTTTTAAAACTTATTTATTTATTTATTTATTTATTTATTTTTGGCTGTGTTGGGTCTTCGTTTCTGTACGAGGGCTTTCTCTAGTTGCGGCGAGTGGGGGCCACTCTTCATCGCGGTGCGCGGGCCTCTCACTATCGTGACCTCTCTTGTTGCGGAGCACAGGCCCCAGACGCGCAGGCTCAGTAGTTGTGGCTCACGGGCCCAGTTGCTCCACGGCATGTGGGATCTTCCCGGACCAGGGCTCGAACCCGTGTCCCCTGCATTGGCAGGCAGATTCTCAACCACTGCGCCACCAGGGAAGCCTTGGCTCTGCCTTTTAAATCCCCCTCTCCCTCAGCTGTCACCTAGACAGGTCTTGGTGGTGTGGCCCGTACCCTGATTCCTGAGCTTCTGAGCTCTTGGTGATGTGCCCTTCTCAGGCCAGGATGGATGCTGCACGTGTTTGTTTACAGTTGTAATAGGGCCAGGAAGGACCAAGAGACACCTACGGGGTCACCTGGATTCCAAACATACTCCCGCCTGAGCAGCCCCATCTTCTCCTGCAGATCAGAATCAGCTACCTCTGCCAAGGTGCGAATCCCCCTCTTGCCTACTGGTCAGTGGACACAAGCTGTAACCCATAAGCTGGGACCCTCCCTGTGGTGTCCCCTGGTGAGAGGGCATCCCCTTTGGGGACCGGGATCTCTAACCCCACAGAGCCCAGAATTGTAGGAACTGGAGCACAAAGTTCCGGCTATGGTTTGAATGTTCAAAATTCGTATGTTGAAGTCTGCTAGGGAAAAAAACCATCCTGTGTGTTGCCTCTACTTTCAACACACTATGATGATAGTACTGCATATCTGACACCAGATGTGTGGGTTTTCCACACGCCAAGCAGTTCTTTTTTTTCCTTTTTAAATAAATTTATTTTTTATTTATTATTTTTGGCTGCATTGGATCTCGCCCACACCTTGGTAAACAAACCCTTTTTGTTTACCTGAAATGAAAATGCAAGCCTGCTCCCCCCTCCACCCCTCCCCGCCACCCTGAATAAGCCATTCCTTCAGTCTTTGCTTCGCCACCTGGCCGCGCTTGGCAATCACCAAGCAAGACACAGATCTGTAAGGCACAGATGCCGGGGCCCAGCCCAGAGACTCTGTTTAATGGACCAGTGGGACCCAGGCGACTGCATGTCTGGATCCTCGTGTGCAGCCAGGGCCTCCTGAGAGCCGTGAGCCTGAAACCTTCATCGGTTGAGTCTGTGTGCCCAGAGCCATCTATGAGCAAAGCTGGTGCCAGGTGCAGGCCGACGGTAGATTGCGGTGGGAAACCGGGGGTTGGGGAGTGGCTAAAGACCTTCATAGTTTTGTCCAGTGCTGGCCATGCTGGGGTAGAGAAGATTCGGGGACCTCCAGCAGGTCTTGTTGTGGTCCAGCTGGCCTGGGACGCGGGCTCAGGAGATGCCCATCTGCTGGGAGGAAGGCATTTGGGAAACTGTGCATCCGAGGTGCACGGTGTGCCTCCAGGGAACGAACCAGTCTCTGGAGCGGACGGTCCAGGGCGAGCTGAGGGGGGACGCGCCCTTAGGCCCCACAGACACAGGCTGCATCTTGTCTTTCTTTCTGTGTTAAGATTTGGTTCATCATGGATGTTTTGCATTAATTTTGGTTTTTTAAATATTGCATTCAAACGTTGTTTATTGTCATTGAGTTTTTGGTGCTCGGTTCCATTTTGCACCGGAAGCCAGTAAGACTCACCTCACCCTCCTCCTGGCCCTGCTCTGGGGAAGGGAAGTGGCATTTACTGCCACCCTCCTGGGTACAGCTTACAGTTATGGAACAGGCTTTGTGGTGGGACGGACTTGCATTTGGATCTCAGCCTCAGCTGTGTGACCTTGGACAGGTCACTAACCTCTCTGAGCCTTAGTTTCATTCACCGTCACCTGGGGATACTAATCCAAGCCCTATTAGGAGGGTTTGCTGTGGGCGCAAAGTTAACCAATAGGGTGTAAGTGCAGTGGGTAACTCAGGGCCTGGTACAGGGTGAATTTAGTGAAGGACCCTGCACCTGGCAGTGCATTTGGGCACCAGATGGGAAGGGTGAAAGGCAGGGCTGCCCCACAGGGTCCCTGCACTGGGCCTTTTGTTCCCTCTGGGTTTGGGTGCCTTCTCTTTCTAGGTGTGAATGATCCTGGGCAGCCTGAGGACCCCTCCACGTGTCCCCCGTCACCCACTGCACCCAGCGGCCAGGGTGGGGCCGCAGGCTTCCCCTGCTTCGGGTGCCACTTCTGGCTCCCCACGTGCTTGTCCCCGCCGCGCACAGGAGGCCCCTTTGTCTGTGCCCACACCTGACTCACACGGGGAGGTGTGGAGAGCACTGCTGGGCGTGGCCAGGGCACCCTCAGCAGTGACAGCAGTAGTCGTGCCTCTTCCAGAAACTGCCTCGTAAACTGCTTCGGGGTCTGGGTGGCCCTGGGTGGGCGTTTTTCATTTCCTTTCCATGTTGGTTTTTAAAGGCAGGCTGCTTTTTTGTGTCAAGCAGAGACTGGGTCAGTCTTGGGTCGGCTCCCTGCTGCTCTGGCTGCAGGGGACTGGTCACCACACTGGCCCCCTGCAGAGCTGTCCAGTGCGAGCTGTCCCCCGCCCCCCCAACACCACACCCAAAGGCTCCAACGTGAGTGCAAACCTCTAGGTCCGCTGCCACTTAGGAGGGTCACCTTGAAGTCAGCTCCTTTGTTCCCAGAGCAGGTGCTGCCCCATCACTGGCCCTGGCCCTTTGCCGCAGATGCAAGGCTGCTCAGAACTACTGGTTTTCTTAACCATCCCTAGGCTTCCATCATGGGGGAGACAGGAATCATGTTTGCATTTGAAACGGGGATGACAGTGAAACCTGCTCGCTCAGCATGTCGGGATGTGACAGCCCCGAACTAGATGGGATCCTTCTCAAAAAGCCCTGGGACCTGTCACTGGGGGGCCCTGGCACTAGGGGGCTCCTGGCCTGGGGCTGAGGTGGGACTGGCAGTAAGATTTGAAGCCGGTTGTCAGTACAGCTGAAAATTGGAGTGTGCTGACTGAGGTGTTCTTTCTGGCTGTCCAAGGAGCTTAGTGTTTTTCTCTCCCCATCCCTACCACCCGGGCATATGGTAGGATGACATTTTCTTGTCTTGTTGAACTCGGGCATTTGTGTCCAAGTGGCTGGGTTGCTTCTGAGTGTAAGTTTTAAAAGCCTGTGCTTTGCTTTGCAGCATCCTTTCCCTTTGCGGCGTCCTTTCCCTTTGCAGCGTCCTTTCCCTTTGCCTTGCTAACTGGCGATGTCCTAGATAGTGGTCTCCCCGTCCCACTCTCCACCCCTCCCTCCAGCCTGGGTCCCGGCGTGGGGATGTGGGCGGCTGGCGTTGGGGTTTGTGTGCCACCTCAGTGTGACCCAGCCCGTGGGGACTGCGGCACTGACCCGCCCCTCCCGGCTCCCTGCTGGCCACCGTGAGAGGCAGGAGGAAACACAGTGCCCACGCCTCCCCTTGCGGACCTGCAGTTTCTCCTCGTGACGCAGAGGGACGTCTCTGCAGGGGTCAGAGGGGCACGTGAAAGTGTGGCAGCCACGGCTCTCTACGTGCCCACGTCTCCCTCATCTTTGAAAACTTAAATGAAATATTGTTTACTCCCTGAAGTCTTCCAAAAATAGGGTAGACAGGTTTAGCACATAAAAACCCAGAACACACAGTTAAATTTGCATGTCAGACAAACAGTGCTAAACAATACGTCATGTTTTTAGTATAGGAATGCCCCAAGCAATATTTGTGACATACTAACAAAATGTTCATTGTTTATCTGACATGCAAATTAACTGGGCATCTAGTGTTTTATCTGGCAACCCTATCTGTAAACCTCTCTTGCCTCTCAACTACATAGCATCGGAGGTCTAGCAATCATTTTCTATCTGGTGCTGTAATAATCGTGACCCCACTTCATCTGTCCCATGGGACTTCCGGCTTCTTTAGGGCACACCCATATCTGATGCAACTTGGTATCTCCCTCGGCTCCAAGCGCAGACCTCCCCCACACAGCACAGGTGTTCATTCAATGAAACAGTTGGTTTTGATGTGGCAGAAGGCTCTGAGAGGTACTCAGAGAAAAGCAATCAAAAGTGCAAAGCATTAGACACTTCTGTACTTTTCTGTTTTCCTCCTTCCTTCCAAACGTTAGGAGAATCTAGCATTGTACATCCTGCCGTGACCATGGTTCCAGCAGCTGGTATGAAAGCCTGGCATCTTTTTCAGGTTGTGCTCATCTTTCCCAGCAGACCCTGTGCAGGAAACTGACTCGTTCCTCCAGGGACCTCCAGGGTCCCTACATCACCCCGGGAAGGTGCACAGCAAATGCAGTGTCCCAGGGGCAGGAAGCACACCTCTGAAAAGTGAGCATCTCACGGAGGGTCAAATTCCCCGGGGGCCTTCCTGTGTGTCCGGCACCTAGGCTGACCCCCGAGGCACCTCTGCTGATGCAGGTTCGCTAAAGACACTTGAGAATGAAGCGACAGGTGACCGCAGGGTCCTGCCGGCCTCCACTCGGTCAGTGGCACCTTTTGGGGGGGGGCACACTACCCCACCTCGAGCCTTGCAGACCATCTCCAAGGTGCTGAGGTCCCTGCAGGCTGGACTTCTGCCAGCATCTGCGGTTCGGCCCTCAGAGAAGTGCCGCTGGGCAGCTGCCTCTCACCTCTCTTCCATACCGTGTCTGTTCATCCTCCTATCACAGAAGCTTCACCCAGCACTGAGGCCCCAACTGGCTGGCCATGTCCTCCCCAAGGCTCCTGGGACAGTGGCGGGGCGGAGAAGGAAACTAACCCAATTTTCAGAATCATGAAATTTTAGACTACGACTACTGCTGGTAGTAGCCAATCTGATGCCTCAAACCCAACTCAAAGGGGTAAACTTTCATAGACATTTATGCAGCCAATGCATTTCTCTACATTGCAATATTTCCTCCACATTCATTCCAGTTCAGTTCTCCCCCGTCTCCATAACAACCTATATCCCAGAATAAGCGGAGAGAGAGAGCTGTGACCAACAGAACTGGAAGGGGGTGCTCTGGGTATTTCTTTATGGGGTTTTCTTATCTTCTTGTAGGCCCTTGATATGTGGCTCTTGTATTTAGTCCCCCAAACGGGCCACAACGGATCGAGGGGTCCCCAACATTCTCAGCACTTAGGTCCATATGAATGTTCCCGCATAGCCAACACCCATACAACGTGTGCGCACAAGGCAGGCACGAGAATACACAGCCTGCATACAGAAAGGGGGAAGGAGCTCTGATTACTCACTAATGCACTAGTTCTCTCCTCTCTCTCACACACACCCCGTACTATCATAAAGCATGAAAGCGTGACAGTGTCATGTTACCTGGTGGAATTAGCACAAAAGAATTCCCAAAGGAATCAAGCACACTGCTCAAAGGACCCAAAAGGGCAAAGGGGAGGTTCCTGCTGCAGTGTAACCGACACCTCGTCCCCACAAAGGCCCAGGGGAGGGGCTTGGGGAGCTCTGCCCTACACAGCAGGGAGATGTGCGAGAGCACAGATGCCCCCAGAGCAACCTCCATAACAAACCCCCATGGAACCCTCAGCCCTTGCACAGGGCCTGGCATGCAATGTATACCTGTGGAATGAATGAGTGAGGGAGGGAAGGGAGGGAGGACGGATGTGCATTTTCCCTCATGCTCCTTTTCTTCCCTGAGCTCACCTGTCCTTGACGCAGAACAGGACCCATTCAGAAGCTGAGGGCAGGATGTGGATGTGGAGAGATGCCTCAGGATCGGGTGTTCCAGATCTCCTCCGACTCTGGGTCCCATTTCCCTTTGAATTTTCATTTTCCTCTCAGCATCTTGCACATACTCCTTGATCCCTGCCCCAGGATCAGCCCTAGCACGGGACAGAGCTATCCCCCTCAATTTCCCTGCAGCACTCCCCCCGCCCCCCATTATCAGATAACTGAACAATTTCTACTGGAAATGAGGCTTAAAGGCAAAAAGGCCTATATCTAGCACCACGTATCAACTAAGTAAAACACGAATACCAGGCCTTCTGTTCTTAAAAACCCTCTTGGCCATTGTCACCAACTCCTGCTCTGGCCTCCCACCGTGTCACCTCCCTGCCCCTGTGTCCTCTCCTCCAATTTTTCCCCACCGTAAACTCCTGCCCACATGAAGCTGTGGCCAGGAGGGGCTCACGAGGCAGGGCTTCTGAGATCCTGGCCGTGTTCTCTGTCTTAACTTCGGTGCTGGTTACGTGGGTATTTTCTCTATAATTATTTTTTAAACTGAACATATATGACCTACTCTTCTATAGGGACATCTCACATACAAAAGAGAAGGAAAAGAAATTCCTGTTCATTTCTTACGTGCTGTGGTTCACTGTCTCTTGCTTATTTCCTTCTAACCAGGTCTGAGAGCCCCGTCTTCTATCCCAAGGCAGTTTACCTGGTATTTTTCTAGTATTTTGCTCTGTGTAGGCAGTTCTCCCCTCAAGAGGAATGGCTTTAACAGAAGTTTCTTAGCAGGATGGGCACCACACAGTTTTGAAAACAGCTTGGCTCTAGTATGGCCGGAGAGTTGGGGCTGAGGGGAAAGAGGCAAGAGACCAGGCTGGGAAGGTGAGCTGCACCCAGCTGAGGCCCTACACACCAGGATCCGACATGTACCTTCCTTCTTGGAGTCAGAGGGGCCACGGACCTGAGCACAGTCAGGCTGGGTCAGAGGTCACGATGGGGTGAGTTTAGCACCTGGGAGGCCAAAGAGGAGGGGATGCAATGAGTTCAGGGACAAGTGGGCTGGAGCTGGGGCGATGGGAGTGGAGAGAAAGGGACACACAGCAGACGTGCTTTGGGGATGGGAAGCACAGGACTAGATGACAGATGAGACATGGTGTGAAAGGGGGAAGATTCTGAGATACAGTCAGAATTCTAGCTTGACCACCATGCGGATGGTCCTGCCACTGTGAGATGGAGAAGGTGGAGGGAAGCAGGCTGCCTGCCCTGGGTTGTGCCTCTGTGGTACCCACGCGCAGAATGCAGAGAAACTCCTTCAGAACCCCAAGGCGGATAACGATAACACAGAGGGCTCGCTCTTTTCTTTTTGCACCCATCTAGGAGTCAACAATTTCCCTTCTGGCTAGTTAAGACTGCAAGTAGGCAACCCCAGCCCTTCGTCTCCACGGCCTGGGTGAGCAAGCTCCTTAGCTGTGAGCATCACCGTCCTAGGCAGGGACAGCGGAGAAAAGGCTAGGAAGGAAAGTGGAGGAAAGACATGGGGCGGGAGGGTAAAGGCGGAAGGGAGACAGGAGAGGAAGAGGGGGAGGATGGAGGTGGGGATGGGGGAGGGCAGGCCATAGGTGGCATTTGTTTCATCAGGGTGTTCACTCATTCATTCAAGCATTCATTCATTCAAGAAGTATTCCTTGAGTTCAGGCTCTGCGCGCAGGCTCAGTGCAGGTCCCTGATAAATCAGACATGGTCCCTACCCAGCTGGAGTTTACAGTCCGGTAGGTGAGGCAAACAATGAGCAAATAAATACAAATTAAATATATAATTACAAAGTGTGATAAGGGCGTTGAAGGAAGTAAAGGAGGCTGTGAGAGAGTAACAAGGGGGACTGAATTTAGGCGTGTGTGTGTATGTGCGTGCATGTGTGTGTATGTAAGCAAAGCCGAGGAAGACTTCTTCATGGAAGGCTGACAATCTCTCAGCCAGGCTGCACTGGGCAAAATAGGTGGTAACAACCAACCCCCAAATCTCTGTGGTGTAGCCCATTAAAATGTTACTTTTCACTCACATTAGATCAGCTGAGGGTCTGGGCAGCTCTAGGACAGCTGCCTTCCACATGGGGCTTAAGGTCCAGGAGGCTTTGATCTGACGGCACCTCCCCATTAACTTGTCTCCCGAGAGCAGCGTGGCAGGGAGCAGAGCGTGCAGGAATGCACTCCCGCTCTTAATGCATCTGCTGGGGTGATGCATGTCACTTCCCCGGCACTGCACTGGCCACAGCAAATAGCACAGCCAGGCCTAACTTCAAGGGGACATGAGCCCAGGAGAGAGAACAAGAAATCTTGGTGAGTGCTAGTAACGTCCACCCTCTCTGCTCTGGCCAAGAGTGGGGAGAAGGGCATTCCAGAGGGGAAAAGAGCTCAGAAATGCGGGTGAGGATGGGGGTGGGGCGGAGGGAGGGAAGTGGGCAGAGGTAAAGTGGTGAGAGTTGATTAAAGTGGTGGTCAGGGCTCAGATCGTATACGGGAAGGGTTATGTATTCTATCATATCCTATTCTGTGCTATTATGTACAATTGAAGGTTTTAAAGCAAGGGGTGTATAATTTATTGTTTAAAAAGGTGGTTTGCATTATTGTATGGAGAAGTGGGTGAAGAGGCCATTGAAACAGTGCAGGCTAGAAATGATGGTGGCTTAGAGCAGGATAGTAGAGATGGAGAGAAACGGTATACCTGAGAGATATCTTGGGGGTAGAATTGATGAAGTTGGGTGATGGATTGGAATGGAGCGAGAAGAAGGGTCAAGGATGACAACAAATTTTCTGACTTAAGCAACTTAATGGAGATGTCGTGTGTGAAGGCAGGGAGGCTGTGGGAGGAGTAGATTCTGTGTGTGTGTGTGTGTGTGTGTGTTTGTGTGTGTGTGTCTGTGTCGGGAAGAGCTCTACTGATGTACAGGGCAGGTAGAGATACCTATGGAACACCCAGCAGGGATGTCGGGGGGGGCAGCTGGATATGATACCTGGATCTCTGGGGTATCAATATTAGATGAGCAAAAGCCTCACTGTGGCTCTTATAGGAAGCCGGAGACCGACAGGACAGTGCTGGATTCTCTCTCTTCTCACCCAAAGGCCTTTCCCCAAGTACAAGAGTTACTGCCGGTTTTAAAATGTAGTGTATGAATAGGAAACCTGAGACACAGTAAGACCAATAGATCAGGAGCTGACTGCCATTGAAAGATGGCTTATTATTCACAGTTTCCAAGAGGAGGGGATGTGCCAGCCCCGGCAGGCAGGGCCACATGGGCTGCTCTTCAGGCAGAGGGAGGGGGGGAGCCTCAGGCCAGAGCCTTGGTTGTGGTTTCCTAGGGAAGGAAGGGCTGAGGCAGGGCCAGCAGGCTTAGGCTTGGCTAGCTTGGGTGATTTCAGGGGGCTCTGGGGCATAGGCTCTCCCTAGGTGTCTGGTCCTGGCCCCTGGGCTATTCGGGCAGGTAGAGAATGGCCCAGGGTCTGAGAGCCCATAACCGAGGTGGTGCAGATGTGGGCTCTGGATTAGTTGGTTTGCGTTTGAAAAGCATGTTGCTCACTAGCTCTAAGGCTTGATTAACCCTGGGGGGTCAGTCCCTCCAGGGTCAGCAAAGCCCCTCTTGTCAAAGCCTCAGAATATAGAAAATAAAAGGCCTGGTCACGGAACTGCCACCCTGTGTAACAGATTCCCACAGTGTGCCCTCAAGGTGACCTAAAGTTCAACCAGGCTTAGAGGAGGACTGTTTAATGGCATTTTTAAAAGCATTTGTGAGCCGTGTTGTTAAGAGATATCCCAACATGTTCCCCACCCAACAACACATTTGTTAGCTGTCTCGGCCCAGAGCCCCATATAACCACAGTATATATATATCCACCCGACTCCCGACCAAACAAATACCTTTCTTGGCCTCAGTGACTCTGTAAATGAAGTCAGCGTAGCCCAAACACATGGAGAAAGATGGAAAAGCCTTGGTTTTATATTTAATTCTAATTTGCTCTTCCGAGAAGTGGTATGTTTTTGTGAGAGAGATGGGTTGCCTGGGAGATACGGTTCTCAGGCCAGAATTTCAGTTGTCTGCAAAGTAGCATGGATGTCATTTAAGACGTTCTCAGACAATGGAAAGATGGAGAAGAGACACTTGGAGAGATGGAGATGCAGAGGCTGCGGCCTGGTGTGACTGCCCCACACACCCCTGCCGTGTACGCCAGACGGCAGGGCTCATCACGCAGATGCCTAAGTAGGTCAAGGTGCCCGCAGCGTCTGCCCTGGAACTGCTCCCTCCCCAGGAGTGGGGGGCGGCTTGCCAGCTGCCGGCTACAAGGCTTTCTGCTCACTCAAAGAGCCCTGGACCCTGGGCTCCCGAGCTGCTGAGTGACAGTATGTGGTTGGTCATGTAGCTCCGTGGACTCGGGGCAGGGGAACCAGGGCAAATGTGTGGACACTCTGTGGAGTGAGACTCTTGTGAATAATAGTTTTTCATCTCTGATTCCGGCATCTTGTGTCCGGGAAACGTCTTAGCTTGAAGGTGAGGTAAAATCACAGACCCTCCGCAGGTCTGGACATAAGAAAGCACTGTTGCATCAAGTATAACTGGGTGTGAGTTACAAAACAGCCGTCAGTCCACTGAACAAGGAGACCTGGGCTGAGGTGAGAGGGACTCCTAAACACTGATGGCTGTTTTAACAAGGAGGCCAGCACCTGTCTCATTAGGATTCAAGGCTGTTGCGCATAAGATGACATGAACCTACAAGAAAGAATCAAAATGTAGTCAGAACACCTTCTTCTGCATTCTTTATGATTACAGTGTTCCCGGCAAATTAATGATGCTTTGTTTTAAAGATGTGTAGAGACGTGGATGGACCTAGAGACTGTCATACAGAGTGAAGTCAGTCAGAAAGAGACAAACAAATATCGCATATTATAACACTTATATGTGGAATCTAGAAAAATGGTAGAGATGATCTTATTTGCAAAGCAGAAATAGAGACACAGACATAGAGGTCAAATGTATGGATACCAAGGGGAAGAGGGGGTGGGATGAATTGGGAGATTGGGATTGACATATATACACTATTGATGCTATATATAAAATGGATAAGTAATGAGAACCTACTGTATAGCACAGGAAACTCTGCTCAGTGCTCTGTGGTGACCTAAATGGGAAGGAAATCTAAAAAAGAGGATATATGTATACATATAGCTGATTCACTTTGCTGTACAGTAGAAACTAACACAACATTGTAAAGCAACTCTACTCCAATAACAATTAATTAAAAAATAAAGATGAAAACTCCTAGGGCAAGAAGGGGTCACTGGGAAGGAAGAACTTAAGCTTAATAATGATCTGTGGGGTGATTTTCTGGAGAGGAAAGCATGCTTTGTTCAGGTGGCGATCCTCCTGGGGAATTCCATGGAAGCCAGGGAAGACAGCCTCCCCAGTCATCCTCCCACCCAAGGGTTGTCTCACACTCATCCAGGCAGGTGGCTGGAGACAGCACTGGTAATGGGTGGACGGTGGGCTAGCCCAGAGCTGCCCTGCAGCCCTGAGAGGCTGTCCCTCCATCACTGTGGTCCCTGGTCACTGCAGTGGGCAGAACGCACACGACCCCTCCCTTCCTTTCGTCTCCTCCAAGCATGTCTCTGTTGCACCCGTGTTCAATTTTAGCCTCAACATCTGTCCTTCACCACAGGCTCCTCACATCTCTGTGGGAATTTAATGATCAAGAGATGAAGACAGGCCCCATGTGAAGGGATGATTCACACCCTTTCACTTGACAATCTCAGTCTCAAACCTGACAGGGAGTGATTTGTGATGTAGCTATTTTTTCCCAAGTTCAGAGTGAGGGCAGCCAACGGAGGACCAGGTGGGTATCTTAGTCTGTTCTGGCTGCTATAACAAAAACCACAGACTGAGTGGCTTACAAACAACAGAAACTTATTTCTCACAGTTCTGGGGGCTGCAAGTCCAAGATCAGAGTGCCAGCATGTCAGGTGAGGGCCCTCTTCTGGGTTGCAGATTTCTGGTTGTGTCCTCACATGGTTACAACAGCCAGGGAGCTGGGAGCTCTCTGAGCATCTTTTGTAAGGGCACTAATCCTATTTATGAGAGCTCCACCCTCATGACCTGAGCACCTCCCAAAGGCTTCATCTCCAAATACCATCATGTTTCAGCATTAGGATTTCAACATATGAATTTTGGGGGGACACAAACATTTAGGCCACAGTAGTAGGAGACTAAATGTCTCTTGCCTGGTGACAAAGACTTCTAACTGGTTTCCACTCTTGTCCCTTTCAATTTCTTCTCTTCACACCAGCCAGAGTGAACCCGTTGAATTGTAAGTCAGACCAGGATCCTCCAATGTTCAGGAAATTCAATGGCATCCAACCTTATTACTCAAAATAAATAGCAAAGTCCTAGTATGTGTCCTAATGTGCACACGTGAGCCACCGAGAATCTTGTGAAGATGCAGATCCTGACTTGGGCCTGGGGTAGGGCCTGAGATTCTGCATTTCTATCAGACTCGGTAGTTGTTGGATGTACTAGGTGTGCTATTAATCTCTCTCATGATGGGCGAGGAATTAGATATACTTTCACCAGTCATAGCAGGTGCCCAAATGTTTTTGAATAAATTAAAAGTAAGAACTGAGCGCTCTCTGTGCCAGGGACTGGACTGAGTGTTATACTTACCTTATTTTCATACTTCTGTGATGGTTAGTTTGGTCAACGTAGCCAGGCTATAGTACTCAGTTCTTTAACCAAAGACTAATCTAGGCTTTGCTGCGAAGGCATTTTGTAGATGTGGCTAACATCTCCTATCAGTTGCTCTTAAGGAAAGGAGATTACCCTCCGTAAGATGGGTGGGCCTCATCCAATCAGTTGAAAGGCCTTATGAGCCAAAACTGAGGTTTCCTAGAGAAGAAGAAATTCTTCAGAGTATCAACTCCTGCCTGAGTTTCCAGCCTGACTCATGGCTTCTGACTTGCCAGCCCCCATAATCCTGTAAGCCAACTCCTTAAAATAAATCTCTTAATATATATGAAGGATATATCTATATATAGAGATGGAGATATTCTGTTTCTCTGGAGAACCCTGATACATCTTCTAACAATTCTATGATTAGCTCCGTTTTGCAACTGAGGAATCTGAGGCTCAGAGATGTTGAGTTAGGGGATTTCCTCCAAGTCCCAGTTAAGAGGCAGAGCTGGGTCTGTCTGTTTCCAAAATCTGTGGTTTAAGTGCCCCAATCCATGGCCTCACCAGGGCAGCTGAAATAAAAGAAGTCCAGCCAGGGAGGGCTGGAGAAATGAGTGCTGAAGTGTATATGTCAGCTCTGTAGTCATTCCTGAAGGGTTCCCAGGAGTTTAAGTTGAAGATGGACTCTTGATTCTTGGAGAACCAGCTTCTTCACAACCTGGACATCGCTGACAAACCAATGCTGGCTGCTGCTCAACTCTTTCGGCCGCCGCTCACCCTGTGGGCATCCCGGCCAGCCTGGCCCACCTGCCCCTTCGTCAGCACCCGGACCACACGCGTCCCCAGCACACCTGCTCCCCGCTGCAGGGTAACTGTTGACCGGTCCGTCTCCCACACGTTTCTGTCTCAAGGGCAGGACCATGTGTTCACCTCTATCACTGGGGAATTCCAGACACATGACTCAGTGCTTGGCACGTACTTCTCCCCCGTAAGCATGTGTTGAAGGAAGTCATGAATGGCTGCTGTGAATGTTTCCACTTTGCAGGGTGATTTGAACTTGTCTCCATCCTCCATTTCTGGGAAAGTGCTGAAAAGGGGCCAATAGCCCCAAGACTTGCAGTCATTATGGAAGCAGATCTCAGATTTCAGCTGTTGGATGAGATGCCAGTGACTGCACAAGCAACCTGCTGCTTATTATCAGCGAAGACCTTGCCCGGGGCCTCCAAGGGCCAGGAAGGCACAGCCAGAGACACCAGCCTGCTCCTGGGTGGTCTTCACCCAGGAAATCCACGTTCACTGCACCCCCCCTTGGAGTGCACTGTCAGAGTCAACAACCTAGGGACAGATTTGCAAAGGCCTGTCATCGAGTATATAACAAGGGCAAACCTTTAGAAAATGCGCATTCCTTTAGACTCAGTAAACATCCACAGGACAGGCAGAAACCAGCCCTTGGGATAGAGCGAGCTGGGCCAGACAGGGGTACGGAGTGCTCGGTGTTTGTCATGTGACTGTTGGGCTGTCGCCCAGAGTCGGCTGGGGAATTCTCAGAGTCAGGTGATCTGGTGTGATGTGTAAAATCATGATATAGTAAAAAGAGCACTGGTTTGGGGGTTTGATGATCTGGGCAAATTCTTAAACCCTCCAGGCCTTAATTTCATTATTAGGGTAATTGGTCATCAGGGGCTTCCCTGGATGTTAAGGCAGGATTGCCTCAAACCTCCACTTGGGCAGCATGGATGTCCGAAGTCCTCGCTGAGTTTGTGCAAAGCCCTGGGGACCTCCCCCCTCGGTTCCCTTTCCCTCTTACCCGGCAGCAGCTTGGATCCCAAACTCAGTCACAGCAGTTGTTTCCCCATACGCCCCGCTCTTGCTAAGATCTGTCCACCACAAGGTGGTGAGTATGGGGGGGGTCCACACCGACATCACCTCCACCTCTACTCAGTGCTGCACCCGAGACCCCAGAACTTTGGACGAACCAAGGCTGCCCGGCGCTCTGCTCTAAGACGGGGCAGGTCCTCGCTGGCACCAGGGGGCCCCACTTGTGTGCTTGCGTCTTCCAGAGGGTTTGGCTAAACCACCAGTGCCCTGAGATGCTGGCCTGGGAGACCAAGCTGGTGGCCCTTGCCAGGCCACGTGCTGGAGCAGCTTCCCTCGGACCGGAGAGCCACATGGGGCCCATCTGCTTCATCTCCCAGTGTGGGTTCTTTAATGCCTTGGCGAACATGGTCGCGGTTGTGGTTCTGTTCTCCCAACATGTGGGATGAATACTGGGGTGGACGCAGCTCAAGTTCAAGGGCCTCCACTGCAGAGGAACAGGCGAATGAATCAGGAAACCTGATTCCAGGGCAAGTTCCAGAATGGACCGGCTGTGTGACTTTAGGCAAGTCTCCGACCTCTCGGAGCCTCAGTTTCCACTTAAGATGGCAAAAGAGCCATGTTTTCCATTCCTTCCACAGGTTGGGTGAGGCTCAAATGAGCTAACATATGTGAAAGAACACACTTTATTTCACATGCAATCTCAATATACGGTGTTACAAAAACACAAAGCATACGGAGGGAGCTTATCTCTCAGTGTTCACATTTAGGATTCTCCTCCTAGCTCTGCCTGGAATGGAGGTGTGGAGGGGGGTGAGCTCAAATTTTGCCATTTTTTATCCAGAGAAACTTGGAATAAAATCTGACAATTGCTCACATAAGGAGGAAGCTGAAAGCATCAAGATAGTTAATGCTTGGTCAGATGCTCATCTTAGGAAGTGTTTGAACGATGTGACTGGGTTTGGGGTGGATTTTTTGAAATGTCCAAAGGATGCACACCCGGGCTTGAGCTTCTGTGGCTCTTGTCACAGTGGTGATGCCCTTCCTTTCCCGGCTCTGGCCGTGCACATCCACTGGCCAGTGTCCGTGCCGGCAGGTGCACCATGAACCCCTCCAACCAATCCCGCTAATCAGGCAGGCTTATCAGCAGGAAGTTTGGCTGAGTTTTCCCCTGAGTTTGGTGCCCACCTGCACCTATGGGATAATTACTGTTTTCTGACTTTCACACATGAGCTCCTTCCTTCTGGGAGATTTCTCAGGCGGATGGGTCACCTGAACTCTCCGTTTCCTCGACTCTCTCTGCCCCAAAGCACCTGTGTTTATTTTGGTATATTCTGTTCTCTCTTCTCTTAGGATAGGAAATTGAGATTTGGGTTAGCAGTGTTAAATCTGAGATGTCCTTTCCACATCCAAGTAGAGGAGGAAGTTAGATACGGTATCAGTGATCTAGTGCTGCGTAACAAATGACCCCTAAACTTAGAGCTTTAAAACAAATGGTATTTCACAGTTTCTGGGGCCAGCGTCTGGGTGTGGCCTCGCCGGGTCCTGTGATTCAGGGTCTCTCGGGCTGCAGTGCTGTCCTTCACAGCTTTGGGCTGAGGGCCTCAGGTCCCCACTGGCTGTTGGCCAGAGGCCACGCCCAGCTCCTCGCCATGTGGGCCTGTCCTTAGGGCAGCGCGCAGCAGGCAGCTGCCTGTGTGCAGCCAGCAAAAGGAAGGGCAGGAGGGCCAGCGACGGGAGCCCTCCCATCGCTTTGGCTGCATCCGATTTCTCAGAAGCAAGTCATGGATCCAGCCCACACTCAGGGGAGGTGAACCTCAAGCGGAGGGGACCACAGGGGTCATCCCAGAGGCTGCCCCAGGATGCCAGGCTGGGGTTCCAGGGAGGAGTGGGGAGCTGCCGGGCCACTTAGAGACAAGCTACCAAGAGTGAACGTCTACACCAGAGAAGAACTTGGAGGGCTGAGCCTTGAGGAATCAGAATCTGGGAAGGAACAAACAGGAGGGGACCAGGACCAGGAGGGCCAGTGAGGTCGGATGGGCAGCGTGGGCTGCGAGGGATCAGAGATGCACAGTGAGACGTGGAAGGGGAGGGGCTCCCAGCTCCATGGACGCAGGGGGATGGAGGTGGAAGGTGGGGAGCAGGGAGCGAGCCCCAGCCCCCTGGCCACTCCCGGCGTTCTGCTCTTAAAGAGGTTGTTCGCTGAAAAGAGGAGCCCTTCTCCATCCTCAGAGCTCAGCAGCCCCTCGTCCCCACACCCAACCATTTAAATAATGGACAGTAAGCTGGTGGTCAGCCCTCTTAGCTTACGGCTGGCAGGGAGTCCTGGGAAAGGGGCAGGGGGCAGGCATACAATCCAGGAAGCATCTGCATAAGAGGGAGAGGGGGGTCGCTGCTTCCCCTGATCAGTGCATTTAGGCCTCAGCAGGCAGGACCGCTTGGGCCAGCACAGGAGCTGCGGGAGCAAAGCCGTTGACTTTGCTCCGAGCCCCCCCAGAGCTGAATTCCCAGCCAGGCAGTCAGATGGGAAAAGGTGCAATTAAGCAACAGAAACAAAGAAGGACATAAGGACAGGCAGGCAGGGAACTGGCGGCAGCGTGAGAACGACTGTTTCCTGTCTTCCAGGGCACTCCCCTGACCTAGGATGCCAGGTGTCCATTCATTCATTCATTCAGGAAATATTTATGGAACAGCTTCTATGCCTCAAGTCCGGTGTAGATGCCAGGAATCAACAGTAAGCAGAAATCGACCATGGTCTTGTCCTCGAGGAGCTTAAGTCTGGAAGAGGAGGCAGACACGAATGATGCGGCCACACAGATTCATAAGCATTAGAGTGCTGGCAACTGACAAGAACTCTCCTCGACCCTGTGGTAGCCGGGCTCCTCGACTAGATGCTGGGCTCGCATGGCGCGTCTTAGCAAGAAGCCTGCTAAGTTAGTATAGTGAGACTCCCCCTACCCTTGATTCCTGATCACCTAAGATATGGGATTGAATTCCTCATCCCCCGCCCTTGACACCTGACCATGCTGGCCTGCCTTCAGATAGGCTTATTAAGTCGGGTTAGCAAAAAGCCCTGCCCTTGACCTCTCCTGTTAGTAATTTCCATCCACTGACCCCCTCACTCTGCTGGTTGGCTATAACCCCACACTTGTCTTTGTGTTGGGAGCTGAGCCTGGTCTCTCTCCTACTGTAAAAGTCTCAACACTATTGCTGATCCAGAATAAGTCTTCCTCACCATTTTAACAAGTGTCGGAATAAGATTTTCTCTCACCTAGCTGCTGCGAACGGGAGATGCTCGATGCTGTGGAAGCAAGTGAATAGGGGGATCTGAGCTTGTCAGGGAAGTCAAGGAAGGCTTGTCTGAGGAGCGAGGCTTGAGCTGAGACCGAATGGCTTAAGGCAGGATGGAAGCGGGATGTTAAAATTGGTCCAGAACTTGGAAATAAAGCAAGAGGGTGACTGCACGACCTTTCAGGGTCAAATTGGAACATTGTTGAAAAGGCCCACGCTAGAACCATCTGGAGGAACAAAGCTGGTTTGACCTACTCATTACTTGTGATTAGGGCCCAAGTTCTGCCAAGTTAGAAGTTGACTTGTAGACAATCAGTCAGCCGCAGGTGATTTGTTTGTCCAGTAGAGATGCACACATTTCCATCCAAGTGAAAAAATAACCTGAAAGGTTATGGTTGTCTTGCCCTGTAGGACATTAACTTGCTTTGTATCTAACTTAGCAAAATTATTTCAACATGCCTTTCCTGAGAGAGCATATAAATGTCTGTTCCACAAATGCTCTTCTTTGGGCCAGTTTTACCATCCTGCTGGTTTCCTCATTAGTGAGAAAAAGAACTCTTTAGGGCGTCCCTGGTGGCGCAGTGGTTGAGAGTCCGCCTGCCGACGCAGGGGACACGGGTTCGTGCCCCGGTCCGGGAAGATCCCACATGCCGCGGAGCAGCTGGGCACCTGAGCCATGACCTCTGAGCCTGCGCGTCCGGAGCCTGTGCTCCGCGATGGGAGAGGCCACAACAGTGAGAGGCCCGCGTACCGCAAAAAAAAAAAAAGAACTCTTTAGCAGGTGCTCTGTATATATTTGTATGCGAGTCATGCTTTGAATGATTTAAAAATCATTAAAAAAAAAAACCCACTTGGTCAGAGGTGGGTGGAGGATGTCAGAAAACTGTGGGTGGTACTTATTTACTGAGGACCCAGAACCTGGACTTTGAGAAAAGCTGGCGAAATCTATTGATGTGGTAGTTGTGTTTGTTGAGTTCCTGGACTCATGAGCAAATAAGGACATCACTAGGCTGTCTACTCAGTGAGGTGTCGCACAGCGAGGTCCACACTGTCTCCTAGTCAGCCGTCGTTGTTGGGGGCTATTGATGTCCATCACTTGACACTAGTTTATGGATCTAAACAAGCCCCCCACCCCCATCTCTTCCCGTTCCATCTTTGCTGGGGTGTTTTGTCAAGGAGGCATTTTCTCTCCATCTTCCAGGTTCAAAGCCCCGATGTTGCCCTTGGGTGGTCCTTCTCCCTCCCATTCCTCAGCTAGTCAGTTACTAAGTTCCATCAGTGCTTCCTTCAGCCTCGACTCTGGGAACTGCACCTTCATCTCTGTCGCCATGGTCACCACCCATTCCAGGTGCTTGAATCCTTGAGGACTTATCCTGGAATCCTCATGATTCTTCCAGTTTTCAGGCTTTTCCATCTCCAATCCATTCCCATATGTTTTTTTAATAAATTTATTTTACTTTTTATTTATTTATTTTTGGCTGCATTGGGTCTTCGTTGCTGCGCACGGACTTTCTCTAGCTGCAGAGAGCGGGGGGCTACTCTTCGTAGCAGTGCGCGGGCTTCTCATTGCGGTGGCTTCTCTTGCTGCGGAGCACGGGCTCTAGGCATGCAGGCTTCACTAGTTGTGGCTCACGGGCTGTAGAGCACAGGCTCAGTAGTTGTGTCTTGCGGACTCTAGAGTACAGGCTCAGTAGTTGTGGCGCACGGGCTTAGTTGCTCGGCGGCATGTGGGATCTTCCCAGACCAGGGCTCGAACCTGCATTGGCAGGCGGATTCTTAACCACTGTGCCACCAGGGAAGTCCCCATTCCCATGTGTTGTTGCCAGATTCGTCTTCCTTATAAAAATGCTGCTTTCACTTGTCACCACCCTGTTTAAAATCCTCGGGTGCCTCTGCAGTTGTAACTCAGATTTATTTCTGGACTTCCAGAAACTTTGTACAGGAAAAGCCGAGTGAGGTGCTGGCTGGGTGTATTTTCTCCTTCTGGGAATCCTCAGGGTGTCTCTCCCCACCCCTAGGGTGCCCCAACTAGTGGGATCTGAGCACAGCTTGCCAAGCCGTGAGACCCTCTAGTAAATTGGTTAGCCCGTGAGTGGGTACTGGATTCGTGAGCAGCCAGCACAGGTGGCCTGGCATAAAGATCTGCCCGACAGGAACAGCTGTGCTGGATGGAGGCCACTGGACGAATCTGATCCTCTCCTGGGAGTCTAACTCCAGACAGGGCAGTGGAGGAGAGTCAGCAAGGGGCTGAGGATGTGTCACCCAACCTGCGGCACTGGAGTGGCAGCCACAGGGGCAGCAGGACGGCAGCACTGCTAGAGCCACACTGGTCCTGAATGATCTCTTGGTGTATTAACCATGCATGTCTTTAATTTTCTATATTCTGATTCTTTGACATCTGGGGCTTTGCTGACCCTGAAGGGACTGCCTCTCCTAGGGTTAGACAAGTCTTAGAGCTGGTAAACAACCCATCCAAGAACATGCTTTCCAAACCCAAACCAACCAATCCAGAGCCCACGCCCCACCACCTCTTTATGGCTCTCGCACTCGGGGCCACTAGTCCCCTGCCCTAATCACCCCAGGGCCAGGGACCCAAAAACTAAGGACAGCTCTGTGCCCCAGGGACTGCTGAAATTACTCAAACTGGCCAATCCTAAATCCACTCTCTCTTCCTCACCCACTCGTTCTGCGTACGTCACAATACAGGCTCCTGCCCCAGCTCTGCCGGCCTCCCCCGGCCTCCAGACTGGCCCTGGTGCTGCCCCGTGAGGCCCTGTGTGGTGTGGTGTGCCCCCTCCTCTTGAGAGCTGTGAGTATCAAACTATCCTTTCAGTGGAAATCATCTTCTAACCTGTTGGCCTTACTATATCTCAACTTTTCTGTGAATACACGGGACCTTGAAGCACTCTGTTCCCACACTCCACTGTCTCTATGGAGCTTGGCGGTGCGGTTGTCCCTGCTGTCCTCAGAGGCAGGACTGTGCTCTTCCTTCCTTATCCCTCACGTCTTAGATTCAACCCCCTTCGCTTAAGGTAAATTAAGCGGTTCTATTCCTTGCATTCCAAAAAAGCCAACTACAGGATTCCAGATCTGACCTGTACCTACTTCTCCCACCCTTTCTCTTACTGTGCTTCTCAGACCTTTCAGCTGCAACCACACAGGGTATCTTTTTATTCTCGACTGTTCCCGGTTTCCACATCTTGTTCATCCAAGATCTCCGTCAGGAATGCCCTCCTCCTTCCCTCTGTTGGCTAAGTCTACTCTTCCTTCAAGGCCCAACTCCAGCCTCACCTTTCCTTTGAGGTTTCCATGACTTCATCACCATAACAACCATATCCTTCTCTGGACGCCTGCATCTCCCGCTGCATGGGACATTTATAGGACAGTCCTTGCCCCTCACATTGGCATCACTCACCTCTCAATGTTCTGGAAGTATCTTAACCTAAGGATTTTTTTGTTTTCTTTTTTAGGATTTTTTTGATGTGGACCATTTTTTAAAGACTTTATTGAATTTGTTACTATATTGCTTCTGTTTTATGTTTTGGTTTTGGGGCCATGAGGCATGTGGGATCTTAGCGCCTTCACCAGGGATCGAACCCGCACCCCCTGCATTGGAAGGCGAAGTCTTAACCACTGGACCGCCAGGGACGTCCCTCTCCCTAAGGTTTTACATTCTCTTAGTTCAGGGACCAAATACTTGATTCTGTGCAATGACAGGACGCACTTGATACCAACTATATCCTCCACATCTTCCTTCTCACTGAGCTGGAATATAAAATCCCCAGATGCGAGAACAGTTGTTGCCATGTTGAGCCAGGGCCTGGCCGGGAGGGGAAGCCAGGGAACTATCTGTTCACCTGTCCATCCGGGCCTAACCCAGCTGGGCGGTGGGGCCGCCTGACCCCAGCTTCCCTGAGAGGAGAGCCTGCCTTCTCCTGACACTCGGGAAGAGCTTGCTTCCTTTAGTTCCCTCTCTGGCCTGGGAGGGAAGGTGAAATGTAACTAAAAGAAATGAGAGAGGAACTAGAAGGGGTCCCAGGTCACAAGGGATGCGGGGACTCTTTCTTTGTGGAGGCTTGGAAATCAAACGGGTCCTTCACAGTTTGGTCTTAGGCTGACTTGTTTATAATAAAAACATTTGGTTTGACTTCCAGAGAATCCAACCTATGATGTAAATGCTCAAGCGTTCCAGCCCACATTCCTTTTAGTCCCCAGAGAAGTTCTGTTCAGAAAGCGTGAGGGGTGGAAACAAACAGTTCCTGGGACTGTCTCCAGTCTGCGACCTTGCATTTAGAGTCTGAGCTGTGGAAATAATTCAGATACTAAAATTCAAGCCCTACATATACCTTTTAAATGACATATGAATTATGTGTCCAAGGAGATGGACAGTGTCTCTTTAAACGTTCTTTCCGTTCCCCGGGCATGTTGTAATCAGCAGATGGCCGGCCCTACCTTCCCCACGGCCCCCCTTCAGCAGACCCTTCTAATAGCTAATATCCTGCGGTGACCAAAGCCATTAGAAGGATTAGGTCGTTACCATCCTGTCCAGCAAACACACAGTGCTCACGAGGACTGCCTTTTCCGCTTTGGTTGTTGTCTTCATGGATGAATCAGGACCCAATGATTGATTGAAAAATCAGAACGGGGAGGGCAGAGGGTTATGGTCATTCTTTTCGGGGACACCTCCCAAACAGCCTTGGGATTTGAGGTTCTTTTGTAAGAAGGAGGGCAGATATCAGCTTTGTGGCTTAAGCAAGCTCTGAGAGTACACAGACAGCACGCGGACCTCTGCCCTCGTCACCATAATATCTCCTTCTCGATTTCTCAATTTCTCGAGCACCACGGCGAGCCTCTTTGCTCTGCCTATTCACGCCGCCGTGTCCCTGCCGCCCAAGACAAACCACCAGCCCAGCCCCGAGCCACGTAGCAGGCTGAGGAGTGCTCTGAAACACTGCCACCCAGAGGCGCCTCCGAGGCACAGCAGTCCACAGCCAGCGAGCAGGGAACCTGGTGTTGGGAGCTGAAGGACCAGGGGCAGGGGTGGGGGGCTGGGTGTGAAAGCTGGTCCGGAACCGCGAGGGCGAGCTGCAGAAAAGCACGCTTCTAGGCACCAAGGCAAGTAAGTAGTTTGGAGCTGGCTAAATCGGGTGGGTGATGGAAACATGGAGAGAGGTGGCTGGGATATAAAGAGAATAAAGAAGGTAATGACGTGGTACGGATGAGCCGTTTTTTTCTAAATGGAAGAAATACACACTTTCTCTAAGTGAGAGCTGGAGAAAGATGACAGGGAGGTGAATCAATGGAATGCACTCTTTGGAGTCGGCCTCAGTTAGCATGACTCAGTCTCTCACATGTCTGGGTGTTTAAGGATCCTTGGGCTCTACTGACTCGGGGGGACGTCACTAGACCTCGGTTTCTTTACCCAAAGAAGCTGAGCAAGGTCTCTAAATCTCCTTGCAGCCCTAACATTGTGAGATTTTATTATCCAAGCAAACAAGCAACGCAGGAATACAGGCAATGTAAGCCGTGGGCAATCCATAAATCCCTGGTGTCTGACTTCCAAATGCAATACGAGAGAACAGAAAAGATGCCTCCATTTTCACCTCTTGATGGCTCCGTGCTGGGACAAAGCTTGGAAGGTATCCCTGCAGGACGCTGGGTGATTCTCAGAAAGAACCTGCTGGCTCACCTTGCAGCACCAGTGGAGGAGGACCAGCTCCCCGGGATCTGGAACCTTCCAACACTTTCTGTGTGTAGGGGGAGGGGGATAGGGCTCAGAAGGGAAGTTCTACTCCGTTAAAATCGAAGCTAAACCAGAAACGAGTGGGTCAGTCATTTAATAGTTCACTCTTTTCAGTAATATTTTTATTTTTAAAAGGAAACTTCTGTTAGAAGGCAAGTTATTCCAAAGAAGTCAGATTCTGCTGGTTGAAATGTGAGGAATGCAGGCCGGAGGGAGGGGGAAGGCGTTTCGGTTCCTCTCATCTTATCTGATAGCTCCCATCCAGCCCCAGTCGGCAGTATTTCTTGGGAAACAGCATATGTGATCACAATTTTAAAGACTGTTGGAATCCCTTTCCAGCCAAAGTCTGAAAGAAGATTTGGGTCCAGGCTCTATTTGAAGAAACCCAGGTTGTACTTCTCCCAGCATTCAAGGCTCAGTGGTTTCTGCTTATCTGAAGTGCTCACATTGCAAATATAAGCAGCAGAGCCGGGGATTTAAATTCTGTCTTGATGGGAATTTGAACTGAAATATTCTGCCCACTGCCACTTTATAAGCCGGGAATCATCAAGCCGCTACAAATACCTCCAGGGGGCCTTGCAGTTGCTCAACATAAATCAGCAAAATGACAGGCAATTGACTCTGAAGACAGCTCTCACATGGCTGAGTGGCTGGAGCTGCCTGAAGCAGACGAGGGCATTTTCCCGTAAACGTGTCTGTGATCAGCCCCGGAGTAAACAGGGGAGCGAGCTCTATCTGTCGGACTCCAGGCTGCTCTGGATTTTTCATGAGGTAGAAATCAACGTGTGACTCGGTGCAGCAAAGTTGGCAATTCTGAGAAAGAAGTTTGTATTGCAACACCTGGTGAATACTTCTTCTGATCTCCCCGGGAGGTAAGCAAGAAGATCACTTGACCTGGCTGTGTTTTTCTGGAGCAATAAAATAGGAGTGTGGGAACCAGACCGTCCAAGGTAAAAGGAGTCGGCTTGTAGTCCATGATCTGATGCTGCCTAACGAAGTTTGGCATAGCTTGGCCTTTGGCGAAGGGGAAAGGTGCACCTTTGAAGGGCTGACCTTACTAATGCCATCTGAGGTCACCCACTCACAGGCCTGAAGAGGTCAGGAAGGTGACATCTGTAGCTAAGCTGCCTGGGGGGCCGAGGCCACCTGGAGTGTGCAGGACACATCCAGGGAGGCAGGCTGATCCTGCTTCAGCTGGGGTTTTGCCAAAGGGGATAGAGAGGCTGGGGTGGGCATACGAACTGAGTTTTCAGAAGAAGCCAGAAATCAGGATTCTCATGAGACACTATGTCTGCCAAAGCAAATATGCCTACAGGCCAACAACAACCTCTGGTGCAAAGGGAACCCTGCTACACTGCTGGTGGGAATGTAAATTGCTGCAGCCACTATGGAAAACAGTATGAAGGGTCCTCAAAAAACTAAATAGAGTTGCCGTATGGTCCAGCAATCCCACTCCTGGGCATATATCTGGACAAAACTGTAATTCGAAAAGATGCATGCACCCCCATGTTCATAGCAGCACCGTTCACAATAGCCAAGATATGGAAGCAACCTGAATGTCCACTGACAGGTGAATGGATAAAGAAGATGCAGTGTGTATACACACACACACACACACACACACACACACACACACACAGTGGAATACTACTCAGCCATAAAAAAGAATGAAATAATGTCATTTGCAGCAACATGCATGGTTGGACCTAGAGATGATCATACTAAGTGAATTAGGTTAGACAAATACCATATAATACCATTTATACGTGGAATCTAAACTATGACACAAATGAACTTATCTATGAGACAGAAACAGACTCACAGACATAGAGAACAGACTTGTGGTTGCCAAGGGGGAGGAGGGGTGGGAGAGGAATGGATTTGGAGTGTGGGATTAGCAGATGTAAGCTATTATATGTAGAATGGATAAACAACAAGGTCGTACTGTATAGCACAGGGAACCATATTCAATATCCTGCAGTAAACTGTAATGGAAAGGAATATGAAAAAGAATATGTATATGTATAACTGAATCACTTTGCTGTACAGCAGAAATTAACACAACATTGTAAATCAACCATACTTCAATAAAATAAATTTTTTTAAAAAGTGAGATTGGTTCAAGATGGCGGAGTAGAAGGACGTGCTCTCACTCCCTCTTGTAAGAGCACCGGAATCACAACTAACTGCTGAAAAATCATCCACAGGAAGACACTGGAACTCATCAAAAAAGATACCCCACATCCAAAGACAAAGGAGAAGCCACAATGAGACGGTAGGAGGGGCACAATCACAATAAAATCAAATCCCATAACTGCTGGGTGGGTGACTCACAGACTGGAGAACGCTTATACCACAGAAGTCCACCCACTGGAGTGAAGGTTCTGAGCCCCACGTCAGGCTTCCCAACCTGGGGGTCCGGCAACAGGAGGAGGAATTCCTAGAGAATCAGACTTTGAAGCCTAGTGGGAATTGATTGCAGGACTTCGACAGGACTGGGGGAAACAGAGACTCCACTCTTGGAGGACACACATAAAGTAGTGTGTGCATCAGGACCCAGGGGAAGGAGCAGTGACCCCACAGGAGACTGAACCAGACCTACCTGGTAGTGTCGGAGGGTCTTCTGCAGAGGCGGGTGGTGGCTGTGGCTCACCATGGGGACAAGGACACAGGCAGCAGAAGTTCTAGGAAGTACTCCTTGGCGTGAGCCCTCCCAGAGTCTGTCATTAGCCCCACCAAAGAGCCCAGGTAGGCTCCAGTGTTGGGTTGCCTCAGGCCAAACAACCAACAGGGAGGGAACCCAGCCCCACCCATCAGCAGACAGCAGAATAAAGTTTTACTGAGCTGAGCAAAGAAAACAATAGCAAAGATCAATAAAACTAAAAGCTGGTTCTTTGAGAAGACAAAAAATATTGATAAACCATTAGCCAGACTCATGAAGAAAAAGAGGAAGGGGACTCAAATCAATAAAATTAGAAATGAAAAAGGAGAAGTTACAACAGACACCGCAGAAATACAAAGCATCCTAAGAGACTACTACAAGCAACTCTATGCCAATAAAATGGACAACCATCAAGAAATGGACAAATCCTTAGAAAAGTATAGCCTTCCAAGACTGAACCAGGAAGAAATAGAAAATATAAGCAGACCAATCACAAATAATGAAATTGAAACTGTGATTAAAAATCTTCCAACAAACAAAAGCCCAGGACCAGATGGCTTCATAGGTGGATTCTATCAATCATTTAGAGAAGAGCTAACACCCATCCTTCTCAAACTCTTCCAAAAAATTTCAGAGGAAGAAACACCCCCAAACTCATTCTATGAGGCCACCATCACCCTGATACCAAAACCAGACAAGGATACTACAAAAAAAAATTACAGACCAATATCACTGATGAATATAGATGCAAAAATCCTCAACAAAATACTAGCAAACAGAATCCAACAACACATTAAAAGGATCATACACCATGATCAAGTGGGATTTATCCCAGGGATGCAAGGATTCTTCATTATACACAAATCAATCAATGTGATACACCAGATTAACAAATTGAAGAATAAAAACCATATGATCATCTCAATAGATGCAGAAAAAGTTTTTCACAAAATTCAACACCCATTTATGTTAAAAACTCTCCAGAAAGTGGGCATAGAGGGAACCTACCTCAACATAATAAAGGCCATATACGACAAACCCACAGCAAACATCATTCTTAATGGTGAAAAACTGAAAGCCCTCTAAGATCAGGAACAAGACAAGGATGTCCACTCTCACCACTATTATTCAACATAGTTTTGGAAGTCCTAGCCACAGCAATCAGAGAAGAAAAAGAAATAAAAGGAATACAAATTAGAAAAGAAGTAAAACTGTCACTGTTTGCAGATGACATGATACTATACATAGAGAACCCTAAAAATGCTACCAGAAAAGTACTAGAGCTAATCAATGAATTTGGTAAAGTAGCAGGATACAAAATTAATGCACAGAAATCTCTTGCATTCCTATACACTAACAACGAAAGATCAGAAAGAGAAATTAAGGAAACACTCCCATTCACCATTGCAACAAAAAGAATAAAATATCTAGGAATAAACCTACCTGAGGAAGTAAAAGACCTGTACTCAGAAAACTATAAGACACTGATTAAAGAAATCAAAGATGACACAAACAGATGGAGGGATATACCATGTTCTTGGTCTGGAAGAATCAATATTGTGAAAATGACTGTACTACCCAAAGCAACCTACAGATTCAATGCAATCCCTATCAAATTACCAGTGGCATTTTTTTATAGAGCTAGAACAAAAAAATCTTAAAATTTGTATGGAAACACAAAAGACCCCGAATAGCCAAAGCAGTCTTGAGGGAAAAAAAACAAGCTGGAGGAATCAGACTCCCTGACTTCAGACTATACTACAAAGCTACAGTAATCAAGACAATATGGTACTGGCACAAAAACAGAAATATAGATCAATGGAACAGGATAGAAAGCCCAGAGATAAACACACACACCTATGGTCAACTCATCTATGACAGAGGAGGCAAGGATATACAATGGAGAAAAGACAGTCTCTTCAATAAGTGGTGCTGGGAAAACTGGACAGTTACATGTCAAAGAATGAAATTAGAACACTCCCTAACACCATACACAGAAATAAACTCAAAATGGATTAGAGACCTAAATGTAAGACTGGACACTATAAAATTCTTAGAGGAAAACATAGGAAGAACACTCTTTGACATAAATCACAGCAAGATTTTTTTTGATCCACCTCCTAGAGTAATGGAAATAAAAACAAAAATAAACAAATGGGACCTAATGAAACTTCAAAGCTTTTGCAAAGCAAAGGAAACTACAAACAAGAAGAAAAGAGAACCCTCAGAATGGGAGAAAATATTTGCCAACGAATCAACAGACAGAGGATTAATCTCCAAAATATATAAACAGTTCATGCACCTCAATATTAAAAAAACAACAACCCAATCCAAAAATGGGCAGAAGACCTTAATAGACATTTCTTTAAAGAAGACATAGAGATGGCCAAGAAGCACATGAAAAGCTACTCAACATCACTAATTATTAGAGAAATGCAAATCAAAACTACAATGAGATATCACCTCACAAGAGTTAGAATGGGCATCATCAGAAAATCTACAAACAACAAATGCTGGAGAGGGTGTGGAGAAAGGGAACCCTCTTGCACTATTGGTGGGAATGTAAATTGCTACAGCCACTATGGAGAACAGTATGGAGGTTCCTTAAAAAACTAAAAATAAAATTACCATATGACCCAGCTTTCCCACTACTGGGCATATACCCTGAGAAAACCATAATTCGAAAAGACACATGCACCCCAATGTTCATTGCAGCACTATTTACAATAGCCAGGTCATGGAAGCAACCTAAATGCCCATCGACAGAGGAATGGATAAAGAAGATGTGGTACATATATACAATGGAATATTACTCAGCCATAAAAAGGAATGAAATTGGGTCATTTGTAGAGACATAGATGAATCTAGAGACTGTCATACAGAGTGAAGTAAGTCAGGAAGAGAAAAACAAATATCGTGTATTAGCACATGTATGTGGAACCTAGAAAAATGGTACAGATGAACCAGTTTGCAGGGCAGAAATAGAGACACAGATGTAGAGAACAAACGTATGGACACCAAGGGGGGAAAGTGGTGGGGTGCGGGGGGTGGTGGTGGGATGAATTGGGAGATTGAGATTGACATATATACACTAATATGTATAAAATAGATGACTAATATGAACCTCCTGTATAAAAAATAAATACAATAAAATTCAGAAATTCAAAAAAAAAGCAACCTCTCATGTTGAGTGGCAGGACTATTTTCATTTTGGTTTCTCCAAACTCATTCCAGCTATACCATGTCTCTGAGCCATTTAAAAGGATTTCCAGAAGGCGAGAGAGAGGTGGCATAGACCCCCTTGGCAAGAGAATAGAAAGTCTACCAGCTCTCCAGATCTAGAAGATTTTTTTTTTAATCTCAAATTTAGATCTTTCGTACTGCCACTTCAACCCCTCTTTTTATTCTCAGTCAGTGGAAATCCAGAGCTGCTCATCATCGCCAGAATAATCATAACTCATAGAAGAATTTTAAACTCAATTGGCAGTTAGCAGAAGGCAACCCTGTTGATCGCTCTGGATCCTGTTCCCTCGCAGGTAGCTTGTGCCCTGGGGGAACAACAAGGCCGTGGCTCTGCTGGGCCTGAGACTGGTCACCGGGTGCTGTGAACCTTCGTTTGCCCTTTATAGAAAGACCCCTCCGCCTCACCAGGTGGCCTCCTGTGGAGGACAGGTTCTGGCCGAGGGCAGGAAGATGTGTCTGTCTCTTCAGGTTCAGCTCGTCTGACTACGACTCTCAAAGCCACTACTTGTCACTTGCGTGACTTGGGGCAAATTTCTTCGCCTTTCTAAGTCTTGTTCTCATCTGTAAGATAGGCATTACAATAGTGTTTGCTCCATAGACTTCTGGTGAGAAGTAAATGAAACAGTCTTAATTAGTGCTCAGCTCTGGTCCTGACATGTGGTGAGTTTGGAAGGAACAGATTAGGTGATGAGCTGGGTGCAGTCGTGGTATAGGGAGGGGAGAGTCTAAGGGGATTCCAGGTTTCTGGGTGACTGGGTGGGTAGTGGAGCCATTAACCAAGACACGTGATACCAGAAAAAGACCAGGTTGGGAGACACGTGATTTGCTTCATTCATGATATACTAGATGGAAGTCACCTCAGAACTTTGAGGTGGAGCAGTCCAGTCGGAAGCTGAGATGTGGGTTTGAATTCTTTTTTTTTCTTTAAATAGTGATCTTGAGGTCTTCTTATTTTTATTTTATTTATTTTTGGCTGTGTTGGGTCTTCGTTTCGGTGCGAGGACTTTCTGTAGTTGCGGCGAGCGGGGGCCACTCTTCATCGCGGCGCACAAGCCTCTCACTATCGCGGCCTCTTTTGTTGCGGAGCACAGGCTCCAGACGCGCAGGCTCAGTAGTTGTGGCTCACAGGCCTAGTTGCTCCGCAGCATGTGGGATCTTCCCAGACCAGGGCTCGAACCCGTGTCCCCTGCATTAGCAGGCAGATTCTCAACCACTGCGCCACCAGGGAAGCCCTGGGTTTGGATTCTTGGTTGGGACCGTCAGTCTCAGCTTGGAGGCAGCAGTGGCGACTGCGTGTGGGTGAGGTTGCCCAAAGTGTAGCTTCAGGGGGTAAGGGACCACAAGAGGACTGAGACCCTAAACCAGAGTTTCAATGGCCAGGGAGCCAGGGAGGAGAACAGAGAGGGTGTATGTCAGACAGGTGGAGGGAGGGACCCCCAGAAAAGAGTTTCATGGGAACCAACAGAGAAATGGAGGGTGTGGTTCCACCTTTGAGAGGTTTACAGTCTGATGAAAAAGCCAAAACAAACGCTGGCAACAACCAAAGGGCTTCTCAGGATGATGTGTCCAGAGAGGTGGAGGGAAGGACCCCCAGAGCGTATCTCCACTATAGCATAGGAACGACACTGATAGGTGATCCTTAGGGCTGAGCAGTGTCTGAGGGCATGTAGGTGAGGCCCTTTGGAGACAGTGACAGCAGAGGTTTGGGGTATCCACACAGCTCAGTGGCCCGCACTGGAGTGCACCGGGGGCCCCAGAAGGCTCTGCAGGGTAGAGTGGGGGGCAGGCCTTCTGCCTCCAGCAAGTGCACCCCAGGGTCGCGTTTGCTTGTTCTCTGCTGAGCGTTCTGGGGCCTGAATGGGGAACAAAGGCTCCAGGTCGCCATCTCCCAGGAGAGGCAGCAGCCTCTCTCTGCCTGTTTAGGACTGACAGCAGGTACCACGGGGGGTGGAGTGTGCAGGGGGCCCAAGTGCCGGGAGGAGGGCGGGGCGCTGGCATCGCTGCATGGTGCTCCGTGAGCGTGAGGGGACCACAGAGAGGCGCCGGAAGCAGAGGGATGGTGGAGGCTAAGGGACCCCAGCAGACGGACGGAGGAACACAGAGAGGGATGGAAAATCCCAGAAAATGAAGAGAGATGTTTCAGAGGGGAAACATCATTGCACCAGAGGAAGTAGCCGTTACATTTTGCTGATGGAGACAGGAGCCCACCAGACATGCTGGAGGCTGCAGATGGTCACTGAAGGCCAGCCAGCATGGGCCTGCAGCCCTGAGCCTGCCCTGGCCCTTCCGTCTGTGTGGCCTGGACCTCCCTGCCCCCCGGGGGAGGAGCAGCCGGTGGGCACTATGCTTTCGGGAAGATCCGGTTGCCTGTGCGTGGGCGCACTTGACGGAGACACAGGGTCACGTGGCAGGGACCTGCCCGCCAGGGGCAGCCAGATAGCCCAGCGAGGCTGCCACCGCACAGCCCAAGTCCTTCCCAGGCTTCAGGAGGGCCCCTAACTGGCATCTGTTCTGTGTCTCCCTTTGAACTCGAACCCAGCCAAGCCAGAGCCACACTAAAAACAGCAACCGGAGCAGGTGCTGATGCAAGGTGCAGGGTCAGGCCCCCGGCTCTTCTTCCCAGGCCGGCCCGGTACCTCTGGAGCTGTTGCCTTTGTTCTTTTCCCACGTAAAACTGCTCAGGACCCACGTCAGCTCCCAGTTCCGATGCGGAAAATATAGCAGCACACAATATGTTGTTTTGGCAGAAAGCTATGAATTTGAGTATGGAATGTCTGTTACGGGGGCCCATCCAATTAACTCGCGTGTCGAGAAATCAGAATAAATAGTTGAGAGGAGGTGAGTGATGCAGTGCTCAGACCTTTATTTCTTGCTTGCTCTCCTGGTTAAGCAAGTGCACTCCCCAGGGCGTCAATTTCGGGTGGAGGAGGAAAGAATACGTGTCTTCCCCTTGGTTCTGCCCTTCGAGGGAAGAAAGGGGGTCATTTCCATGCCTTTCGCGCTCTAGAATTCTGGTGAACTTCAGTTTATGAAAGAGTTAGAGGGGCAATCCTGGCAGACTGCCTGGAGTCTCAGGTTTACTGCTTCTGTTCAGTCTGAGACAAGGCCTGGGCTTGACCCCAGAAGGCTTCCCTCCCTCCTTAGGTTTTCCTCTGAGGCTGACGGGCTTGGCTGCATCCAGCAAGCGGGGGGACAGGCCAGCCTGACACACGCGCCCGCGGGAGCTGGGATCCCTGGACAAGCCCTGAAGGGAGGGCTCCAGGCTCTGGGGATGAACAGAGGCACTGGCCCCCTGAGTCGGGAGCCGATGTGGCCTCCAGGGTAGGCTTTGCGAGAGGACCCCCTACACCAGCGAGGCCCTTGAGAAAGAAGCACCCGGGGCACATGCAGGTCAGAGCCCCGGGCAGGAGCTTTCCCAGCGCCAGAATTGCCCAAAATGACTTTAAAGGAATTCAGCAGAGAAAACTCTGCGCAGAGAATGTCTTCCTTCGAGCTTCTTCCCGCGGCTCTCTGTCTTTACATCCTTGCTAAGGTGGAGGTGAAGCCCAAGGCCACTCAGCATGGTGCCTGCATCTCTGAGTTCTGAAGAACCTATGGTGAGTGAGTTTCCTGCAGCTACGGGGGCAGCCGAGGGACTGAGCTTCAGTGGCCCACGAGGGGATGGCCCAGAGCACCTGCACACCTGTGCCCAGCTCAGTGCTTCTGTAAAAGTGCCCTCCCAGCATCCGAGGGCCCCCGTCCCTACCCCCAGCCTCCAGCACTGCAACCTGCCCTTCCCAGCACCCACACACTCGGGGTTTACATCAGTATTCCTCCAATAGTGGTGCAAAAGCTCCATCCCAGGCAAAAGCATTTTTGGACCTTTGCTCTTAGAGGCAAGCGCCCCAAGTAATGAGGACCTGGAAGAAGGAAAGGGCATCCTGTCTGCAGCGCTGCAGCCCAGATTCCACATCTTGGGCGTCATCAGGAGTCAAAGCCTCCTTCTTCAAGGGCTGCAGACTAAGTTTGTCTTTGTGCTGTGGTACTGCTTCCATTTCAAAGGCTTCATCAGCGAATCTCGTGAGTCATTCCTGGAACCTTCAGGAGTCTCCATGGTGACGGGGTTGAGTGGGCCGTGGGGGGGGGGGGGAAGCCAGCATTCACTCCACTTTCCGACTAGTTCCTCTTCTCTGATTTTTTTTTTTTCTTTTTCAATAGAGACCACAGCTGAGGATTTAGCTTTTTAGTTTTTTAAGCAAATCATAAAATGGGAACTCCCTAAGCTCCTTTTCTGTTTTGTCAAAAAACCTTCTATGTAAATATGTATTCTTGTCTTTACCTGCCTTTGTTGAGACCATAAAAAACAAAACAAAACAAAAACTATGCATTTGTGGGTTTTTTTTTTTTTTTTTGTCCAGTGTTTTGAGAAAGGGTCTGATTTTCCTGTTTACCTCGATGGAAAGGTTCTGGGTAAACTCTTGTTGTCTGGAACGAAGACATCAGCCTCATCAACCCTAGAGGGTTGAACGCCTTTCTAGCCCACCAGCCACACAGCAGAGGTCGACCAGAAGTCTGAAAATACCATCCACTCACAGTTGGCAGAGATGTGCCTCCAGTTCTCCTTCTGTGATGCTTAGGGCAAAGCATGGTACTCTGGGCCCATTAGGGAATGAGAGTTGCCATCACTGTCTTGGTCAGAAGAATCTGAGCAAGAATCTAGCGTTTTTTGTTTTTCAAATAGAACTGACTATTAAAAGCTGTCCCCGGGGTTCCCTGGTGGCGCAGTGGTTGAGAGTCCGCCTGTCGATGCAGGGGACACGGGTTCGTGCCCCGGTCCGGGAAGATCCCACATGCCGCGGAGCGGCTGGGCCCGTGAGCCATGGCCGCTGAGCCTGCGCGTCCGGAGCCTGTGCTCCGCAACGGGAGAGACCACAGCAGTGAGAGCCCCGCGTACCGCAAAAAAAAAAAAAAAAAATGCTGTCCCCAAGGTAATGAGCATTGGTCAACCTAAATATATTTGTATAACCTTTTTGTGATACAAATCCTGTGTCACAGTGGTGTGTCACCTGAATATTCCCATGTCTGTGGGTGGCGATGCGTTTACAGCACATGACAACCTGAATTCTGCTGTTTACATTGTCCCCCTGGCTGCAGCAGGACGCTCAGCCCCCTGAATCTCTCCCCTGTCTCTGGGGTCTCCAGAGCCATCGTGTGTGTGCTCTGCTCTGTAGATGCAGCCAATCTCCATTGGTTACTGAAGGCTCAGTGGACCAAACCTTTGCAGGGCCCTTGGGAGGGGGATGGAGAATGGCCTTCTCTGCTGCGTTAGTCCCTGATGGGGCCCCAAAGCAAGGGCACCCGGGCCTCTACATACCAGCCTTCCAGTCATTGCTTTCAGTCTTCTCCCGTCACCTCAGACCCAGCCTTGCCTCTAGGAGTCCTGTCAAGTAGAAGCTGTGTCTTTGGAACTAGAATTTCTCTGACAACTGAAGCTGTTCTCATGGGTCTCACTCACTAAGTCTTCCTCTGGTTTCTTAGGACACAGTTTCTTAATTTTGGGGGGTCACAGAGGCTTTCAAAAGGGTAATAAAAGCCCTATCTCAGAAAAGTGTATGCACACACGCAGCGTTTCACAGACACACTCAGAACTTTACAGACCTGGGAAGCCAATGCCTGGGCCTCTGGGTAAGAATCCTGCCAAAGGAGGAATTTTCTTGCAAGAATTTTCTTAGCACTGCTTTGGTCTCTTGTCCAATCCAACTCACCAGTGTGCCAGACACACCCAGTACAGCTGAATCCCCACCGGGGGTGTACCCAGGCCCAAGCCGAGGATATTCACACGTGCACATGAATTTTCAATTCCCTTATTCCACATATGCTGTCTATAAATAAGCATGTACAAGAAAGTGTTTCCTACTCAAGCCTGCTCTTCAGGGCCTCTTGTAAAGATGAGTCTAGCTCCACTTGGAAAGGCAGATTGCTGAGGTTACGTGCCAAACCCCAGACAGCCCAGGACTCCAGCACTTGGGGTTGATGGATCCAAAATATATGTGCGTGGGTCCTTAGCTAGCTTGAATTTTTAAGAAATCACACATGCCATTAATTTTCCTATTTTTCTGCCTATTGTTTTCTTCCTTGTAAAGAAGCTACTTAGAAAGCAAATTTTATCTATCGTTTCCCTGCCCTGCATTTTGTCCCTAAGCTTCTGGACGTTGGGATGGTCCCCTGTATCCATTTCCTAGGGCTGCTGTAACAATTTACCACAAACTTGGTGGCTTAAAACAATAGAAATGTATTCTCTCACAGTTCTGGAAGACAGGTGTCCAAAATTAAAGTGTTGGCAGGGTCACGCTCCCGCTGTAGACTTTAGACGAGGATCCTTCCTTGCTTCTTCCAATGGCCGGTGGCTCCAAATATTCCTTGACTTCAGTCTCTGTCTCCATCTTCCCATATCTCCTCCTTCTCCCTGTGTGTCTCTTATAAAGACACTTGTCACTGGATTTAGGGACCACCCAGCTAATCCAAGATGATCTCATCTAAAGATCCCTAACAAAACTTAATTACACCCACAAAGACCCTTCTTTTTTTAATTTTTGTTTTTACGGTACACGGGCCTCTCACTGCTGTGGCCTCTCCCGTTGTGGAGCACAGGCTCCGGACACGAGGCTCAGCGGCCATGGTTCATGGGCCCAGCCGCTCCGCAGCATGTGGGATCTTCCTGGACCGGGGCACGAATCCGCGTCCCCTAGCATCAGCAGGCGGACTCTCAACCACTGCGCCACCAGGGAAGCCCAAAGACCCTTCTTCCAAATAAGATCACATTCGCAGGTTCCAGGGATTAGGATGTGGATATACCTTTGGAGCCACCACTCAGCCACTATGGTATTGCTCATTTATATCCCCAGGATCTCACGGTGGCTGGCCCATAGTCACAGCCCAGCAGGCAACTGTGTATTTGTGTTTGACGGTTTGGAATCAAACTTTGCACCCGTGTATTCTATCTGCCCGATTCTGAATAAAGGTGGTTTGTGCTGGGAAGAAGCTAGTGTCTTCAGCATTCCTTGACTATGAAAATAGCTACCAGACTAATTAAAGCATATACTTTCTTGCTTTCCTTGGGGAATCGCTGATAGAGTATTTGATGCCATTGTTTCAACTTACCACATTTATGTATGCAGGAATTATCTGGGAATAAAGCAAATATGTTTGAAGGTCTTTTTTCTCCCCTGAAGTGGGGTCTTTTCATACCCTCAGTGTCTGAAAATAAGTTGAGTTTTATTTCTGAGATAACCTTTTGTGTATATACTTCATAATATTTATTAGGATAAAAGATACGCATTTATAAGAGTACAACTATAAATTTTCATGTAGGTGGTCTCATTTCTGTCATATGGCATTTCATTAACATCTAATATTGACTTCATTTAGATGATACACGTACAAAGGAAGTGACATGCCTTTTCTTTCCTTAAAAACACATAATAGAGGGGCTTCCCTGGTGGCGCAGTGGTTAAGAATCCGCCTGCCAATGCAGGGGACAAGGGTTGGAGCCCTGGTCCGGGAAGATCCCACATGCTGCAGAGTAACTAAGCCCATGTGCCACAACTACCAAGCCTGCCGTTCTAGAGCCCACGAGCCACAACTACTGATCCCACACACCGTGTCTACTGAAGCCCACGAGCTCTAGAGCCCACGCACAGCAATGAAGACCCAACACAGCCAAAAATAATAGGTAAATAAAAATAAAATAAATTTATAAAAAAAGAAATATTTAAAAAAGTACGTAATAGATGCCATCATAGAGCGTAAATGAATATAATCAGATTTTCCCCTACTCTAGAGTGCAAATTTTAAGCTTTCAGTGTACCGTGAAGTCTCGCCAACCTCCCTATCTGGAGTGGTTTTATTTGACAGGGTTAAAAGTGGCAGTGCGAAGTCTGGCTTTGCCAGCAGGAGCTTTTGAAAACAACGTCTCCTTGTGAATATAATTCCCACAGTCCATACCTTGCAATTTCATGCGGCTGGTCATATTTTATTTATGAAATGTTTGGAATCTGGAATCCAAAATTAGGGAAGGTCCAAAGTCTTTGTTCCCTATTCATAGTGTAAATGAATTCAAGTTGCTTTATTTTCATGGTTTTGGTTCCACATTCTTTTATATATCAGGCTTTAGGGGGGGTTATTAATAATTTTTGTCATCATTTATCCATTTTCTAATGAAGAAACAACAGAAGAATCAGAAGAGAGCCGGAGAAAAAGCGGGTTCCCTGTCTCAGTGGTCACACCACGTGCATTGGGGAACGGCAGAAACACCCAAGCCAGACTGCCACCCCATCAAAGCACACTGCCCAGCACAGTTAAGTTTAAACGAGGGTGTGCGTGGTGAGTCTTGAAGCTGAAGATGCGTTAACATCAAGCATTTCAACTTCACATAGTAACAAACCCCAGCAACAACACAGCATCGGTCAACTAAATGAGAGTTCGCTAAAAAAGCCTACACGTACCCCCGCGGGATCCCTGCAGACAGATTCCACGTCCGAGTTGAAAAGATGGTTAGAATTGCCTCCTTCGGGCTTCCCTCGTGGCGCAGTGGTTAAGAACCCACCTGCCAATGCGGGGGACATGGGCTCGAGCCCTGGTCCGGGAAGATCCCACATGCCGCGGAGCAACTAAGCCCGTGCGCCACAACTCCTGAGCCTGCGCTCTAGAGCCCGTGAGCCACAACTACTGAGCCTGCGTGCCTAGAGCCCCTGCTCTGCAACGAGAGAAGCCACGACAATGAGAAGCCCGCGCATCACAACGAAGAGTAACTCTCGCTCGCCGCAACTAGAAAAAGCCCGCGCGCAGCAACGAAGACCCAATGCAGCCAAAAATAAATAAGAAAATGAATTTATATTAAAAAAAAATTGCCTCCTTCTTGTCCTGCCCTCTGCTCTGTGAACACTTTACAATTTTCTTTCTTTCCTGAAAGTATTCTAGCTCATCTACAAATAGTCTGGCTCCTCTGCAAAAACTAGCTGATTTGGCTGCCACGATTAGTAAGCCTCATTGTTTCAAGTTACTATGTATTTGATTTTTAAGCTCCCTGACAGCTCTATGTGGTTTTAATTAACTTCTTGGAATACAGTTTTTTTAAGCTCAACAGTGTTCCTGGATAAAAATGATCACGCTCAGTTTGTGTCAGTGTGTGTGTTGTAAGCTTTTCCTTTGCTCTAACTGGCTGCAAATAGATGGAAGGCTATTTATTTATCAAAGGCTGGCTTTTCCTGCATAGCTTTATGATAGATACCCACTGGGATTATTTCGTATAAAGTTGGGCCCAGACCAGATAAGGTGTAGGGAAGAACAGCTGACTCTGGCTTTCAGTACTATTTGTGGTTGCAGTTACCTACAAGTTCAGTGTCTGAGACCCATCTTGTTTATAACACTTAGCTTGCACTGTGACACAGGCTTTTAAAAACACGATTTCTTGAGCACGTTCAGTACACCTAAGTGTTGGGCCCTACCTGTTGGCTCTTTGAACTTGCCAGATACAGGGTAGCCATATACGTTTTTGTCCCTGAAAGTGGATGGGAGATGGGATGCCATGACAGCAGGTGTAAACCAGGACATCCTGGCAAACAGGTGCATAGGGTCCTCCCCAGACACATGGAACTCTTCTGCCCCCCTGGGCCACTACCAAGGGCTTTTTTTGTTTTGTTTTGTTTTGTTTTTTGCGGTACGCGGGCCTCTCACTGTTGTGGCCTCTCCCGTTGTGGAGCACAGGCTCCGGACATGCAGGCTCAGCGGCCATGGATAGGAACATGGTAGTACCTGCCTCATGGGCTTGAAGCAAAGATCAACTGAGTTAATATACGTAAAGCAGTTGTCATGGCGTCTAGTGCATAACAGGCACCTGGTGTAGATTGGTTGCTGTTCTCAGCGTCTGTCCTGGAACTTGAGGTGATGGTCGTTGGGAGACGTGTGTCGGGTGTCCTGGAGAAGTTGCCCTCATACTTCCTTCAACTGTGGGGAGCCCTGTGTAGCTCCACCAGGGGAAATTCAACAACGAACTGAGAACACGGGGCCCCTCTTTTTATTAGAAGCACTGGTGAGGACAGCACCACCCCCTCTGAGAGTATCCACTGCAGGAAGGCCAACGTCAACTGCTGGAGAACCATCAGGCAGAGACGGATACAAGAGTGACCATTAGCAACACAAGTGGAGACAGATTATGGCCATTAGGTCACAGGCTGGAAACAGGCAAGAAATCTTTATTAATCACCAAGGAGAGACTCTGCCAGGAGGAAGAAAATCAGAGCACCCATGGTTCGTCTGGGTGGCAGCTCAAAGCCAGTGGATTGCCACCAGCTGCACCTCTAGTATGACCCAGACTATGGTGGTCTGTAGAACTAGGGGTTACACACAACACAGAATCACAATTCCAGGGAAAGAAAACTGTTTCCAGGTGCATCTGTACCTGACTCATACATCTGTCTTGTTCCAAGAATCCCCAAGGAAGGGAATTCCACCAAATTTTCTTGCCACTCTGTGCCAATAATTAGCAATTTTTCTTTATGTGTATTCTTATTAAGGCCTTTTTGTTCTTCATTTCTGCTCATGGAAAGATAGACAGCTAAGGGAGTTTGCAGTCTCCTACAGCAAGCACGACTCAGAGAATCCAAATGGCAGTTGCCGTCAGTTGATTTTCACTTAGATCTTAACCTCTCAGTTTATTTCATGTGGACTCTGGATATTAAAGTAGAAATAATGCTTTGTGACCTTTAAGCAAGGCACCGGCTGCTCCTCCACCCTTTCCCCTGTGGTTTTGTGAACCACACAGTCCATTGCTGTAATATCCTTATTTCTGGACTTCCAACCTCTTTCCTAGCAGGGAGGTGACTCATGCTAAAAGCCACATGTTACACCATGGCTTACTAGGCACCACACCACATGCTCCGTTTGAGACATCCTTTCAAATGGCAATATCTGTCCTTGGAATCAAGGTTAAATTGAGTTAAAGAAAGAAGCCCCAACTTTGCCCAGACCCCTCTTCAAACCTGGTGCCTTTCCCTCCCTAATGATGTAATGAGAAAGATTTCAGAGGGGAGCACACTGGTGGGTCTCAGAAACACCCCGGGGGAGTTCCAGCGAGTGCTGTGACTCTGTGATGCTCTGACCATGGAGTGGGCTTGCAGTAAACTTGTCCTTGGCAGGAGCTGTGCACATCATCATTTCTGCTCTGGTAAAGTAGATTTCAAGGGCAGCGTAGGGAGGGGCTGCAGTGGGGGTGAGGAAGCAGTAAGGAAAATTTTCTTTTTGCGATACGCGGGCCTCTCACTGTTGCGGCCTCTCCCGTTGCGGAGCACAGGCTCCGGACGCGCAGGCTCAGCGGCCATGGCTCACGGGCCCAGCCGCTCCGCGGCACGTGGGATCCTCCCGGACCGGGGCACGAACCCGTGTCCCCTGCATCGGCAGGCGGACTCCCAACCACTGTGCCACCAGGGAAGCCCAGGAAAACTTTCTTTAGTGTTCTCCAGATCTTTCAAACCAAGCTTTCCTCTGTGTTGCCATTCCCCTCCCATCCCCCTACCTCTATCCCCCCGCAGAGGTCTGGGTGGTAGCTCAGGCTCTGAAGTTGTCATGGCTTCCAGGTTGATGGGCTGGAGGAGGCCAAGGAATGAAGAGAGGTCAAGGCTGGAGCGATCGCTTGTGCGGGGACAGGGTTCAAGGACTCCACCCACTCACCCACCCAACACTCCTGTCCCAGCCCAGCCCGCGCTTCCCACGCCCACCTCCAAAGAGGAAGAAACCTGGCTGCATAAATACTCTGTCACGCTACAGTAGTGAAGACCCGAGGGAGCTGGGTGTGGAGAGAGGGAGAGAAAAGCAGGGCCAGCTTTCTGGACAAGCGTGGGGTGAGAAACCGTGAGGTGGGCTGGAAATACCCAGGGGAGTATGCTGGGGACCGGCCCTGTGGGTCCCCTTTGGGTTTTCGGAAAGTGAGTCAAAGGTTGGAGTTATTTTGAAATTCCATTTGTTTGTACAACTCTGTTTGTTCTGCTGCCCCCTGAGGGTCCAGGCTGGGCAAAGACCACACAGGGAAGCAGGCAATGGGCCTGGGGAAGGGTTTCTACCCCCTGGGCCCTGGGGTAGCATAACCCTTGTGGAAAAGGAGTGAAAAGGGAGACGCTGGGGTGTGGGGTGTATGGAACAGGCACCGGTGAGAAGTGGGAGTGGTGCTGTAAGTGGAGGTGGCCTTGGTTTATGTGCAAACACCTTGACTAGTGACTTTATATTCTGCCAGGAAGCTGGAATCCCGGAGTCCTGACTGGTGGGCTGTAGGTAGGGAACTTCCCTTCCTTGTGTCCTCCGTGGTCTCTGTTGTTGGCAACTGGAAACAGGAGGGGACCATGAAGACAATACTAAAGTTTAATGTCCTTTTTACGACGAGCTTTTGTTGCTGGCACCTTCCTCTTGGAATAAGACACTGATTCATGACTGAACAACCGCTACACCCAGAGAAAAAAACCTCCTTGGAGTCTCTCGGTTGGTTTCTGTTTACAAGAACGGATGGTTTCCAAAGACTCTTCAGAAAATGGCTGAGAGAAGTCAGAGCAAAAAAGTTAATGTTTTTATTTCTGTCTCTTTCTTTCCACGGAGGAGTCTGAAATTCTTGCTTTGGGCCATATGGAGTGGATATTCTAGAAGGAAATTATATACGGCTCTGTTTCTGCTCAAATGCTTTTCACTTTGTCAAGCGGACCCTTTGAAGCAGCCTTCTCCTTACCTCAGATTCTGACATGAATAATTGTTTAATTGCCTTTCAGCCTACACAAGATAAGGACGCACGTCTCAAAATTGTGTAATTCTCTTAACCAAACAATAGCTGAGCCACCCAGAGCAGTTTTCAAAGAAAGAAAAGAATTCCTTACATATGTTAAGCATTTTATTCCTTGCAAAGTGCTTTGCTCTGGAGTGTTTTGTTAAATTGGATAATGCGTATGAAGCGCTGTGTAAATTGTATCATATAACAGAAAAGTAAGATTTTATAACAATTATTGATTTGATTTTCCATATAAGAAACTGAAGCCCAGGGAAGGGAATTACAGCCCAGATCACAGCCGTCAAGCTCAGCTCAGACAGAGGTCTGTCTCCTTCCTGTGTCCCAGTGGAGGCCAAGATCACCCTGGACCCACCAGAGACTTCCTGGGAGGGCTGGGGCCGGAAGCGGATCCACACAGGCATGTTTCCTGATCTGGGTTATCTCCCCCTGACCCGCTGTCTCCCCTCACAGGCTTCAGGCAAAGACTTGCCTTTTTATCTTGCTCCTTTTCTGCCAGCCATTCTCGGCAGAGCCCTTTCCCTCAGGCTGGGACAGAGGAGTTGTTACTTACATTAAAAAAAATATAGGTTGCTTTCTCTTTAAAAAAAAATGTTGTCCCTGAAGTAAGCACAGGCTCCGGACGCGCAGGCTCAGCGGCCATGGCTCACGGGCCCAGCTGCTCTGCGGCATGTGGGATCTTCCCGGACCAGGGCTCGAACCCGTGTCCCCTGCATCGGCAGGCGGACTCTCAACCACTGCGCCACCAGGGAAGCCCCATTTTCTGTATCTTTTAAAAGCTGTCAGTAAATTCTCCTGGTAGGATGTCGTCTTTAGCTTCCAGTGTGTTAGGACAAGGCCTGGGGAAGCCCTGCTGGGGGCTGGAGTCACAGGGAATTGGAGCACCCACCAACCCATCCTCCACCTGCCGCCAGGACAGAGCCCACCTTGCAAGGCAGCAGGACGCAAGGCCTAGGAAGGTCCCAACGTCCTCTAACATCCCTGTGGGGATGTGCAGGGGAACCTGAGAGAAGGGGCTGGATGCAGGTGGGGACGGTGTTTCATGTGCCACAGGAGACGGTCCCTGTGCAGCAAAGGACACACTCAGAGTGAAAAGGCAACCACGGAGTGAGAGGAAATATTTGCAAATTACATGTCTGATAAGGGATTAATATCCAGTATATATAAAGAACTCACAAGTCAACAGTAACAAGAAAACAACCCAAATAAAAAGTGGGCGAAGGACTTGAATAGACATTTCTCCAAAGAAGATAAACAAATGGTCAATAATCATGTGATAAGATGCTCAATTAATCATCAGGGAAATGCAAATCAAAAGCACAATGAGATTCCACTTCACACCCATTAGGGCCACTATTGTAAAAAACAAAACCCAAAAAGACCCTCAACAAGCCAGAAGATAACAAGTGTAGGTGAGGACATAGAGAAACGCACTCTGTGCACTGCTGGTGGGAATGTAAAATGGTACAGCCACTGTAGAAAACAGTATGGCAGTGTCTCAAAACATTAAACTTAGAATTAACACATGATCCAGCCATTTCACTTCTGGATATATACCGGAAATATAGCTATTATTTGGAGTAGAAGAGCGAATTATGTCAATGAATCTGTTAATTATCTTACTTATCAGAGCCCTAATTGTGTTTCTGTAACCTTTATATACATCATAAAATGTCTATTCATGCCTCTAGTTTTTCCAAATATTGAGATTTTTTTTAAGTTCATCTGGCACTGTAAAATGGATTTCAGGCAGCAGTGCTGGTTGACTCTTGCTTCAAATTCAGCTAATGGTTGCATATTCTTCATCCATTTCCCTTCATCCCCATTCTCTACCCAAGAGCCAACCACTTTCTACTGGGGATCCATGAGGTTCCAGGGAAGCTGATTTCATGTCCATCTTCTCAGTTGGGGTGTGTAGTCTATGCTAAGCCAGTCCATCTTCTCGGATGGGGTGTATAGTCTATGCTAAGCCAATCAGTGCCTTCCATTCCTCTGGACACAGACAGTGGTTACAGAGCGGGCGCGTGACCGAAGGAGGACCAGTTGGAATGGATCTTAAGATTTTTTTTTTTTTTTTGGAAGGGCTGGGCAGGGATGCTCTCTCTTCTCTTCTGGACTAGAAGGAGGAAGTACCATCCTTGAGAGCTGCTGGAAGCTATGGGGGACCTTAATGGGAGTTAAGAATTTAGAATTTGACACCAGAAAGGGTAAAATGAAGAACCTTGATGGTTTAAGCCATTTTAAGAGAAGCTTTCTGTTACTTGCATTGTAACTGATAGAGCTTATCAATGATATATTAGTATACAACTAAACAGTTTACAAATCATCTGATCCTACTTCATTTTCACAACATCTCCATGGGGATATTCAGAACGGCTGTAATTCCTCTCATATTATACGAAGAAAAGAGCCACGAAGGCATTGCTCCAGGTTAACCAGATGGTTAAGTTAAAAAGTTATGTGAGGGGCTCTCCTGGTGGGGCAGGGGTTGAGAGTCCGCCTGCCGATGCAGGGGACACGGGCTCGTGCCCCCGTCCGGGAAGATCCCACATGCTGCGGAGCGGCTGGGCCCGTGAGCCATGGCCGCTGAGCCTGCGCGTCCGGAGCCTGTGCTCCGCAACGGGAGAGGCCACAGGAGTGAGAGGCCCGCGTACCGCAAAGAAAAAAACGTTATGTGAGGATAGGCAGTATACTGTATTCTCAGCGTCTTTTACAGTGCTTGTCAACTGGATAGAATAAATGTTGAAAAAATAAAGAAATTGAAGAACAGAACCAACATAGAAAAAAGAGCAACCGGCTTTGTTTTAATTATTCCTTTTTTCAACAAATATTTACCAAATGCCTACTCTGTACCAGGCATGAGACTAAGTGTTCAAATTCAATACTTTCTGTGTCAGCACCTCCCATACAAAAAAAAGAGAGAGAGAGAAAAGTGTTGAAGTCTTTAATATTCTTATGCTCTTTTAAAAGTTTCAAACAGTTAAGAGATTATTTAAGGGTCTGCAATGATTTGCTAGAGAGGATCCTTGTGTTTTAAAACCTCTTCTCTTTTCTGTTACTTGTATCCATGTTTTCTGCCTCATTGAACTCGGGTAGAAAGACGCGCCGGTGGTTGTATGTTGTAAGTTCTCCATGCAGCCCAATACCTTGTAAATACTGAACTACAGTCTCTTCAGTGTCTAAGTCTTTCTCTGACTTTATGTTAGGATGTCTGCTCATTCAAATCTCTGGGGGACCATTAAGATGGACTTTTACTATTTTAGTATGTATCACAGTAGATCAAAAATCCATGCTTAACCAGAAAAGGCAACATATAGAATTGAAACTCTGTCAGTTTTTAGAGTAACAAGAAAGTATAAGGAAGATTACCCTGAGGGAATGAGGCACTAACCAATTAGTCAGGAAAACAGCCTGAACTGTAATTTCCCAGGGATGGAATGTGGAACCGAAGAAAGACGCAACCAAGAAAGGTTAAGCCCTTATATCAAATAGAAACCTCAGAGAATTAAATCCACAGAATCAACGGATGAAAATTGTTCCATGATTTAAAAACTCAGCAAGGTTTTTTCCCCCTTCTCCTGTCCTGCATGAAAACAGAGAAAAGAGCTGCCCGTTAGATGCCTTTTGGAGGTCAAATTTAGGAAAGTCAGCCCTGAGCAGTGAGTGGAAAGAGCAAACTCTTTAGAGGAAGACTGAGCTGGGTTCAAATCCTACCTCTGATAATTCAGGCCGGTTACTTAATCCTTCCGAGATTCCTTTCCTCACCTGGAAAACAGTGATAATAGTTACTTAACAGGGTGCTGTGGCAGTCAGATACGTGCATATCAAGTGCCTGGCATATACCAGGCGCCTAGGAAGTGTCCGCTATTATTTCGTACTTTTTATATAAGTAGGACAAACTTGGATTTATTAAAAAAGGGTTGTCACACTTACTTCTGCTTTTCTGATCAGTAAAAAAGATTTCTCTTCACATAGTGTCCGATGGCACAGAAAGGGAAAAGCAAATGAAGAACACATGGTACTTTGCAGAGCATTGAAATTTCTTACTCAGAATTCAGTCACGGCTGCATAATGAGGGTGGAACACGGCCCTCGTGTACCTCTTACTGCTAAATTTACTACATTCATCTGAGAAAATGAGGGAGGCTTTGTTCACATCCTTGAAAACCTCTCGAAGTGCCTCATGTTTCTGACATTGTCCTTCAGGACCTTGAGCAAACTAACGATAAAAGAGATGGATGACTGAGGATTATTCAGTGGGTTATTGGCAGCCTTTCAGAAATGTTAAAAACAGTTTTGTAACTGTTTACTCATAAACCTGTGCTGTTTCCCCTTAGGTAATGTCTCTCATCTTTGAAGCTGAGTCCACGTCAGCTGTCAACGGCGCGGTCTGTTCCTGTTAAGGACCAAGGAGGAAGCAGAAGGGTGAGTGGCTGTGGGCCCCCTCCTCGTCCCCTCTGGTGATGGATCCGGAGCACACCGGGTCCTGGTGCAAGGCTACGTGTGGGTGGAGGCAGCTCTGAGCCGAGCCCTCCGACCTACTCCTTATCTACACTATTCTGATTAGAGACAATAACAAGGCGAAAGTTTGCAAATATTGTGCTGTAGAAGTGGCAATCTTGCACAATACTAATAAATTTGCCATGAGGTTTACGGAGAATCAAAGCAATTTAGGAAATGGAGGGTTTTTTGGTTTTTTTTTTTTTCCAGCTGAAATACATAATAAGAACCACTTCTAACTTTTCAAGTTATAAAATTTGAATTTTACTTTTTTTTTGGACAGGATATAAAGTCAACTCTGTGATATTCTAAAGGTATAAAGTGTTGTTGACATGTTGAAACCATACCTTTACGCTATAAAATCCCAAATGCCTCCTTGCTCCCGGCTTTAGTAAGCTAACTGGTCATTCAGAATCAGGGAAACTTAGAGCTGAAAATTCTCACTTCTCCTCAAAGTCTTGGAAGAAATTCTCAAACCTTTCAATTCTGTGTCTCACGCCTTTCACATCCTAAAGTTGAATTTGGTGGTAATTATATACACTGCTATGTCACTTAATACTTTTCAAAATGTGTATATTCACAATATACCAAGCAGGGGAGATTTCATTATTTTCACTTTTTGGAGGAGAACAATGATGTTCAAAAAAATTGACTGAGTTGGATAATGATCAGTTTATAGAATCACTGAGTCTGCGGGAGAAACCGTACATATTAGAAACAAGTGGCCAAATAAGCTTGATATAAACTCAATTTTTAAATGTAAAAATGAAATTATAAGTATTTTGGAAGAAAATAGAATAATTGTTATAATCTGAAGGGTGATTGTAGAGAAGGATTTTATAACCATGACTTCTAGGACAAAAGTCATAGTGGAAAATATTGCTGGATTTGTGTACTTAAAACTTACATATGCACACAAAAAAACTTCTGAATGGTGAAAAATATACTCTGATATACTTTGGCATTTAACAAAATTTAAAGGCAGACGATAAACTTAAAAATACAAGGAACACCTATAATATATAAAGAGCTCTTACAAACCAATAAGGAAATGATGAATCCATATGTTAACAATGGACATAAATAGCAAATTCCCAGTGGAAAAATTAAAGTAGCCAATAAACATAAACAAAAATGTTTAACCTTGCTGGTATCAAAATAAATAAAAATTAAAACAATAAAACTCCCCAACCTGATGAAAAAATAGAATAGGATGAAAATATCCAGTATTATCAAGAATTTAGGATAAGAGGCACCTTCCTGCTATGCTGCTGGGATGTTAAAGTCCCTTTTGGAGAGCAATTCAGCATTATGTATCAGAATCCTTAAAAAAGAGCACAGCATCTGACCCAGCTTCTAGCCATAAATTCTAAGCAAGTAATTGGAAAAGTTGCCAAAGATCCAAGTGCAGAAATGTAAATGGCAGTTTGCTTTTTTTAATAATAGTGAAGAATGAGAAACAACCTAAAATACTGACAATATGAGGTCATATATATCATAATTAACCCACAAAAAAGAAGAGCTACCAAATACCGTGAATAGTTGATGTATTTGTTGAAGAAAAATGCATGTATATATTAATGAATACACACACACACACAACACACACACGGAGAACAGTGCTAGTTGCTGTCTCAGTGCTTTACATATGATGCTCCATTTAATCCTCACTACAACCCTGTGATGTCGGTGCCATAAAGAACTCTACAGCACAGTTGAGGAAAATGAGGCAGAAAGAAGGCAGCTTTTGCCTGAAGTCACACAGCTGGCAAGGGCAGAGCCTGGATTCCAGTCCAGGTCCTGTGGCTCCAAGGCGCCTGGTCTTGACTACCAGCCCGGCTCCACTGGGTGAAAAAGTGTGCTTTGCGCACTCACTTTACACAGAGAAAGAAAAGAATGGGGGTCACACACTGCCCAGCCTTCAGTGCTGCCTCTGATGGGGGAAGTTACAGAGGGAAGACTTCTGTTTATTTATTTATTTTTATTTTTATATTTATTTTTTTAAGACTTCTGTTTATTAATTTAAATTTAGAGCAATGTCTTCTGATTTTTCCGCACTTGACACACATCCCTTACTGGTAACAAATTACAAGCTTTTCAAAGCTGCAAGGTTGTCGAAAATGGTGAGGAAATATTCATTCTCCCCCTCGTTCCGCTGTTTTGGTAATTTACAGACCAAAATAGGATTAAGGAAGGGCCGACTCAGCTTTCCCAACCCCTGTCTCTGCTAAGCCCTTGATTGTAAAGCCTCACAAGACACAAAATGTGTTGTGTTTTGTTTGTTAAATTTCACTCCTTTCTGAACATTCTGTGCCTGTCCTTTTTTTCTTCTAAAAGGATTACTGCACTAGGGCCCAGCATTCCAAAGGCCTGACGCTGGGACCGGGGATTCGGGCCCCTCTTCCCACTACTGTCGGCCCGATATTGCCAAGATCCTTATTATTTCTGTTCTGTGTTTTCTCAAAAATCCCAGAGGATCTTGGTGAGAGGAAAATTCTTATTTTTTTTCCTGACTCAAATCTTGAGATTGTAACAAATACCAAGGGGACTAGAAATAGTACAGTGTTTCCTGGTATCAAAAGAGAGAACACACTCAGGGTTGTTTTCTGTAAATCTGTGTCAACTTTATCTGCTCCGAGATGGGGACTGATTGGATTCTTCAGCAACAAGAGAGATGTCCGTGGTGATGCTGGTATAATTCTCTGGAACTGATCCTGTGCACCCTTCCCCCGTACAAAGGACTTTGCACACACTATTTTCCTTAGCGCTCCACACAAAAGTGAGAGGGGGGTAAAAGCATCCCCACTTCTTCAGGCCTCATTAGTTTAGACGCTTCTGTGCAGGCAGAGTTCGCAAGTGGCAGAACCAGGATCTTAACCCAGTTCTGTCCAAGTGCCAAGTCTGTGCCTTGACCATTGAGGTCAGGGTCTAAGACTGGAGATAACTACTGACTCTGTGGGGGCTAAAGGTCCACTCCCCACTCCCTCACCCACCCTAGAGAGCACCAAGGCCAAGGGACTCGACCACTGTTTGTGGAATGAATGAATGGGTGAATGAATGTGTTGACAGGGCTACCGCCAACCTGCCAGAGTGTGAAAGTGGCCATGGAGTCAGGTTACTTTTTTTTTTTCTTTGAGAGAGGGGTTTGGGGGATTGAGGGTCTGGGTTTTGGGGGTAGCTTCTGTTCTCCTGTGGTCTGGAATCTCTTCCATGGTGGGTGTGGTGGGGTACTTTATGCTATGGAGAGATTGCGGGGGCAGAGTGCTGCCTCCAGGACAGGGAGGTGTCCTGGCGAGGGGAACTCACTCCAGACTCCAGTCTGGACCCAGAACAGGGACTGGCACGTGTTCTCTGTAAAGGGCCAGGCAGTAAATATTTTATTATTTTTTAAAACTAATTCATCTTTGTTTTTAATTGAGGTAATGCTGGTTTATAACATTACGTAAGGTGCATGTGTACAGCATTATATTTCTACTTTAGACGTAAATATTTTAGGCTTTGAGAGCCAGGCACGCCCAACCCTCCTGTTATAGCAACAGCAGGCAGATGTCAACAGGAGTGTGGCTGTGTGTCAATAAAACTTTATTTATGGGCACTGAACTTTGAACTTCTTAGAAGTTTTAGGCATCATGAAATATGACTCTTCTTTTGATATTTTCTGACTATTTAAAACACATCCTTAATCACAGGTGTACAGAAACAGGTGACAGGCTGCACTTGGCCTGGGGACCATGTTCTGCCCACCTGTTCTGGAGTCAAGGCCAATGAAAGGAGTGAACCTTTCCATCTAGGGTGTCAGTTCAGCCACCTGGGGTAGGAAGGGGTTTAGGAAAAGTGCTTCTCCATTGTACCACCTCTGCAGCCTCGGGCAAGTTACAGGAGTTCAACGTGCATCTATTTCTCCATCCATCCTGTGGGACTATGAATAATCCCTAGCTTGGAGGATGCGAAGGGATAATCCATTGACGCCACTTAGGACAGGGAAGTCTTCACTAAATATTAGCCATCATTGCTATGATTACTATCATGGCTAATGCTATAACTGGGATGCAAAAGGATGCAAAATCCCAGAGACAGTTTGTCATGCTTATTTCTTCCAGGGACAGCAGTGATTTTGAGGGTACTGAGGGGGTCCCTGGGTCCATCTCTCCGCCCTCTCAATCTGCTCATTTTAGAGTCTTAAGTGTTCAGAGTTGGAACCTCTTATTCCAACAAGAGAAGTTGCAGTTGGAATCTTTTCTGCAGCCACTATTACAGAGCCACCTCCAACCAGTGAGATTTCAACTGCATCCAAACGCATTAAAAGTTCTGGAGATGTCCTTGGTTCCCTCCTATATCTAATTAAGACTTTGCATCCTGACACTCTCCACCATGTATCTGGATGCCTTCATGCCTCCTACTTTCTTCTCTTTGTCCTTCTCCATCTCCTCTTCCAACAGTTATTGAATACTCGTACCTGGCTTGGCTTGAGGTCCCTAGAGGCAGGCAACAGATCTTAGGCATCTTTGCATCCCAAGCCCCCCAAGCCCACACGAGCCTCCAATCAGCATTTGTAAAATTGAATTGGCCGTTTGTTCCCACGCTTGGTTCTCGTCAACACAGCACTCTTCTCCAGTCATCTGTGCTTCCTCCAGATGCTCTCCTTGTGCCAGGTGCTTCCGGCTGCTACAACATCCTAACCCACATTTGCCTCCGTGCCCACATCACTCGGTGCCCCACCAGCAATTAAAGAGGTTTAACCAAGGGGGCTTCCCTGGTGGCGCAGTGGTTAAGAATCCGCCTGCCAATGCAGGAGACATGGGTTCAATCCCTGGTCCGGGAAGATCCCACATGCCGCAGAGCAACTAAGCCTGTGAGCCACAACTACTGAGCCCGCGTGCCACAACAAATGAAGCCCACGCACCTAGAGCCCGTGTTCCACAACAAGAGAAGCCACCACAATGAGAAGCCCACGCACTGCCCCCACTCGCCGCAACTAGAGAAAGCCCATGTGCAGTAACGAAGACCCAATGCTGCCAAAGATAATAAATAAATAAATAAATAAATAAATTTAAAAAAATAAAATAAAGAAGTTTAACCAAATCTCCAAAGAACGTAACAGGATGAACCAGCTGGCCTGGGTAGGCTTGCATGTGAACTCTGCCACGGAGAGGGAGTGTTTATTTGGGCAGACAGTGAACTCAGAGATGAACACAGCCAGAGCCCGATGAGGTCAACATACAGGGAAGGAAGTAAAATTTTCCATTCCAGTTCAGCCATGACTAAAGTTATCAGGAACCAGTGCAATAACTATGAGTTTGAAGTGCTTTGCATGGGTAAATCTCTCTGCAAATCTGGGCTTTTATTTTCCCATATGTTCTTACTTTAGCTTTCATAAGACTCCAACAGCTACAACGGCAGAAAAAGTGATTCAAAGCATGTTCAGCATAATTTTGTCCATTTAATGAGCAAACACTCAATAGTACATATTGGGTGTCAGGTACCATTCTAAGAACTTTATGTATAATGGCGCAATGCTGCCTTTCATTCATTTATTCATTCATTCAATACAAATAAATTGGATGTATTCTGTGAAACCACACTGTGCTAGGAATGAAAAAGGCATCGGATACAGTTTTTTTTTCCTCTCTCTCATGGGCTTAGTGGGAGAGACAGACAAAGAAATCAACAGCACAATGTCTGGAATAGGGGCACGCGCAGCAGGTATCATTTGTCCCGAGGCTGAGAAGAAGAGCGTGTAACCTGCCCTGAGAAGGTGATGTTTACACCGACTCTTGAAGGGTGCGTGCGGGGCTGCAACAGGAGGGGCAGGGTCCCAGGAGGAGACTGTGCACAGGACTGAGGGAGCGGCAAGCGCTACCCCACAAGCCTAGAGCAGAGGGTGTGGATCTGAGCCTGAGGCGGGTTCTCAGTCTGCTCAGGCTGCCATACAAAAAGCCACGGACTGGGGCGGGGCTGAAACAGCATTTATTTTCTCACAGCTCTGAGCCTAAAGTCCAAGATCAAGGTGTCAGCAGTTTAGGTACCTCCTGAGGCCTCTCTTTGGCTTTTAGATGCTGCTGTCTTGCTCTGTCCTCACATGGCCATCCTTCTGGGCAAAGCTGTCAGGTGTCTCTTCCTCTACTTATAGGAACACCCATCCTATTGGATGAGGGCCCCTCCTTAGAGGGACACAATTCATCTGAATGCCACGAGAAGGAAGAGGGATGGAGGGGGTGAGGCCGGTATGGCAGCTTCTGAAATAGTCCAGGGGGAGAGTGATGGAAAGCTAAGTGAACAACAGCATTGGGCGTGTAAAGAAAGCAGGAGATTCTTGAGATTTGTATCAGTAGAAGAATCTGCAGATGGAGGCAGCCAGTCGGCTGGGAGGACACGGGTGGAGGGAGGAGGTCAGAGGGTGGGGTGACTCGAAAGTTCTGAACCGAAGGATGGCGATGCTTCCTGGCATGAGGAACAGTGTAGGAGGAGAGCATCTGGAGGTGGAAGGAAGATGGTGAGTGAGAAGTGCCAGTGGAAAACCACGGGGAGAGTTTAGCAGGGAGCTGGGATGATGGTCTGAGAAGCTGGAAACAGGTCTGGCCTGGAGCTAGAGATTTGGGAACCATCAGCTAGCTTGGGGCCAAAGATTTGCAGCCAAGGATTTGAACAAGGTCACCCAGAGAAAGAGAAGGTGGCCAAGGACAGACCCCTGGGACTCAGGAAAAGGAGTGGCCTGAGAAGTGGGAGGAAAACCCGGAGGTGAGAGGGAGCTGGCGCTGACCAAATGTGGGCCTGCACTGAGCCAGGCACCGTGCGAGGTGCGGTGACAGCATCTCATGTGACTCTTACAGAAGTGCCCTCTTGTAGGCGTAAAGCAAACACTTAAAGAGCGCTTACTGTATGCCAGCCGCTGTTCACAATAATCCGTGGTAGACCATCGAGTTCCCACCAAGCCTCCCCATTTACACCTGCGGAAACTGCAGCACACGGGGTGACCGCTCACGATCGCAGAGCTGGACACGGAACTGGATTCCAGCTGATAAGACACCGAAGGCTGAGCTCAGAGCCACATCGCTATTCTGCCTCCACCCGCCTCGCACTGATTTTAGGGATGAGAAAGTCAAGGACCAGAGAGGTGAAGATGACATGGCTAGTAAGTGTCAGAGTCAGGTTTCAAACTGAAATCTTTGATTGAAACAGGTGCTAATGGGGGGGGGCAGCCAAGAAACCACCCACCCGAGGCGAGATTAAAGGGACCAGAGGAGCTCAGCAAGATTAGGAGGCGGCCACCTGAGAGGAGTTCAAGGGAGTGCGCCCTAAGCCTCTCAGCAGCCCCACCCTTGAACCATTGTTATAAAACCCCTCATCAGGTTGGGACGCAGAGGGCAGGAGCCTGCTGTGGGCAAAGTAATAAAGCTATTCTTTTCTACTTCACCCAAAGCTCTATCTCCGAGATTCCATTGGGCACCAGTGTACAGAGGCTGAGATATTGGCAGCAAATTCAGGGGAAGGAATGGTGCCGGGGAAGGCTGAGAGGGCGGAAACGCAGGAAATGATCTGGATGGGAAAAGGCCAAAACTGAGATTAGGAGACGGTGGTTGGCAACTGACTCCAACTTGGGGGCGGGGCGTGGGAGCCGAGGTGAGAGGTCCAGCACTGCCCTGACGAGCCGGGCCCTGGTGGGGAGCGGGGAGAGGGACGCGTGCCTCCCTTTCTGACCAGTGCGATGAGGTGTGGTGCTTTGGGGGAGAGTGGGAGCTGCACGCCCTCCCTCCCACCGCGGGCCAGACCCGGCACCCCCGGTGGAGTCTCCCGCACCCGCCTCAGCCTCTCCCCACTCCCTCTCCCGGCAGCGTCCCCCCACCTCCGGCAGTGTCCGTCCCCGGCAGCGTACCCCCACTCCGGCAGTGTTCCCCCCCCGGCAGTGTCCCCCCCACTCTGGCAGTGTCCCCACCGGCAGCGTGCCCCTCCCCCCGGCAGCGTCCCGCTCCCCCGGCAGTGTCCCCCCCCCCCCGCCCGGTGCCCCCCCCCGCCGGCGTGCCCCCCCCCCCAGGCAGTGTCCAGGCAGGGGCGGGACCAGCCCCAGGCGTGGAGCAGCGCCCCCCTGGGGGATGAGTAACCCTTGGCTGCGAGCGGGCGCAGCCAGGCGGGAGCGTGCCAAGTCCTGAGATGCCGGAACGCGCCCTGAGCGTCTGGGGTCGTGCCCGAGGGCCGGGAGGGGCGCGGGGCGGATAAAAGGGCCGCGCGGCGCCGGGGCCGCTTTCTCCGCGCGGTGCCTGCAGAGCTTCGCTCCTCGCCGGCGGGCAGGCGGCCCGGCAGCACCTGAGCGGCGACCCGGGCGCGGGGCCGACCGAGTCGGGGCGCCCGGCCCCTGTCGGGGTCCATCGACGGCAGGAGCGCGGGCCGGGCCATGGCGGGGCTGGAAAGCGCGCCGGCGGCCAGGCCGAGCCTGACCTCCATCTCGTCGGGGGAGCTGCGCAGCCTGTGGACGTGCGACTGCGAGCTGGCCCTGCTGCCCCTGGCCCAGCTGCTGCGCCTGCAGCCCGGCGCCTTCCAGCTGCGCGGCGACCAGCTGGTGGTCCCGGGCCCCGCGGAGCCCGCGGCCACGCGCGGGGGCTTCAACGTCTTCAGCGACGGCCTCGTGCGCCTCGACGGACAGCTCTACCGCCTCAGCAGCTACATCAGGAGGTGGGTGGGCCCGCCGCCTGGTCCCTGCCGAGGCCTTCACCCCGCTGCCCATCCCAGTCCTCTGGCCTCACTTCCTGAGATCCAGCCTGGATCGCCTCCTTCATCACATTTCAGATTTTTCTCATTGCTAACGTCACTCGGAGGTGCAAAGCTCCCCCAACTCCCCCGCCCCGCCCCGCCCCGCCCCGCCCCCGGCCCTGGCTTTCTCTGCCCTTGGCACTGACGTTCTGCAGCTGTCCAAGCTGCCTCGGGAGGGCATTAGGGCAGGCGCCTGAGGGAGAGTAGGGTGGGGAGTGCGTGAACTGGTGGATGATTCTTCCTTCTGGCTCCTTAACTGGATCAAATGAGCTCAAATTGGGGGCACACCCTTTGGGGATGTTTGCTAAGCAGAGACTCACACCCTGGCTTTAGACTGGGGGGAAGGGAAGGGGAGAGGATGTTCTCTTCTGTGCCCTAGGAGCTTTATCTAGTGAGGAGGCCCGGGGAGAAGCGTGCAGAAGTTTAAAGTTTCCCATCTTTGGCCTCAGTGAGTTTTCAAAAAATAAATCAATTAACAGTGGCTGAGAAGGGACCAAAGACCCGTGAAGTCCAGCCCAGGGCCGTGTGGGCTGTCGAGTGGGCAGTTCAGTTCTGGGAAAATGAGAGGGATGAGTGTGGCTTCCAGGATCCGGGGACAGAGCTTGGGCCAAACCGAACTTGATGGAGGGTCACAGGATGCTTAACTGTGGTGGCCAAAGTGCCTGAAGCACTTCCTAGCAGACTGGAAGCCAGCAGGGATGTAGTCTATCGGAAGCAGGCTTTGATGGGGTAGAGGAGGAGGGAGCTTCACGCTGCATTCTGTGCCCCTTGCTACCAGAAGTCACCCTGTGCCTCCAGAGGTCACGTGGGGGGGGGCGGGTGGTGGTGCTTATGTTTGTGTTGCAGAGCTGAGTGCTGGGAAGCGGGCAGTGCAGTCTCGAGGTTGGTTCAGAGGTGGGGAAGCTGGCCAGCTATTAAGATAGAAAGCCTTAGCTCCGGGGAAAGACAAGGGCCAGGGTCACCCTGTGGGTGGGACTGAGCCAAGAGGGGGAAGCAAACAAAATGAGATGTTTAAAATACCTTCTTCAAAGCTGCTGGGGAAAACCTTGCTTTTCCACACAAAGATACTGAGGGCTTTGAGGGCCTGAAAAACCATTCCCCAGCAAGAATTTCTCCCTTTCTTAGTGAATTGAAAATTCCAAGCCATAAGCAGGGGATGGTGGGAGGAACTGAGTTAGAAATAAGATTTGCAAAGATTTTAAAAGAAGATAACCGTTGTATTAACAGAGTATGAAAAATTAAAATGTCCAGAATTAATTGAAGCTATAGGTTAGGCTTTGACAGAGTCAGCTCTCCCAGTCTCAGCAAACAATGCTGCAAAGCTTACAATGGTTTTGAAGTCTGGTTGTTCAACTCTTGCTTTGAACACCTCCTCCCCGAAGGAACAGCAGTGTTCCCCTGGCAGTTTAGAGTCCAGAATAAACAATGACCAGGTGACACAGACCAGGGTGCAAACAGGAATCAGCAAATACAAGGTTCTCGTTGTCTAAGCAATCGTGTGAAGGCTTTTGTACCCTGGGAGTACCAAGGCGCCCCTGAGAATAATTGGGGAGGTGGAAGGAACAACCTGTCTTCCTCTCCGGGGACACACTGTGCAAGCGCAGCAGCCTCTTCTACCTGGGTGTACAGTCCTGGAGGACGATAGGGAGGGAACCTGGTCTGAATGGAGAAAGCCTTCTAGAAAGAGGGGGAAGACGGCTGTGGACAGCAGTGAGAGGTTTTGCTCTCATGCATCAGGAGTGGGGTGCATAGTCGAATACAGATGTCTGAAGTGGCTGCTCCTCAAATTGACACAGATTTACCCAGTTGTCTTTGGTCTGGAGATAGCATACAACTTCCTCTCTCAAAAAGCAGTACTTCATTTCTCTCTTCCTCTCTTCCGTCCTTCCTTCCTCTTTCTCTCTCTCCCTCCTTTCCTTCCTTCAATAAGCTCTAGCCAGTTTAGCTGAAGAAGAATTTTACACGGTTTCCTTTTTACCAGTCAGCTCTGGCACACTTCTAAAGATCCCAGAACCACGTGGCTAAGGGACAGCCCCTTGCATACTCTAGTATTTCTTTCAGGCTCTGCCCAGTTCAGTGTCATTGCCCCTGTGGTCCTGGACACCAGTTTTGGCCGACGTGGCATATTTCCTCGAGGTCAGGCAGTTCTTGGCGAGGATGGCCAGTTTTGCTTTGCCTTCCTAGTCTATCATCTTTAGAGTCACCTTGTACCCCACCATGCACTTTCCACTTTTTATAACACCCTGGGGCCTAGAGTTGATGAACTCCAGTGGCGTTTTTGTCTTCTTTGTGGCCCATATTCCTGCCTTAGGTGTGGGATGGTCCCCAACCAAGAGCAGCTGCCGAGATGACTGGAGAGTAAGAAACACAGGGTGATGATTCTTAATCATTTTGGACCATCAAGCTTTTGAGAATCGTAGGTAGACCATCTTCCCAGAAAGGTCGAGATACACCTAATGTTGCTGACCATGCAGGTAGTTTATGAGATGCTTGGATCCAGGTGAAGAATCCTTCCTCTTTACTTAGTTTTTTTGGTTTTCTTTTAATCATTCAACAAATATTTTGGTGTGGGATAAGCCCACAGCATAAGCAGGATGTCTTTTCGTGGCCTCAGAAGTGTGTGCTGTGACTTTCACAAGGTCCTTTCCCAGAGAACCCCAAGAGGCTAAGAGCTACTGACGCTGACATTCATATGATTCACGTGCTCAGAGAGTAAGAGATTTCAGTGGTTCTACGTGCTCTGGTTTGTTTTGTAATACTGGAACATTTTCCTAAATATGTACCTGCTAAATAAGCCTCAGGAAAACTAGGGTGGTGGGAAGGTCTAGTGATGGCACCCAGTCCTGAGAGCCTGCCTTAAAATTCTTTGTCCTCCTGTCGGGGATTTATGGCAAGATCTTTATTGCTATTTTTTTTCTTTCAAGCTCAGGATTCCCACCCATGTTACAAACGAAACTTGCTCAGGGTTCCAGGTGCAAATTACCATTAACTACCACACACACACACACACACACACACACACACACACACACACACCCTTACCTCTTTTTCCTATAACGCAGCCTTTTAGTGGGGTGTAATGGCAAACATTTGACAAAGAGGAGCTCTAATTCCCTGTTTTCAGTGGTCCTCTAGCATGAAAGAGGCTGCTTGGGTAATAAAAATAAGAACAATAATAGTGGTGGCCACTAATGCTTACTTGAGTACCAGCAATGAGCGCAAAGTATTTCACAGCTATCTCACAAAAGCTGACGAAGTCGGCACCATTGTTTCCCTTTTTTACAGATGAGAAAATTAGGACTCAGAGAGATTAAATAATTTCCCTGGGTGAGATGCTGGTGAGCTGCGGGACCGGGGCCTCTCCACAGCGTTTAGCTAACCATGCAGCCCACCCTGTCAGCAAACTGCCTCGAACCTGGAATAATTCTGGCTTCCTATAGACCGCAGCGGCTTTCTTATAGATTTCCGGAACCTCAAATTAATAACTGGAATGACGTCAGCCAGTACACATCTTATATAATCAGCCTAAAAGAGAAAGTAAGTCCAGTGGTTTGAAGGAAGCCACTAAAAGCAGTGCTGTGACCTGCTTCTGCCCAGATCTGACCAGCTGTTAGCTGGGTGACAGTCACACCTACCTCGAGATCAGCTGCCTGGGGCAGGGGACACAGGGGAGGAGAGTCAGGGTTGGATCATACTTAGATTTTCACTGGGGGGAGGTGCTTGGGCTCTGTCTGTGGCCCAGGCCACCTCTCAGAAACATCCCTGTATGCAGCCCGGCCACCCTTGCTGTTGCCCTTAGCAAGCTCCCGACCTGTCCTCTGCTTTGGTCCTCATGTCTGAGTCTTGGATTTGATGACCTGCCCAGGAGAGCAGCCCCTAAACAGGACTCATAGTGATATTGATGAATTATAATCTCTCACGTGTTGAGCTATGATTTTTACGGGATTCAATTCGGAGTAAGTGTGGACAAGCATGAACGCCAGGACCAGGCTGCCTTGGTTTGAGTCCTAATTCTGCTGCTTACTAGCTGAGTGACTTGGGAAAGTTACTTAATCTCTGTGACTCAGGCTTCTCAGCTGTAAAATGGGAGTAATATTGCCAACAACCTTATAGGGTTGTTGTTCACAATTAAAATGTATAAAGTTCTCAAAACAGTCATTGGTACCTATTCATCATGGGACAAATGTCAGCTTATGTACCTACCAAGCAACCCCAACGCCAAGTGCTTCACACACACTATTTAGTCTTTCAGCCACCTCATGGGGTACCTCTTATCAGCCAGATTTTACAGGTGAGGAAATGCATCTCAACAAGGTTAAGAAACTTGCTGAACTCACAGAGACAGGAATCAAACACAAATCGGGTGATTCAAAACAAAGGGCACTAGCCTTTGCTACCTTCTTCCTCCGGAGACTCTTGCTTTGCCCTTTCAGCTACACTCCGATCCTTGCAAATGCCTGTCTGTGGGCCTGGATGCCTCCATTTGCAGTCCACAAGGCTTAGCTAAACCAAGACTCCCCCCGGGGTCCCCATCTCCCTCCTGCTTCTGCCCTCCCATTGGCAGTCTGTTTGGCCCGACGGAACAATCCCTCCTCTGTTCCTGTCCCAGCTCAGTAAGTGGCTCTAGCTCCAAGCCCCTTGGCCTTGCTCCTTCTTATTTACTTTACTAGGACATGGCCCTGTGGATGCCTGAGCGCAGAGAACTGTGCATTCTTCTGGCATGTGTGTGTTTGAATGATTAACTCGTTTGTAAGCCTCTGAAAAACAGGGACCGTGGCTTAGACCAGTGCTTCTTAAACTTTAAATAAGTTTTTGCAGGTCTCCTTAGGCTCTTGTGAAAATACAGATTTTCGAGCAAATACATTTGGAGAGGGACCCAGGATTCTGCAGGTTTGCAAGCTCCCCCGTGATGCCAGTACTGTTGGTCCAATGATCAGACTTTAAGCAACAAGGCCTTAGATGTGTATCATTTCATATTGAAATGATACATTTTCTTAGCTGTCTCCCCAATAGACTATATGCTTCTGGAAAGTGGGACTGTTTCCTTCTTCGTTTTGTGTCCCCGGTGCCCAGCACATAGTAGGTGCTCAGTAAATGTTTCTTGCACGAAGGAATGAATGAATGAATGAACACGTGTATCGTTGATTAGAGTTACAGATGTTAGAGTGATAAATCTGAAATTTTTGCTTATTTAACTAGAGTTGGGGCAGAAGAAGGAGGTGAGGGAGTGAACAGAAGGAATTGTTTAAGTGTGTAGGGAAGGCTTTGCATAAAACTAACAAGTTAACACTGGAAAGAATGTCCCTGTAAGCTTTTGCTTAGTCACAGCAAAGGACTGTGGAAGCTGTTAGCAATTTCTGGCCCTTTTACACAAGGACTATTCCAATATATTTCTCTTTTTATCTGCTCCTTCCTCCATACTTTAAAAAATGAACACACACACACACACACACACACACACACACACACACACGAGATGGGAGCCGTGTGTTTGAATTCCTATTTGTCTTTGAGCATTTAATTATCAGGGGCCAGGGAAATTTGGAGCAGCTTTTCAAATCATGCTAAAGATGATGTAAAATTTGAAGAAAACTCTGGAGAAGGGTTGGCATCTTAGAGGGTGGGTGACCTTTCAGCTACTCCTGATTTGCTAGAAGCAAAAATTCAGTGTTCTGTCTTGGTCCCATCTTTCAGGTGTTGCCTTCGTTAAGCTGCTCCCTCTAGCCTTCCAAACTGAAAAGATGAGGAAAGAAATTGGAGCAAGGAAAGAGAAACCCTTACTTATTTTTTAGATATTCATATAGTCCTCCTTTCCTGGTCACTCAAATGAACACAGGCCTGGTTGTGTGTCAGAAGCTTACAGAACTTCATGCTAAGGCCAGCAGAGTTGGCCAGAATTAAAGACACTAATAATGTTTGTTGAGCATCTACTATGGGCCCAAGTACATATGTCTATGTTACTGGCACTGCATTACATCATCAAATGGAAGGCAATACCATTATATCCCTTTTACAGATGAGGGAATGGGCTCAGTGGGTTAAGTAACTCACTGAAGGTCATAATGAGTTGTGGCTCTGGGACTGAGTTCACACAGCCAGTCAATGAGAACATGAATTAAATCTTATTTCGAATCACTATGCTTTCTATCACATTGTTCTGCCTTTCAATCTTTGGATTAAAGCCAGGTGTAGAAAGTTCCAGCCTAGCAGCATTTTGGGGCCAGGATGAAAGCAATGAAGAAATGAGAGTTTAAAGGAACTATCTTAAACTGTTTGCTTCTCATCCCTAATGAAAACTTCAGCGAATAGAATAAATATCTAGGACACAGAGGCAATATTTGCATGAGTAATTCATAAGTATGCATGATTGAAGATGAGCTAACTGGTCCCTAAGGTCGTCTAGTCAGGCTCATCTTGAAACAAAACTGGTGGTTGAATGTCAGGTACTTAAAGACCTGTGAGATTTAGCAGCTAGGTCCTCAATCTTTGTATTTTAGTGACTTACATATCCAAATTTCATACCAGTGAATTCCAAAGGGATGCTCACATGTCTTTATTCCACTGCAGTTTTGAGGTGTTTAACAATTGGACAGTAACTGGGAGGCTGGGGATGGATGAATTAAGGAAGTGGTTCTTATTTGTGACCTGGTTTAAACAGAGAGTTAAGTAGGGATCTCGCCACAATCTCTTGTCTGTAAATTGTGTTATCAGAGCTCTCAGTGAGCAGCCTTTTCCCACATCTGTGGTACAGTGATAACTGGCGATGCTCTGTGATGATGTTTACAGCCCTGTTAAGATCCTAAAAGTGCCTCTAAAGCATCAAAGAAGATTAAGTTACGTTGAGCATGGTCTTATGATTCAGGATATCTTATTAAATTCAGACTCCAGAAGGGGTGACTCATGGATAGGTTATGCATTAAACTCAACATGTAACTCTCCAGAAGATGCCCCCCTTCCCCTCCCCCGCCCAGCCTCCCTTCTTTGATCAGGCCAAATAACAGCTCTTTGAGCCCTACAGCAGTCAAAAGAGTCTTCCAGAGAACTTGGTGGAAAACTGATGATTTTTCCAACCAGTGACCATTGCCAAGTTGAGATTTTTATCTTCCTCCTGCCAGTGATGCCTCCAATGAGATGTCAGTCGACTTTGTAGGCGGAGGCAAGTACTGCACTGCCATTTGGGTCATCAGGATAGTATTCGAAACTGCAGATTTTCTGGGTGTCCTATACACACACACGCACCATGTCCATGCCCTAGAGAGTGATAGTCAGACCGTGGATATTGAGAGAGCAGAGCAATCGCCTTGAGGGAAATATTAAGTGCTTAAATGACTATAAATTAACTCCATGATACACAAGGTGGGAGAATGTGAAAATTGCTTTGGATGGATCACAGGTGGTACCCGACTCCCAGCCAGCATCGTGCATCTATCTCTTTGATGTTTAGTCCAATCAGGCTTGCCCTTCTTTTGCTAAAGGCTCTTCTTCCTGCTTTCTCCCCCTGCCCCTCCCCACACCCCCCTGCAACCACAGGCCTCACGGGCCGGCCTCTCCTCTACCACTGCCCAGGTCTCTCTGCCCACCTGGGCCAGGTCCTTGGCAGCTGAATAGATGGATGGTGGAAGGGTGGGGCGTACAAGGGGTCCCTGTACTGCCGCCCTGCTACCCCATCCCCACTTCCTGGACCCTGAGCTCCTCAGATGTGCAAGGCGCGTGTCAGCACACCATCCGGTGCTTAGTGAACGCTGCTGAATGAATGAGAGTGAATGAGCCCAGCAAATCGTGGTTCCCTTTCTCCTTCCTTCTCCGTCGCTTCCTTTCTCCAGTACCTTTTGGCAGCTGGTCAGTTGGGACAAAGAACAGGAAAATTCTCCCTCTGCTGATGTGGGACACAGTGCCGCTCCCGCCAGGTGCCCCTTTACCCCGTCCTCACCGTGCACTGCTCTGCCCAGAGGAGGATGGGGGTAGGGGAGGCACGGAGGGAGAACCCTAGGAAATCCCTGGTCTGCGTCTGCATTATCATACCAGTCCATGCCACTGCGAACCCCCTTCTCCATTCCCACCCTCCTCTCCCCTCGCGCCCACACCCCTGAACAGCGACACCTGCACCCACTCTCCTTCCCCGGGTGCACCAGCCTGTGTGCCCCTCCCCACCGCAGGACCAGCCCCCTAACTACCCACGTGCCCCGGGTTGGGAGATGGACGCTACATTAAAAGCCTGGTGAAATAGAAGGCAGGAAGCATTTTAGATGCTCCATCGGGGGTCAGGTTTTAAAAGCTCTCAAAATCAGATCTGACAATCCAAGAAAAAAGGATAATGACACAGATTTCTAAGAAACCAAGCTGGAGGCAGACAGTGGAAGCTGTTTTTTCCTGACTCGGGGGGTGGATATTCTCCCACTGCTCTTGATCCAGGCCTGGGTCCCCGTCTCGTGCTCCGGCCCCTCTAAGTGGGCTGTGGGGAGAGGACAATGGGGAAGGAGGCTGAGGGGACTTTGCGGCCAGAGCTCTCTGCTGCGGGCGCTCCCCAGGGCTGGTATTTTCATGTCAGGCTCTGGAAGGACAAGAAGCCGGAAAGAAACGGGGGAGCCGTCTCTGCAGGGGACTAGATGTCAGAAGCCAACATGCGGCCCTTTAGCAAAAGCAGCCCATTCAGTCCATGCAGACCTTGCAGTAGTGCCAGTCAGTGGGGAAGCCGCTGTATCTTGAAGAGGGACTGGGGTATCCGCATCCCCCAGCATGCTGGATGCCACTCAGCCTGCCCGTGTCCACGCCGCTTCTGAGCTTGGGTTTGGTTAGAAAATTAGCGTTCTTCTTGAAGGAAGCCAATTTGCACTTGCATCTGTCTTTTTTAAAATCAACAGTGCAGGTAGAGACACAGAAAGGCTGCTTGGAAAATGTGCAGAGCAGGGAGACAAAGCTGACATATTGGAGGACAGAGTCAAAAAGCACAAAGATCTTCCTGGGCTGGAATAATGAACTAACACCAAGGAGGCTAAATGTAATAGGGCCCTGGGCAGAAATCCAACATTAGTTTTGTTTTTTGTTTTTTTTAAATTGCACAAGCTCACGACCAGGGAGATGTGAATTGGTTCATATGAATATTGGTTGATTGTCTAATCAATGGAGCCGCCTGGGTTTATCCTGGGATTAGAGAAGGAAAGGAAAATTTCAGACCCACCAGTTAGGATGACTACACTGGAGAAGACCCAGAAAATTCCACTTACTGAGTATAATTCATTCTCAACCCAGAGAGACACAGGGCTCCGGTAGCTTCAAATGAACGCTTACAGCCCAAAGATAGACGGTACTAGTCATCATCTGGTACAGGCTGCCCTTGAGAGCCTGGTGTTGGTGCCAGGCACCCCCAGGACCAGGGCCACCTTTAGTTTGCATGCTTATTAGGGGAGGGGATTTATTTATTTGGTACAAGATATAGTTGCCTCCCGAAGGACAGTTTAGGGGACTTCCCTCGGAGGGTCTGAGGATGTAGTAGGCACCTGTCCAGTACGTCCCCTTCCTGACCTCGATGGGAAGGTACATCGCACTTGTAATCATCTCTTCATTTTCATAGATATGTGGAACTGACCAACTACTGCGATTATAAAGACTACCGGGAAACTATATTGAGCAAACCAATGCTATTCTTTATTAATGTACAGACCAAAAAGGACTCCTCGAAAGGTAGGTTTGTAAATGTTTGGGTTTGGTTCTGCCTTGCTGGGCTGTGGACTGTAGCCTGCTGATGAGGTAGAAGTTGGGCGTGGAGAAAGCAGGGCAGATGTCAGCTTGTGCAAGGCTGGAAGCCTGGTGTGTGAGGCCATCAGCACAGCACAAGCCTGCAGAGCAAACCTCTAAGTGATCCTACGGCAGAAGCCATCTGTCTCTGAGTCTTGTTTCATACTTCCTGTCTAAGCAGGAAGTGATCTCTGAGCCTGCAGGGGTTGCAAAAATGACCAGAGTGATGAAGATGATGATATATAATATTGCCTACCATGTATCAAGCACTTCTGTGAGGCATGTGCTAATGTGAATAATTGGTCAACAGCCCAGTAGGGCATATCATCCAAAGGAGAACATTTTTGAGCATGAAAGCAGGAACTGTAATAAGTATGCTGGGATAAAGGTATAAACTAGAACTGACTCAGGCATAACTAGGATGCCTGGCCATCCTGCCTATGTGGTACTTATCCCATCCCCATTTTATAGATGGGAAAAGTAAGGTAAAGAAAATAAACGCTTATGTAGATGCTTTTATGTTTCATGCTCTGGCCTTCGGATTTCAATTTTAGAGATATCTCTTTACTGTTTCTTCGGAAATCAGACTGATAACAACTATATTAACTCAAATTCCAATACGAAAATATCTCAATTTTCCCTTCTCCCTCCCGCTCAGTGATACATGGGGAAAGTCATGGGCATAAGTGCTGTAATAGCAGTAGCATTTCTTACACTTACTTCTAAATAACGTTCTTCAAATGAGACCAAGAGAGTAAGAATTGATCTACAAATTCCAAATAGACTTCCTCAGACATGCCCTTCCTCATTCAGATTCGTTGGACCTGATTCTCTGCTCGTCTCATTCAGAGTCATTCAGATTCCCTTCTCACTTCATAATTCAAAGTCACAATGTCCTTCTTGGCAGGAGGGGCCGGGAACAGATCACACTGTAACAAGCAATGCTCAGTAGAGCATCTGAGCCCCTGATGCTATTTGGCTTGCTGGTGACCAGAAAGCTGAGAATTCTTTAAGAATGTAATGCACAGATGTATCCAGTATACCTCCCGCATTGATATCTCAGGAGGGTTCTTAAGAAAGAATAAGAGACCTCTCCATTTTAACATTGTAATGAACATACAGGGAGTGGTATAAGGAAATATTTGTGGGTGACCTTGAAAAGATTCACAGTTACATAATGCTTGTGGAAGGAGGTAGAGAAACCCAGTCCTCATTGGCTGTGAGGAAAGCCGTGAAATGAAGAGATTCTGTGACACAAAGCTTAAGATGGTCAAGTTTAAATTACGAAAATTGTGATTAGGGCAACACGTCCAGCCCTGCTGCTATCCTAAACTTGTACTTCTGTGCAAATTTAGAAGAAGCCACCATTAACTCAAGCCAATTTACTGATCCTTCCCAGAAGTTTGTCATAATAAATGTACAAGTAGACAATGTGGAAGCGATTGGCATCCTCTAGAATTGTGCAGTGCACAGCCTGCCCAACCTGCACAACGGTGGATGGAGGGTGGCAGCCTTAAGTATCTAATGAGCCCAAAGGTCTTGGTTTAGTTTATGTGAAAGTTAATTCAAGGTATCAAATAGCTGGCTTGCTTTACTTGCTTATTTATATATTTTCTCAAAGAGGAAATAAGGTAGTTTCTATCTAAAGTGCCCCAAAAAATAATTTGGGAGAAAGGAAAACAGGGGAAGGAAAAAGAAGATGGATAAGGTTAGTGCAAAGGTTAGTTCAAAATGTATTCCCCAAGGACATAACACTTGCTGTTGGTGGACCACAGGTTTGATGCTCAAAGCCCGTGTAGGATGTTCAGTTCCCCAAATCACATGATGGCTGGTCCATGGCCTTTAAACAAAGGGTGGCATTCTATGTTATGGGTCTTCCTAGAAAAAGTGCTTGAGTAATGAAGGACATGGAGCTTGATTCCGGGGGCTGGAAAAGTTAAGAGGTTGTTGGTTCGCAGTATTTAAAACTTCCTAGGGAGTAAACAACCACCCCTTTGCTTAGATTAGATAGAACTGGACAGAATTGGATTTAAACCAAACCAAACCGATCAAATAAAGAACAAAAAACAACTGCCAGGACACAGACGTGGCATTATTTAAACAATGGGAGGGACATTTCCGCTGGGCTTGTGCTGGGCTGGGACGTGGAGGAGAACCAATCTCAGATTACCTTGGTCCTTAGAACTCTAGCCCTTTGCAGACTGAAAGCCAGGTCTCTGGGGGAGGACAGGGAATGATGAGGGAGGGGGAAGGCGGGGGGAAGCGTCCTTCCCTGGACTGATTTTCTGCTTTGTAAGTGAGGAAATGTGGGTGAGAGCCAAGCTGCTGTTTATCCAGCAAGGCAGTGACACGAAAACCAGCCATCTCCAGTTTTCACTTTGGCTCCCATGCTGGCTGCACACAGAGGAGACTCAGTGCTTATCTGTGATAATTATGGACTGGAACTTTCGATTTCTGAGGCAAGAGTGACAAAGCGCAGCCTGGGGGGAGCTGATTTTCTAACCTGCGTTGACAGTATCCTGGAGCTTCCTCACGCCTGCAAATTTCTTGGAAACATTTCTAGAAACCTGGTTAGGCTTTGCAGTGAGGGAGCAGCGAGGGAGCTTATAAATTAATAAAATCTCCAAATATGGTGGGAATCACTGCTTTGTCAGATACTAAGAAGTACACATGCACCCTTGTTTTTTGACTTCTACTTCCTAATTTCTAGAAAGAACGTATGCGTTTCTTGTGAACACCAGGCACCCCAAGATAAGAAGACAGATAGAGCAGGGGATGGACATGGTCATTTCCTCAGTGATTGGAGAAAGCTACTGGCTTCAGGTGAGGTTGGCTTGTGTGAATCCAGGGCTGCCAACACACAGAAGAGGGTCTGGGCGTTTCAGGCCAGGACTGAGTCCCTAGAGCTTAACTCTAACTTAAATGAATCCAGACACAGACCTTTTCGATTGCTTCATTATCACTACCAATAAAATGAACTTAGTTTCTAGCAGCTTCTTAGAAATAGGGTAAGAATAAATATAAATTTGACCAAGCAGTTCACGGTCTTTACACGGATTTTGATGCAAATGCAAAGATTTGTTTTAAAAAAATAAAGACAACTGACTGAGGGCAGACACCAAAACCAATAGGAACTATGAACCTGCAGCCCGCGAAAAGGAGACCCTAAACACAGTAAGTTAAGCAAAATGAGAAGACAGAGAAACACACAGCAGATGAAGCAGCAAGGAAGGAGCAACACACCAGACCAAACAAATGAAGAGGAAATAGGCAGTCTACCTGAAAAAGAATTCGGAGTAATGATAGTAAAGATGATCCAAAATCTTGGAAATAGAATGGAGGAAATACAAGAAACGTTTAACAAGGACCTAGAAGAACTAAAGAGCAAACAAACAATGATGAACAACACAATAAATGAAATTAAAAATTCTCTAGAAGGGATCAATAGCAGAATAACTGAGGCAGAAGAACAGATAAGTGACAAGGAAGATGAATAGTGGAAATAACTACTGCAGAGCAGAATAAAGAAAAAAGAATGAAAAGAATTGAGGACAGTCTCAGAGAGCTCTGGGACAACATTAAATGCACTAACGTTCGAATTATAGGGCTCCCAGAAGAAGAAGAGAAAAAGAAAGGGACTGAGAAAATATTTGAAGAGATTATAGTAGAAAACTTCCCTAATATGGGAAGGGAAATAGTCAAGTCCAGGAAGTGCAGAGAGTCCCATACAGGATAAATCCAAGGAGAAACACTCCAAGACACATATTAATCAAACTATCAAAAATTAAATACAAAGAAAACATATTAAAAGCAGCAAGGGAAAAACAACAAATAACTTACAAGGGAATCCCCATAAGGTTAATAGTTGATCTTTCAGCAGAAACTCTGCAAGCCAGAAGGGACTGGCAGGAGATGCTTAAAATGATGAAAGGGAAAAACGTAAAACCAAGATTCCTCTACCCAGCAAGGATCTCATTCAGATTTGACGGAGAAATTAAAACCTTTACAGACAAGCAAAAACTACTAGAATTCAGCAACACCAAACCAGCTTTACAACAAATGCTACAGGAACTTCTCTAGGCAGGAAACACAAGAGAAGGAAAAGACCTACAATAACAAACCCAAAACAATTAAGAAAATGGGAATCGGAACATACGTATTGATTACTACCTTAAATGTAAATGGATTAAATGCTCCAACCAAAAGACATAGACTGGCTGAATGGATACAAAAACAAGACCCGTATATATGCTGTCTACAAGAGACCCACTTCAGACCTAGGGACACATACAGACTGAAAGTGAGGGGATGGAAAAAGATATTCCATGCAAATGGAAATCAAAAGAAAGCTGGAGTAGCAATTCTCATATCAGACAAAATAGACTTTAAAATGAAGACTAGTACAAGAGACAAAGAAGGCCACTACATAATGATCGAGGGATCAATCCAAGAAGAAGATATAACAATTCTAAATATTTATGCACCCAACATAGGAGCACCTCAATACACAAGGCAAATGCTAACAGCCGTAAAATTGACAGTAACACAATCCTAGTAAGGGACTTTAACACTCCACTTTCACCAATGGACAGATCATCCAAGATGAAAATAAATAAGGAAACACAAGCTTTAAATGATACATTAAACAAGATGGACTTAATTGATATTTATCGGACATTCCATCCAAAAACAACAGAATACACTTTCTTCTCAAGTGCTCAAGGAACATTCTGCAGGATAGATCATGTCTTGGGTCACAAATCAAGCTTTGGTAAATTTAAGAAAATTGAAATCATATCAAGTATCTTTTCTGACCACAACACTATGAGACTAGATATCAATTACAGGAAAACAATCTGTAAAAAATGCAAACACATGGAGGGTAAACAATACTCTACTAAGTAACCAAGAGATCACTGAAGAAATCAAAGAGGAAATCAAAAAATACCTAGAGCCAAAAGACAATGAAAACACGATGACCCCAAACCTATGGGATGCAGCAAAAGCAGTTCTAAGAGGGAAGTTTATAGCAATAGAATCCTACCTCAGGGAACAAGAAACATCTCAAATAAACAACCTAACCTTACGCCTAAAGCAATTAGAGAAAGAAGAACAAATAAAACCCAGAGTTAGCAGGAGGAAAGAAATCTGAAAAATCAGATCAGAAATAAATGAAAAAGAAATGACGGAAACAGTAGCAAAGATCAATAAAACTAAAAGCTGGTTCTTTGAGAAGATAAACAAAATTGATAAACCATTAGCCAGACTCATAAAGAAAAAAAGGGAGAAGACTCAAATCAATAGAATTAGAAATGAAAAAGGAGAAGTAACAACTGACACTGCAGAAATACAAAGGATCATGAGAGAGTACTACAAGCAAGTATAGGCCAATAAAATGGACAACCTGGAAGAAATGGACAAATTCTTAGAAAGGTATAACCTCCTGAGACTGAACCAGGAAGAAATCGAAAAAATAAACAGACCAACCACAAGCACTGAAATTGAGACTGTGATGAAAAATCTTCCAACAAACAAAAGCCCAGGACCAGATGGCTTCACAGGTGAATTCTATCAAACATTTAGAGAAGAGCTAACACCTATCCTTCTCAAACTCTTCCAAAATATAGCAGAGGGAGGAACACTCCTAAACTCATGCTAGGAGGCCACCATCACCCTGATACCAAAACCAGACAAAGATGTCACAAAGAAAACTACAGACCAATATCCCTGAGGAACATAGATGCAAAAATCCTCAACAAAATACGAGCAAACAGAATCCAACAGCACATTAAAAGGATCATACACCATGATCAAGTGGGGTTTATCCCAGAAATGCAAGGATTCTTCAACATACGCAAATCAATCAATGTGATAAACCATATTAACAAATTGAAGGACGAAAACAATATGATCATCTCAATAGATGCAGAAAAAGCTTTCAACAAAATTCAACACCCGTTTATGATAAAAACCCTCCAGAGAGTAATCATAGAGGGAAGCTACCTCAACATAATAAAGGCCATGTATGACAAACCCACAGCCAACATCATTTGCAGTGGTGAAAAACTGAACCCATTTTCTCTAAGATCAGGAATAAGACAAGGTTGTCCACTCTCACCACTATTATTCAACATAGTTTTGAAAGTTTGAGCCAGAGCAATGAGAGAAGAAAAAGAAATAAAAGGAACACAAATTGAAAAAGAAGAAGTAAAGCTGTCACTGTTGGCAGATGACATGATACTATACATAGAGAATCCTAAAGAAGCTACCAGAAAACTACAGCTAATCAATGAATTTGGTAAAGTAGCAGTATACAGAATTAATGCACAGAAATCTCTTGCATTCCTAAACACTATTGATGAAAACTCTGAAAGAGAAATTAAGGAAACAGTCTCATTTACCATTGCAACAAAAAGAATAAAATACCTAGGAATAAGCCTACCTAAGGAGACAAAAGACCTGTATGCAGAAAACTATAAGACACTGATGAAAGAAATTAAAGGTGATATAAACAGATGGAGAGAAATACCATGTTCTTGGATTGGAAGAATCAACACTGTGAAAATGACTATACTACCCAAAGCAATCTACAGATTCAATGCAATCTGTATCAAACTACGAATGGCAGTTTTCACAGAACTACAACAAAAAATTTCACAATGTGTATGGAAACATAAAAGACCCTGAAAAAAAAAAGACCATGAATAGCCAGAGCAATCTTGAGAAAGAAAAATGGAGCTGAAGGAATCAGGCTCTCTGACTTCAGACTATACTACAAAGCTACAGTAATCAAGACAGTATAGTACTGGCACAAAAACAGAAATATAGATCAATGGAACAGGATAGAAAGCCCAGCGATAAACCCACGCACATATGGTCACCTTATTTATTTTTTATAGCCCTGTTGCTCGCACATGCGAAAACAACTTCATTGACTGGACTTTTTTTTTTTTTTTTGCGGTATGCGGGCCTCTCTCTGTTGTGACCTCTCCCGCTGTGGAGCACAGGCTCCGGACACACAGGCTCAGCGGCCACGGCTCACGGGCCCAGCCACTCCGCAGCACGTGGGATCTTCCCGGACCAGGGCACGGACCCGTGTCCACTGCATCGGCAGGCGGACTCTCAACCACTGCGCCACCAGGGAAGCCCCCTGGTCACCTTATTTTTGATAAAGGAGGCAAGAATATACAATGGAGAAAAGACAGCCTCTTCAATAAGTGGTGCAGAGAAAACTGGACAGGTACATGTAAAAGAATGAAATTAGAACACTCCCTAACACCATACACAAAAATAAACTCCAAATGGATTACAGACCTAAATGTAAGGCCAGACACTATAAAACTCTAAGGGGAAAACATAAGCAGAACACTCTATGACATAAATCACAGCAAGATCCTTTTTGACCCAGCTCCTTGAGAAATGGAAATAAAAACAAAAATAAACAAATGGGGCCTAATGAAACTTAAAAGCTTTTGCACAGCAAAGGGAACCATAAACAAGACGAAAATACAACCCTCAGAATGGGAGAAAATATTTGCAAATGAAGCAACTGACAAAGGATTAATCCCCAAAATTTACAAGGAGCTCATGCAGCTCAGTATCAAAAAAACAACCCAACCCAAAAATGGGCAGAAGACCTAAATAGACATTTCTCCAAAGAAGATATACAGATTGCCAATAAACACATGAAAGGATGCTCAACATCACTAATCATTAGAGAAATGCAAATCAAAACTACAATGAGGTATCACCTCACACCAGTCAGAATGACCATCATCAAAAAATCTACAGACAATAAATGCTGGAGAGGGTGTGGAGAAAAGGGAACCCTCCTGCACTGTTGGTGAGAATGTAAATTGATACAGTCACTATGGAGAACAGTATGGAGTTTCCTTAAAAAACTAAAAATAGAACTACCAAATACGACCCAGCAATCCCACTACTGGGCATATACCCTGAGAAAACCATAATTCAAAAAGAGTCATGTACCAAAATGTTCACTGCAGCTCTATTTACAATAGCCAGGACATGGAAGCAACCTAAGTGTCCATCGACAGATGAATGGATAAAGAAGATGTGGCACATATATGCAATGGAATATTGCTCAGCCATAGAAAGAAACAAAATTGAGTTATTTGTAGTGAGGTGGATGGCCCTAGAGTCTGTCATACAGAATGAAGTAAGTCAGAAAGAGAAAAACAAATACAGTATGCTAACACATATATATGGAATCTAAAAAAAAAAAAAGGTTCTGCAGAACCTAGGGACAGGATAGGAATAAAGACGCAGACGTAGAGAACGGACTTGAGGACACGGGGAGGGGGAAGGGTAAGCTGGGATGAAGTGAGAGAGTGGCATGGACATATATACACTACCAAATGTAAAATAGATAGCTAGTGGGAAGCAGCCACATAGCACAGGAAGCTTGGTGCTCTGTGACCACCTAGAGGGGTGGGATAGGGAGGGAGGGAGGGAGACGCAAGACAGAGGAGATATGGGGATATATGTATACTTATAGCTGATTCACTTTGTTATACAGCAGAAACTAACACACCATTGTAAAGCAATTATACTCCAATAAAGATGTCAAATAAATCAATAAAAGATAAAGGCAACTGTTTAAAAATATGTCAGAAAATGTGTACATATAGCTGACTCAGTTCGTTGTGCAGCAGATACCAACACAACATTGTAAAGCAACTATACCCCAATTAAAAAAAACCTATACCTTCTTGTTTGGAAAAAAAGTATGTCAGAAAGGAAGAGAAATAAGAGGTGTGATATTTTGGACATTTGGACAGTTGTTAATTCTATAATATAATTCTGTGATATAAGCTGTAATACAACATTATCATTATATCACTGAAATTAATCAAATCCTTCTCTCTCTTTCAGTTTGATTTTCAAGAGGCAGTAAAGGATTTTCTCCCTCCAGGAAACAAGGTGGTTAATGGAGAAAATTTGAGCTTTGCGTATGAATTCAAAGCTGACGCATTATTTGATTTCTTCTATTGGTTTGGGCTCAGCAGTTCCACTGTAAAAGTGAATGGAAAAGTTCTGAATTTGTCAAGTACAAGTCCAGAAAAGAAGGAGACCATTAAATTATTTCTGGAAAAAATGAGTGAACCTTTAATCCGAAGGAGCAGTTTCTCTGACCGAAAATTCAGTGTAACTTCCAGAGGTATGTTAAAAATTCTCAAGTACCCGAGGAACGTAGTTAAATTAAAGGGTAGAATAATATCATGGGGGAGGAGAATCAATTAATGGAAAAGGTAAGGCTTCTTGGTAAAGGGGAAATATCACATATTTCAGAAACTAGGAAGTGAGAAACATTTACTACCAAAAAGAAATATAGTAAACTAACACAACATTGTAAATCAATTACACATCAATAAAAATTAAAAAAAAAAAAAGAGAAATATAGTGACTTTTCCTTTTAGGCTCCTTTAAGTTTTCTGACATAACAGTTTTACAGCGCAGCATACCCAGAAAATAATTTTAAAATATATTATTAATGTAAATACACGTTAATACTCATTGAAGTATTATTAACAATAATTTAACTATAGAAGAATGATGCTTTCCTGATTTGCATATTCAGGGCAACAGAATGTTAAGGAAAAGTGTTGGCTGAGGGGGGAAGACACATGGTCGAGATATCCATCTTTATAAATATTTGGAAGGGTTCTCCAGAGTTTCTAAGACAACAAAAGGATATCTCTTAAGACTGCTTCACTGAACAGACCGCAGGTCACACCTGGTGCATTCTAGATTTTACATCCAGGGCCTCCTTCCCAGGACTTGGGGAGACTTTTCAGTCCGATGTGGCTAAGGCAGTGATATCAGTCAAGTCATCTGGATCTGTCTTCTGCTGAGCCTGCTGTCTGTCCCAGGCTAGTCTGTGCTGGAAGGCAACTTCCCTGAACCAGGACTTTTGCTGCTCATTGCAAACAAATAAACAAAGAAAAACAAGCAAAACACAACAACAAAACACCAGTCTCTACGAACCTGTCGTTTTCAAAAAGTTAAAAAAAAAAAAAACAGAGGCTTCATTAGTTGCATTTAATGACAATTGCTTTCTTCCAATGTTTCTAGCGAAAATGCTTAACTCCTAGCTATTTCTTATCCTGGAAAGTAGCTTCCCTCTGTCTCTGTCTGTCTCTGTCTCTCCCTCCTTCCCTCCCTCCCTCCTGCCTTTCCCCCTCCTCCTTCTCTGTCCCTCTTTGTTGCTTTGCTTTCTCTGTCTGGGTGCTTCTTACAAAGATGCCTTTGTTCTCTGCTCCATTGCTGCCATGGTGGGGGGGGAGGGGAAGTTATATGCTCATCCTTTTGGGGGAAGATTACCTTGCCTGGTTGTGGCCATCCCAGATGCCAGGTCCTTCCTGGGACACCCCCCAGCCCACCCACTGGCCACAGCAGCCTGAGCAGGGTTTTTCTGTTTCTCCATCGCTCACCCACTGTCCTTTATGCTGCCCGGGTGTTCACTGGCATCCTGGGGAGACTGAGGGGCATGTGAAGTTGGGCAGTGCTTCCTTGCAAGTTTACTCTGAGCCGGCCCTGGGGCCACTTCTACTTCAGAGCAGTGGGGAAGGATTCTTCAAGGCCCACCTGAGTCGTCATTATGCACTGCAGGTGACCCAACCACCATGCATCAGCCACTCGGCAGGCAGCTCCGCTGGCTCAGCGCTGGTGATCACTTAGCCTGGCTTCATCTCCTTCCCGAGAACAGACCTTTGTCCTAGGCATCTTTTCCCCACCTGTGGGCCTTTTGTCATCAAGTGAGAAAGGGTACCTGTAACTCCAGCCCATGGAGAAGCAAGTGACAATCCACATCCTCCTGGTGAACAGAAAGCAACACGTTTCTGTCAGCTTGAGTTTTTCTGAGGAAGCCAGGATTCCCTATTCATTATTGAAATGGTTACGTTGGATGCTGCATGGGCCTTAGGTACTGTTGGATTTGGGTTTTAGTTTTCCAGAGATGGTAATAATGCAAGCCCTGTTTACTTTTCTCAGGTTCACTAGATGAAGTTTTTAACTGCAGTCTGTCACCCAGATCATCTCTGATGGAGCCTCTTTTGGCAGAATTACCATTTCCATGTGTTCTGGAATCTGAAGAGACACCCAACCCATTTATCTGATTGGATTGGACATTTTGCAGCTCCTCCTACACCCCAGGCCTGTGCCAGAACCCAAGGCTGAGGGGATCCAAGAGAGATGGGAGGCGGGTACCTCTGCCCTCTGCTCCTACAGAGACCCCACCTTTCCATTTTTTTTTTCTTTTCTTTTTGCTGTACGCGGGCCTCTCACTGTTGTGGCCTCTCCCGTTGCGGAGCACAGGCTCCAGACGTGCAGGCTCAGCGGCCATGGCTCACGGGCCCAGCCGCTCCGCGGCATGTGGGATCTTCCCAGACCGGGGCACGAACCCGCGTCCCCTGCATCGGCAGGTGGACTCTCAACCACTGCGCCACCAGGGAAGCCCCTCTCCTTTCCATTTTTGTGGGTGATGCTTTGGCAGGGCTGATGCAGCTGTCTTCAGGATGGGAGGGCTTTGGCCCCATGGCCTGGGCGGTTCCTCTCCTTTTAACACTTCTCCAAAGAGGCAGAGGGAGTGGCAGAGTCCTGCCACCCTGAATATTTCGCTTATACCCTGGCGTCCTGGGAGCTCCCTGGGTAGCCTTTGTGGGAGCCATCTGACCTGGGTTTTGCCCTGTGATGCTTCATAAATCTGGGTTTAGCCCTCTGCTTGTCTGAACCCAAACCCAGCAAGCATGGGGTTAGCAGTGCCATTCTCTTGCAAACCTTGCTGAGCAAAAAGCCCAGGACATCCTTCATCAGAAGGCAAGTATGTTTTTCATCCTGCCCATAGGATGAAACCTTAGGAGAAACATTCACGGTGAGGCTCGCGGGAGGATTGGCCAGGTTGATAAGGCGGTAACCCTGCCACCCGCTGCCTGAAATTTGAACTCCCTTGACCTCCCTCTTAACAAAGTGGCCCGTGTAGAAAGAGGCCAGGTGATGTGATACCAAACATGACAGGAGAAGGATAATGTATGCGGCATTGTCCTCTCTGTTAAAAGCACATTATGTCAGTTGGGTATTTCATAAGCTTTTAGCAATCCTAACACTAAAAGCAGAATAGAAGAAAGCTATACCATTACCATATTACATTGTTACAGCAATACATTTTTCATCTCATAGCTACAGTGGAGTTCTTCCAAAAGAAACAAAAAATCATCCTATTTACATCCTAAAAACCTGCATGAATGAGTTGCTACACAGGCTTATAATGAGAAAGATTTCTGGGTCCTGAGTATAATTTTTCTGTCCTTTTAAAAAATATTCCTGTATTATACATTATGATAGCACTACTGATTGTCCTTTCATTTATATTTGAAATGGTATGTACTATATTTGTGCAATTAAATTTTTCCTTAACATTCAGCATGGAATTGAGTAAATTTGTGACCAAGTATGTGTGATCTTCCCGTCACACTCTGCAGGTGGTATGTTGGCCTTGTAACTTATTACAGTAAGAATTGTGGTTTTACAGCTACTTTATCAAGAGCCTTCTTTGAAGAATAGGTCTATGAGGTATTTGGAGAAAAAAAATTGATACTGATGTTTCAGAAAACGGGAATGTTCCTTAATAACAGAAGATGATAAACATTTGTTATTCACTCTGCAAAATGAAGAGTATTAACAAAAAAATAAGTTATACACCAGAACAAACAAACCTTAGGTGAATATCAAATGGTATCTGCTTCCCAAAGGAAATAGAAACTCTATTCACAAAAATTGACAAAGTCCATTTATTGAAAATAGTTGAATTCAGGAAAACCTTTGGTAATCGCTCCAGAAATGGACTAAAGATCTGGAAGTTTTCTTTTTTAAATTTATTATTTTATTTATTTATTGTTTTTGGCTGCGTTGGGTCTTCGTTGCTGCCCGCGGGCTTTCTCTAGTTGCGGCGAGCGGGGTCTACTGTTCGTTGCTGTGCGCGGGCTTCTCATTGCAGTGGCTTCTCGTTGCGGAGCACAGGCTCTAGGCATGCGGGCTTCAGTAGTTGTGGCTCGCGAGCTTCAGTAGTTGTGGCTCATGGGCTCTAGAGCGCAGGCTCAGTAGTTGTGGCGCACGGGCTTAGTTGCTCCGCGGCATGTGGGATCTTCCTGGACCAGGGCTGAAACCCGTGTCCGCCCCTGGAAGGTTCCTTTTATCATTAAAAATTGTTTTCAGTCAACTCAGAGCCAAATGCATTTACTTAATTCGATATTCACTTACCAAAGTTTTATGACTGCCTCCAAGGAAATATACACTGTGCTAATGTATATTTCATTAGCAAATGTCACAAAGAATTGATACTGGGAAATCTATAAAATGGGTGAAAAGTCTATTGGGACAGATCTTCCTGGGTCAAAGTGACCTCAGTCTGGATGTATATTTGCCCTAATTCAGACATCTTAAACAGTTTAAGATCAGTAGAAATGTATAGGACAAGAATGGCCTAAGCAATCATTCATTCCATTCATTCATTTATTTCTCACATATGATTGAGTGCCTACTGTGTGCAGTGCACTGGAGCTGGTATATAAAGGTGCCTAAAACATGGCCCTTGCTCTCAAGGAACATCCAGTCTTGTAAAAGACAGATGTACAGCTAGTAAGAACAATAAAATCAGTGCTACGGGAGAGATTCAAAAAGGAAAGCGTCTAAAACGCTTATGATCCAGTTTTGGAGATAAAATTACTGACGTGTAACTGTAAAATTTAGTTTTAAAAGAAACATGTAAGGATCAATTTATCCAAGCAACTGATTTACTGAAGTTCTCAGTGAAAGAGTCACCTTGGAAGCTATTAATTTTTTCCAACAAGAATGCAATCCGGACATTATCTACAGAATAAGGGAGTTTTTCTCTTATTACCTCATGGTTAGAGTTTGATTTTTGGCCAAAGGAAAACATTGTCCAACTTGATTGCCTACCTTAATTATCAGCTCGAATGTCTTCTTACTGTTTCAAATACCCGTCTATCTTCAAAGAGCAAAGCTATGCCCCAATTCAAGAAATTCAAAAGAATGTGCATCAGTGTTTGAAGGGAGTTTCTAAAGAGTTTCAAAGATGCTTTAAGCAATGGCAGTGTCATTATAATAAATGATTACTTTGAAGAAGAGAACATTCATTTGGATGGCTAACTGCTGGTCTAACAGATTTAAAATGAGTGTTCGCACTTGATACTCACGGCTTGAATAAACTTGAGAGACCCAATAATGCAAGGCATTAGTAATTGTTCTTAAGGGTTCATAGAAGAGAAAAACACAAGAATCAGAGACAGCAGAGATGGCCCAGGAAGGAGGTGACATTTATATACGATTGATGAGGTTTTGAGAGAATCAAACGTCTGAACTTGCTGTTACGGCTTTATTTGGATAAAATGTGAGTTTGGTGAGTGGCAGGTTAGAAGCAGAGCTTAGAATTTACCCTGTTAAACTGGACTGTCCTAATAAAATAGAGACCATTACAAAATTTTCTTTTCTGGATTTTTCAATAGAAACAGAGCAATCACTCTTGGACGGCTTAAACACAACCCCTCTTAGTGGCAGATATGAACCAGGTGACCTCAGGAAGACCTGGATCTCTGATGGTAATTTTAAGTGTCAGTTTGGCTGGGCCACGGTGTCCAGATGTGTCGACAAACATTATTCTTGATATTTCTGTGAGGGTGTTTTGGATGAGGCTAACATTTAAATCAGTGGACTTTAAGTAAAGCAGATTGCCCTCCACAATGTGAATGGACCTCTCCCATCAGCTGAAGGCCTGAATAGAACAAAAGTCTGACCTCCCCTAAGCAAGACAAAATTTTGCACAGATGACCTTCAGACTTGAACTGCAATGTAGGATCTGCCCTGGGCTGCCCTGGTCCTCTGGCCTGCTGGCCTACTTTGCAGATTTAGGACTTGCCAGTCCCCACAATTGTGTGATCCAGTTCCTTAAACTAAGTTTCTTTCTCTCTCTACATACACACACACACACACACACACACACGCACACACACACGATTGGTTCTGTTTCTCTAGAGAACCCTTAATAATACAGAGTCCATCACAGAAATGGAGAAAATGTTTTACGAGTTAATCCATCAGCTAAAACAAAGAGAAAAGACAGTTTTGTTTTTTTTTTTTTACATGAAGACACTTGAATGAAAGCATTGCATACCACATAATAACAGGAAGTCTTGCCAAAATACAGCAAGCAAGCCAGAAAAACTTCACTCAGTACATTCATATCCAAAGCACTTGGCATTGCTGAAGAATGTCCGTGACCTCTTCTGGGCTTTTGGAAACAGTCACCGGCCAAGTCTCCCATCAACTCTTTCACATTCTTCCTCTCGTTCCGGAGACAACCTTTCCTCTCATGTTACCCGGAGCAGAAGTCCTCAAACTTGAATGTGCCCTGGAATCTCTTGGAGGTTTAGCTGCAGATCCTGACTCAGGAGCTCGGTGGGGGAGGGAGGGAGAGCTGTGTTTCTGCGTTTCTAACCAGTTCCCAGGTGATGCCGAGGCCGCTGGTCCTGGGACAAGGCTCTAGACCTGTCCATCTCAAGCGTTACGAATCACCTGGGGATCTTGTTAGAAAAGCAGAATCTTGCTCCCCCCCGACTTACTGACTCAGAACTCGTGTTCTCGTCAAATGCCCAGGTGGTGTGGACACGCTCAGTTTGGGGATAGCTTGCTGGCACATCTCCTTTCTCCTGGCTGGGACCCTGTCTACTCTCTCCTGGAGCATCAAGTTCTCTCTCTCTCCCTGCTTCTTACCCTTGGCCTATGAACTTGGTTATTCTTCTCTCCTTTCAAGTAATAACTCTCAATGTGATCCACACCCTCTTCCCCCACTAGACCCTCTTCTCCTTCACAGGCAAAATTTGAGTGTTCGGGCTTCCCTGGTGGCACAGTGGTTGAGAGTCCGCCTGCCGATGCAGGGGACGCGGGTTCGTGTCCCGGTCCGGGAAGATCCCACATGCCGCGGAGCGGCTGGGCCCGTGAGCCATGGCCGCTGAGCCTGCGCGTCCGGAGCCTGTGCTCCGCAACGGGAGAGGCCACAGCAGTGAGAGGCCCACGTACCGCAAAAAAGGAAGAAAGAAAAAAAGCATTTGAGTGTTCCTTCGTCGTTGTCTCTTCCCTCCACCACCCACCCCCATCTTGACTCCTTCATATCACGCTCCCTCTGTACGTGTGTGTGGCAGAAAGAAATTTCTTGTAATAATGTGAATTGGAAACCAGTTCCCATTTAACTCATTTGATGCAGCTACTCTCAGTTGGTTTTGGTCGATTCAAAACTCTGTCACAGGAGCATTGGTAACCTCAAGGTCTTAGTTTCTGTGTGATGGATCTACTCTGGCAGGTGAATGGAACCTTGCTTCTCTTACTTAAACTTACTTAAACTACTGACCTGAGCCCTCACGCTGTTGCCTAACCCACTCAGTGCACACTCCTCATGTTTAGGTGGAGCTCCTCAGCGGGGCTGTGGGGCTGCTTGGCTGTCCCCCTCCCCCTTCACAGTATGGCAAGACGAAGCTCGCAGGGCCTCTGGAGGACACAGGCTGTTTCCCCCTCCTGGGTCCTTCCTGGGCCTTGGGGCACCTCTCCCTCTTCACCTGGTTGCCTCCCGGGCATCTTGGAAAACTCAGCTCAGGCAATTCCTCTCCCCCTCCCCCAAGGTCCCATAATACTCTGGGCACTGCCCTTAATGTCATCATCCAGCTCACTTCAGGTGCTCAGTATTTGTTGAGGGAAAGAAGAAAGGAAAAATATTCTGCTTAATCCTTAAACGGAGTTGCCTCAAGGAACCCAAATTCAAAGGCAGGAAGAGTGCTGTACTGCTCATAATGAAATGGACCTGTATCAACCATCCGTCTGCAGAAGCAGAAGCAGAAATGAAAGGCTATAAAAAAGAATGAAGGACTTCCCTGGTGGCACAGTGGTTAAGAATCCACCTGCCAATGCAGGGGACACGGGTTCAAGCCCTGGTCTGGGGAGATCCCACATGCCGCAGAGCATCTAAGCTCGTGAGCCACAACCACTGAGCCTGCTCTCTAGAGCCTGTGAGCCGCAACTACTGAGCCCGCGTGCCACAGCTAGTGAAGCCCGCGCGCCTAGAGTCCGTGCTCCACAACAAGAGAAACCACTGTTATGAGAAGCCAGCGCACGGCAACGAAGAGTAGCCCCAGCTTGCCACAACTAAGAAAGCCTGCACGCAGAAATGAAGACCCAACACAACCAAAAATAAAATAAATAATTTTTAAAATTTTAAAAATTTTTTTAAAATGATCAAAAGAGTAATAAGACAAAAGAGCAATACCTTAGGTGTGTGTGGCTTTACGATTTATAAATTATCGTTAGAATAATTCATCTTTACAGCCCATTGAGGTGGGTACTCATATATTCATTTTACAGATAAGGAAGCTGAGGCTCGGAGCAGTACCTGTTTTACGCCCAAGGCCTTCAGGTAGAAAGTGACAGATCTTCTGGCTCTCGATTCAGTGCGTATCCCTCCCGCCATTTCACAGCTTGCCTAAGACGAGACAAATGTAAGATATTAATACAAATTCACTGCAAAAATTCTATATACTCACTGCTCTATTTTTAAAGTGTATTTCTTTTAAATTATGCTATGCTAATTAGCTCTACTATTTCCAGACAGTAATCTGTTATTGGGTGTTACTTTCTTAATTTAGACTCCACTACTAAATCCTAATTTAGACTCATTCCTTCTAATAACATCGACAGAAGTCTGTGTGTCCCACCATTCATTGCTATAAATTTGAGAGCCTAAATCTGTTATATTCATTCCATTACATGGATGGGACTCTACTCTCAGAAACTTCTGGTTGAGCTCTTCAGTTTAAAGAAATCCTTGCATATATACGTGGGATCCTTACTTTGATGCCTATTCTGTCTCCTTTGATAAATTCCCTTTTGCTACTTCACTGTTCACTTAAGGTCTATGTTAGAATAACCCCTTGAAAGGTTAAGGGATGGTTGTAAATTGCTTTTTAAACATGGTGCCAGCAGTCTCCAATGCATACTTACTGTTTCCTCTTCGCATGCAAGTGGGTAATAGCTGTGTCCTAGCCAGGAGACATTCAATATCACTAAGCACCTACTATGTGCCAAATGACCAGGTAGCTGTCAAATAATATGAATATAAAAGACCCTCCACATACATGGGGGTGAGAGACCCAGTTGAACCTGTGGGGACAGAAGAACGATGAAATTGACCGTCACAAAAAACGATTTTTGGTGCCAGGAACATGGCCTGGTGAGAAGAAAGGTGTCACACATATCCCTACTCACTCCTCTTTCCAAGCGCACTTTTCTTTCACCTCCCTGCCGGCTCCTAATTCCTGTGCAGAGATGACCAGTTTGATGGCATGAAACTATCTCAGAAACTCTGGTTCTAGTTCCACGTAACGCAAGATTACTTGTGATTTTTAATTCCTCTTGCTCGGATCCTGCAAGATCCCTGACGACTTCGCCTTCATTCGCTTAAGCTGAAAACTGTGCATAGCTGGAAATTTGCAGTTGAAAATCTGACAATATTACTTTCTCTTCAGCCCCTTTTGCTCCTCTCCCCAAATATATATAAGACAGTTCTCGAGAACGCTCATTGCATGAACTAGACAAATACACGAAAGTAAGGTATCCATCATATTACTAGAAACACATCTTTTTACTTTCAGCACCGGGTCCCCCAGCCGGCCCGGTGAAGCGCCCTGCACCTCGTCTGCCAGGGGCTGAGCCGCCGGGAACATCCCCGCGTCTCCATGGCGAAGCGTCGCAAAGCAGCCACGCAGCACCCAGCCCGGCTGGTGCGAGAGGCCCAGCGACGGCCTCTTCTAGCAAGAATGGCAGAGCCTGGGCCCGAGGCTCCGTGTCCTTCTCAATGCGGCCACAAGATCCTGCCAAGTAAGACTGCGGACCCTGCCAGCCGGCGAGGGGCGGGGACGGGGTCTCCCTTGGAGACGCGGTGCCTGGAGCGAAGGCTGCTCGGGTCTTCAAGGGTGTGTGCCTCCCCCTTACGGGTGGGACTCAATTTAAGGAGAGGCTGGGAGTCAGGGAAAATGAAAGGGTGTTCACGACCTTGCCCCTTTCCTGCCCTTCGCCATACCTTCTGTCAAAGCCCTCCCTAAACAGCTCGGAGTTTAAACACCCCATGAAATGTCCAGGAGGGGACAAGCAAAAGGAAGGCCTAGTGTCTGGAGAACAAAGACAAAGACAAAGAAGCAACAGAGGTCGGGAGCTCTGAAGAGGGCAGACCCAGCGGGGGCCCTGATCCCCGGCAGGATCTGGGAAACAGCGCAGAAAGAGGGCGGGGAGGGGCTGCAGAATGCAGAGAAGCAACCCCCAAGTGGATCTGCAGCGTCCCCCACCCCCACCCCGGTGGCTGTAGCAGAGGCTGGGAACTATGGCATTCAGCTGTCGCTTCTAAACTTCGCTGATTTTTCTTTCAAAGGGATTTTGTATTTAACAGAGGCAGTGCTTTTAATACTAATTTTGCATGCGAATGCAGCTGGTTTACTAACTCAGCTTTTTGTGTCAGTGGAGGGAGAGCCACTCTAGCTGTGGTGCTACTGGCATGATTACTGTGTAGTCAGCTCCATCCTGGTCTTTCTCATGGCAATAATAACCCATCGCAGCCCTCTAGCTGGGTAATTGTGGTTCCCTGGTGGCTACAGAGCAGTGGGGATTGTTCAACTGCAAATTCCCTAGAATTGTAGTCCCAGGAGAATGAATGAAATGCATACTTTCATCCCATTCATCCCTTTGTAAATTACGAATAGCAAATGAAAATAATTAATACAAAAATATTTACAACACGAGTTTCTCTATGGTGTCCAGGCAGAGGAGCTGGAGCCCTCCCCAGGAACGCCCCCCCCGCCCCCCGCCCCACTCCCCTGAGTCTCATCCTCCATTTCTAGCCACCCTGTCTTGGTTTCTTTCACTGTCTGCTCTCCCCCCTCTTGTCTGGGAATGTTGGCGTCCTCCAGGTTTTCTCCTTCTTGGTTTACATCTCCTATGTGAGCGGCCATATCCTGCCACAGGGCTTCTAGTCTACATAAAGGTGCCAATCAATGACTCTCTCATCTTTATCCATAACTCAGATGCTCTTCCTAAATCTCAGACCAAAATATCCATCTGTCTACCAGATGCATTTGGATGTCACAGAAGGGCCTCAAACGCAACACGTACAAAACTATACTCTTTGTCTTCCTAGACTTGGAAGCTCAGTAAGGAGGGTCCCATCTGCTTAAAGGAGAGGGGAGGGCCGCTTCACTGACACCTCAGTGTCATCACCAGGTGTCACTGATTCTGCCTCCAAAGTGTCCCTTCCCCTGGGGGAGTTTGCCCCTTCACCTCCGGTCCTGAGTCTCTAACAGCCACTCTGTGCTACTCCATCCTCCACTGATGGAAGGGTCACCCTCTAAAAGGTGGGCCTAATGTGTCACTGTCCAGCTCTGGTCTCAAAATAGGATGAGGCTGATGACGTCTATGGACGAATTGCTATCGAACTATTACTATCGACTGGGCTCTTAAGTGCTGTATTCCTTCCAAGGACCGCCATAAACTTCCACAAACTGGTGGCTGAAAACAATAGAAATTTATTTTTTTCACATTTTGGAGGCCAGAAGCCTGGTACCAAGCTATTGGCACGGCTGCACTCCCTCTGGTGGCTCTTGGGGAGAATCCGTCCTTGCGTCTTCCAGCTTCTGGTGGCTGTCGGCATTCTTTTTTTTTTTTTTTTTTGCGGTACGCGGGCCTTTCACTGTTGTGGCCTCTCCCGTTGCGGAGCACAGGCTCCGGACGCGCAGGCTCAGTGGCCATGGCTCACGGGCCCAGCCGCTCCACGGCATGTGGGATCCTCCCAGACCAGGGCACAAACCCGTGTGCCCTGCATCGGCAGGCGGACTCTCAACCACTGCATCACCAGGGAAGCCCTGTCAGCATTCTTGACCTGTGGCCCATCACTCTAGTCTCGGCCTCCATGGTCACACCACCTCCTCCTCTTCCGTGGCCAACCTCCCCCTGCCTTTCTTATGAGGACACTGAAATTGCATCTAGGGCCCACCGGATAATCTAGGGTGTTCTTCATCTCAAATCCTACTTGCATCTGCAAAGAGTGATCAGGCCTAGATTGGCGTTGCTTGCTTCGGAAAAAGGCAGTCTCTGTGCAGAAGATCCTTCCAGATCCTTCTAAGAGTCAAACTCAGAGCTTCAAATCAGGTGAAGTGCTAGTTTATTTTAAGAGCAACACAGCCTCACAATTTCTCCCCACTTCCTGTCCGTGCTTGAAATTCTCTTAACAAAGAACATTAATTCTGCTGTTGGAATAAAATGCTTTAAAGTATAAAGTGGTTCCCACTAAAGCAGAAGAATCAAAGGATAATGTCATTTCTAGTGTAATGGGATCAGAGCGTAGATACCAGCCAGGAGTCTGCAAACAGAAGGACAGAGTGTGACAGGCAGGGGCTAAGGCTTTTGTTAGCCCGGGGAAGCCTCAGGTGGAGGTGAAACTCACCCTGTGTGAAGGCGGCGGGTGAATAGTTACAGAGGGGCAGATGCAGCTGCCTGACTGGATTCAAGGACCTGTTCGATGAGAAACAAGCCCTGGATGGCAGAGATGGAGAGATGGGAGAGGTGGGGAGAAGTACACAGATGGCAAAAACTAAATGTTTCTTTTTTATATGTAGGCAGTGGCATATAGGTTTTCAGACTATTTGGAAATTGAAGACACCTTTGAGAAAGATGCTTTACGGCAATTGTATTCAGGATGCGTGAACGGGAGAAAAGGCAGGCAGTGAGGTGGGTGCGGTGTGAGAGGTGAGGTGATGGACCCCAGATGGCTTTGCTTCGAACATGGAAGGGATCATTTCACCCAGGTGCTAGTGAAATCTAAAAAGCCACAGGTAACTGCCTAGATATGAAGAAAGAGAGAATGATCGAATTAAATTTTAAAAATATATTCCCAAGTAATCTGATGGTACCTCCGTTCACAAGGGGAGGTTGGGGCAGATCAATCCTCGTGTCTGCATACCGGTGAATTCTCCATCCTCACCCTCCGGGCCCGCCAGCAGCATTTGCCGTTGTAGGTGTCCCTCCCTCCTCCTGGAATCATGTTTTTCCTTCGGCCATCAGGACACCATAGCCTCCTGGGTCTCCACTCACCTCGCTCACTGAGCTTCTCAGCCTCCTTCACCGGCTTCCCCTCATCTCCCCAGCCTCTTGACACTGGGGGGCCCCAGGCTTCAGCCTTTGGACGTCACCTCCTCTAATGCCACTCCCTCCCTTGCTGAGCTCACTCACTCTCACAGCTTTAAAGAACAGCTATGCTGCGGAATCTTGCACAGTCGTTACAAAGAATTACTTAGAGCTGCACCAGACGAGTCGGAGGGGCTTCCCATACGGCGCCGTTAAGTGACAGGTAGAAGAGGACACTTTTGTGTAAGATGAGCCTGTTTTTGTAAAACAAAATAGGACTAGAACCCAATGTGATAATGTATTGATATACGTATATATCAATCTGTATATGATTATAGTAGCAGTTATAAAAATCTGGAAAGAAACAGGCACAATTGTTAACATGGACTACCTGGGAGGAGGGTGATTACAAGCAGGGCCAGGAAGGAGCCACAACAAGGGGTCCAGGAGAGAACCTGACATGGAAACTATGACCCTCTTTGTGTAAAATCAGTTCATGCATTTACAGGTATATCTAATATGATGCATGAAAAGTCAGGCAATAAAACAGCGATAGTGAACATCCTAAGATGATAGAGTTTCAAGTGAACTCTTTTCTTTATATTTTTATGTATTGCTCGAATTCTTTAAAATAGTATATGTGAATTCTCAAGAAAAACAATAGACCTATTTTTATCTAGGGGGGGAACTCATAATTAAATTGAGCTTCCCCTCTTCCCTAGTGGAGCTCACAAGTTGGCCTTCACTCCTTTACACTCTGCATTACCACCCGAAATGTTTGTCTCTTGCAAAATTATTTTAATTATTAAAACAACATTTGATCAAAATATGCTGGCTTGCCACATTTAAAACTGTTTTATTGTGCATACCGATCGGGATTCCTACGCCACCACGACGAAGACTGCGTTCACACCTAAGACAGGAGCAGTGCCTGCTTTAATTCGGTACATCCCTATTCAAATCAGATTGATATACACGCTTGAATTTGTTCACCTTTCTTCTATTATTCAGAGTCCAAAACCAATAGAGAGTAATCAGAGAAGGCTTATAGAAAATGAACTCAGATAAGACCCACTGCACGCACAGGTCTCCTCCAAGCATCAGAGGGGGTTTCCCCTTCAAAGAGTATCCCAAGCTCCTACAGGAAAATTGAGAAAATTAACACATGGATCCTTCATAAAGCCACTGTGTATCATGCTTTACAACAGAGCCAGTATACAGTTAATAGAACTGTGCTACCTAAACATGGAGCACGTATTGAGTCCATTACCTGGTATACAGTAGGCAGGCAATGACAACTGAATGACTGGATAAGTGAGTAATTGTTAGCACTTCCACCCAACACTAGTCCTGGAAGCTGGAACAAGGCCACAGTCCCCTTACCCTTACCTTCACTCCTCCAACTATTGCTTCCTAAGGCAATGTTTGCTTACAACTCCTCCCTCCATTCCACCTGAACCGAGGGTGGTGGGAATTTCTGTCCATCAGCTGCCTCTCTAATCTCATTGGTGGGTGAGAGAGGGTGGGGCTGCGAAAGCCCTGCCATCATCTTTCATTGCATCAGCGGGAGGTGGGAAATTAGCATGGAGGACCTTCCCTTGTCTGTGTTCACTCTGGAAATTACTTCCAATATAGAGGATCTTTTCACCTTAAAAGTTCACATTGTAGGGAAGTCAAATGGAGTACTGTCCAGACTGTGTGGTGCAGTCAGGCAGAAATGGGTTCCAGCCTCAGCTCCCTGCTCTAATTACCCCTTATTTTCTCTGCTCCCTTAGGCGAGTAACCAGCCAGCTACAGCTCAGGTTTATGGTTGGCAAAGTGGGAATGATGACTGCTGCATTAGGTGGTTGTTCTGAGGACAAACTGAAAGCACTAGTCCAGTGACTATAGCACGAAGAAGTTACCCCCCAAATTTTCATTCATTTTTCCCCAGCATAATATACGACAGACTTCCAAAAAGTGCAGGTCTGCAAGACTCCTAATTTCCGAGTTACCGGCTATCCCACTGAGTCACGTTATATCCCCTACTGGGAGGTTTACCATCTGACGGTAAGGATTATGCCAGCTTCCCAAACAGTAACAGTTGTCTGAAGAAGAAACATTTGGGATGAAAGCCAAAACCAAATGGGTACTTATGGAGTCTAGGTCAGTGGTCTTCAAATTCACATATTTTTAAAGTCCACAGAAAAGTTCTTATTATAAATTTATATAGCTGTAAAAGATAAAACTTCCAGCCCATCCTAAATATTGACATTTTAAAACAAGACCATTAAATCATTTCTTTACATATAACCAGTGGGTAATCTAACCACCTTAGCAAATTGATACTCACTCTGACCCTTTTAAAAAAATATATACAAACAAGCTCTTCTTTAACAGATCATTTATTTCATTCTCTTTCCTTCTTGAGCTCTTACTCCCAGTCTACTTCCTCCATAGAATTTTACGCTGCTCTAATATATTTTGTGTTTGAAAGCAATTTATTGATCACTCCATTAGTATATTAATTGACATTAATTTTTAAACATGTTATAGAACCCTAAGTATTGAGTTATCACAATTATTTTTAGTACAGAATTGCTCAAAGCAATAAACACATTACAAATGTTAATAATTACTAAACAGAAAAAGTAGATTTTTTGGAATTGCATCTTGATGAGATAAATGGGGCTGTTTTGTTTTCAATTACTTTATGTCTCCAGATTTGAGTGTTATTATGTTGGGAATGAGACCACATTCAGCATCAATTTTTCCTGCTTTTTTTTTTTTTTCAATTTATAAATGCTAGTGTTGAGAAACCTTGTTCTCATAATTAAGTAGATGTGAATGAAAGGAGTTTTAGTGTAGCATTGCCATTCGATACTCTGAACTCTTTATCGTTATATGCCAAAAATCACAAGGTGATTTTTTAATGATTGATTGGCTGACAGCTTGGTTGTGTACTCCTTCAGTTTCACTGAAAGCAAATAATTAGATGATTTGTCATCCAGTTATTGAGTTATTCCCTATCTCGTTTTTCTGAGAAGTATACTGAAAAGGCCTGTCTTTTTTTTATATTTGAATTTTATTTTTATTTTATTGTATTTTTATATAAAATTTTTATTAATTTTATTTTTGTAGACATGTTCTTATTAGTTTTCAGTTTTATACATATTGGTGTATACATGTCAATCCCAATCTCCCAATTCATCCCACCACCACCAAGCTCCCCCCTCCCCGCCACTTCCCCCCTTGGTGTCCGTACATTTGGTCTCTACATCTGTGTCTCAATTTCTGCCCTGCAAACCAGTTCATCTGTACCATTTATCTAGATTCCACATATATGTGTTAATATATGATATTTGTTTTTCTCTTTCTGACTTACTTCACTCTATATGACAGTCTCTAGGTCCATCCACGTCTCTACAAATGACCCGATTTCGTTCCTTTTTATGGCTGAGTAATATTCCATTGTATATATGTACCACATCTTCTTTATCCATTTGTCTGTCGACGGGCATTTAGGTTGCATCCATGACCTGCCTATTGTAAATAGTGCTGCAATGAACATTGGGGTGCATGTGTATTTTTGAATTATGGTTTTCTCAGGGTATATGCCCAGTAGTGGGATTGCTGGGTCGTATGGTAATTCTGTTTTTAGTTTTTTAAGGAACCTCCATACTGTTCTCCATAGTGGCTATATGAGTTTACATTCCCACCAACAGTGCAAGAGGGTTCCTTTTCTCCACACCCTCTCCAGCATTTGTTGTTTGTAGATTTTCTGATGATGCCCATTCTAACTGGTGTGAGGTGATACCTCACTGTAGTTTTCATCTGCATTTCTCTAATAATTAGTGATGTTGAGGAGCTCCTCACGTGCCTCTTGGCCATCTGTATATCTTCTTTGGAGAAGTGTCTGTTTAGCTCTTCTGCCCATTTTTTTGATTGGGTTGTTTGTTTTTTTTAATATTGAGCTGCATGAGCTGTTTATATATTTCAGAGATTAATCCTTTGTCTGTTGATTTGTTTGCAAATATTTTCTCCCATTCTGAGCGTTGTCTTTTCGTCTTATTTATATTTTCCTTTGCTGTGCAAAAGTTTTAAGTTTCATTGGTCCCATTTGTTTATTTTTGTTTTTATTTCCATTACCCTAAGAGGTGGGTCTAAAAGATTTTGCTGTGATTTATGACAAAGAGTGTTCTTCCTATGTTATTTTGTGCATTAATTTTGATTTTCATTTTGAGATTTTTGTGCATTAATTTTGTATCCTGCAACTTTACCAAATTCATTGATTATCTGTAGTAGTTTTCTGGTGGCACCTTTAGGATTCTCTATGTATAGTATCATGTCATCTGCAAACAGTGACAGTTTTACTTCTTCTTTTCTGATTTGGGTTCCTTTTATTTCTTTTTCTTCTCTGATGGCCATGGCTAGGACTTCCAAAACTATGTTGAATGATAGTGGCAAGAGTGGACATCCTTGTCTTGTGTCTGATCTTAGAGGAAATGCTTTCAATTTTTCACCACTGAGAATGATGTTTGCTGTGGGTTTGTCATATATGGCCTGAAAAGGCATGTCTTAACAAATGACTATTAAATTACATCTGTTACTCCTTCATTTGGAAGAAACTTATTTAATATTATATACTCAAAAAGGACTTGGAAAATAGGAACATTAATTTCAATAAAGGTTTTCCAATATAATCTTTTTTTTATATAAAAATGCTTTTGTCATTGCATACTCTAAATATATTTTTATCCAAATCTTTGAGCTGAAGATTTAACTCATACAATTTACACCATGTTTACCTAGCTGGTAAAATCAGTCCTTGTGCTCCAACCAACAAGTGAAATTAGGTTTACTTCCTGTCAAAATAAAAATCTGACTACAATTCTAGTTCAAATAAATGTTAATATATGTTTTGAGGAATATTATGAAAACTACTGATAAATTATAGAATACATATTGTAGGGAAGATTATTAAAAGTAGACAGGAGAAGTGTAGAAAGATTCAGGTCTAATATGATTAATTACATCCAAGTAACAAAAATAATGCAATGAAATGTGTAGCTAAATATGTAAGTTATCTGTGAAGTGAGGAGTATGATAAAAACTATGAGGTTCTTTAGTTAGATATGTTCTCATGTGTGCAGAACTCTGGTGCTTGACTTTGGAAAATAATTAAATAATATCATGCATAAAAATCAGAAACAATTTCATTGATTTCTTTGGAAACCAAATCAAGCACTTACTATGTATTTAATGAAAGAGAAAGTTATATATGGTAAGTATATAGTTATATATGGAAAATTACTAGTCTGACAAGCTAGCGTATACTTTCATGTATCGTTAAATATTTTACATCATAAAATAAAATGAGGACTGGCTATATTGAAGTAAATATTTCATAATATGTTTGGGTTAAAAACTTAGCTTTAAATACCTTATTGGATGATGACTACAAAATCTGAAAAAAAGATCACAAGATTTTTATGTACCAGTTTTATCCAGTGAATCTTTAAAAATTTGATAGTCTCAGAAAAGATTCCAGGTACATTGAAAAGAATCAGCATCGCCATCCTGTACTGCTTCATCTAAACAGAGATGCTCTTCTTTCCAGCTAGTGACGTATCCTAGGGATTTTTTTAAAGCTGGAAAAATGCTTACCTTTAAATATGTAGGGGAAAGAGCCATTTTCAACAATCTATATTCTCTGCTCTCCTCTTAGAAGCTTCTCCTTAAAGAGGGATGAACATTTGATAATTTTTAGGACAGGGAAAACTAGCCATTACTCTCAGCCACACCAATCTACAGTGTACCTACATTCAGAACATCCCTGCACAGGCCATAATGCTCTGGTTATAGCCCCACCCTTTACTCTTGACCTAGAACGGCAAGCCCTAGGTAAGTATATGGAATTTGGGTTACAAAGGAGTTCCCTGAAATCACCATAATGAAGTTCCCTTTGCCCGGCGTCCCTCTCACCATTGGCAGCTAACACCCTGAGGTGTAATGCACCTTAGTAAGATCCTATGGTGAAGTGGGGAAGGGAGAAAAGGATGCGGGAAGGAAAAGACCCACTAGATATGCAGCTTTGTTCTCAGGCAGATACATGTTAAGAAAGAATATACTGAGAAATGCGGATGTGAAAATCTATTCCTTTAAAGCAATTTGTGCTGTGTTCCCTTTGGAAAGGTCTTAATGCACCTTCGATGACTTCAGTTTGATTTAGGACCACAGTCATGCTTGAATCTGTACATCTGAATGACAAGTGAAATAGTGCAGCATCCAGATGTATCCCACTTTCCAGATGTTTGGTTTCTTACAGACGTAACCTGAATCTTACCCAGCCCTCTTTTTTAAAAAAGTCAATATGAAATATTTTAGACACACACAAAGGAATATACAATAAATCCCCAGCTATCATCCAGCTATAATAATCAACAACACATGGACATTTTTAATGTATATCCTCCACTTAGCCTTCCCACTGGCTAATGTTGAAGCAAATTCCAGGCATTATATCATAAGTCTAAGTATATTTTTATGTATCTCTTGAAAGATAAGGATGCTTTAAAAATATGTAACAATACCATTATCTCACCTAAAAAAGCAATTCCTTAATATCAAATAGCCAATAAGCGATCACATTTTCCCCAGTTGTCTCATAATTAAAAAAAAACAAACAGCTGGTTAGAAATTGAATCCAGACAAGGTCTCTGCATTGTATTCTCTTACTTCATTTAATCTACAGGTTCCTCCACTTTCTTTTTCTGAGAATTTCTTTGTTGAAGAAACAGACGATTTGTCCTGGATTTTTCTGACTCCATCCCCATCGTGTCATTTAAAACTATCCTTCTTTTCATGTATTTCCTGTAATCTAATATTCCAAAGACCTCATCTGATTCAGGTTGGGTATTTTCACAAAAGTATTTAATAGGTGGTGTTGGGTATGTATATCCAGAGTGGGAACTGCTGATCGTTGCCTAGATGCATTATTTCATTAGGGACTTGCAAGCCAGTGGTATCCTAATTCTTACATTTTTCCTTTTATTAACTGGAATACTTTTTACATAAAGAAACTTTCCTTCACCAAGTATTTAGTTATACTCAAGTACTGTTTACACAGAAGAGTACTCACCTCTTTAAAAAAATTAACTAAAAAATTAATGAATTTCAGATGATTCTTTTAAATTTAGGACACTCTCACTTTTGTTAAGGGCCATAATAATATACAGGATTGTTTCTTTTCAGGGAAACCTAGAAATTAAATTATTTCTGGCATCAAGTCTTAAGGCAGCCAATCTTATTATTTGACATGTGTGCTCTTGTGAAATTTGGTATTTAATCCCTTACTCTAGTTTCCACCCTTTTCTCACAGTCAGAAAAGTACCAGAAGATTAGGATATACATATTCACTTAGTTATCCTGTTCCCAACCAGACACAGTGCAATGATGAGTATGTTTGGAGATCATATTCTAAAGAAGATTTGATCAACATTGGAACTTCAAGAGGAATCAAGAACCACAAATCTTATTACCCCAGTCAAGTAAGATAATATCTACATATCTTTTGAATGTGATATTCTATCAATAATCCGTAAGAATGAGAGTTTGGATATATCCCAAAGATCCTTCGTCATCTACAGCTGTGGTCCTTCTTAGACTATTTTTTGCTCACCTTCTCACATTTATTTCTAACTCCTACTTCCTTATCCCCTTACATAAGAAACATTTATTTTAATAAATTTATTTATTTTATTTATTTATTTTTGGCTGCGCTGGGTCTTCACCACTGTGTGCGGGCCTCTCACCACAGTGGCCTCCCCAGTTGCGGAGCACAGGCTCCAGGCACATGGGTCCCAGCAGTTGCGGCACGCAGGCCCAGTAGCTGTGGCTCACGGGCTCCAGAGCACAGGCCCAGTAGTTGTGGCGCACGGGCTTAGTTGCTCCATGGCATGTGGGATCCTCCTGGACCAGGGCTCGAACCGGCTTCCCCTGCCCTGGCAGGCGGACTCTCAACCACCAGGGAAGTCCCTGAAAGTTTTTTTTTTTAATTGAAGTGAAATTCACGTAGCGTGGAATTAACCATTTTAATGTGAACAGATCACTGGCTATTAGTACATTCATAATGTTCTACAACCACCACCTCTGCCTCATTTCAAAATATTTTCATAATCTCAAGAGGAAACCCTGTACCCATTAAGAAAGCATTCCCTGTTTCCCTCTCCCCTAGTCTCTAGCAACTACCAATCTGCTTTCTGTCTCGAGATATTTTACGTGTGGAATCATACTGTACAATATATGACCTTGGTCAGGTCCTTTTGTATCAGGAACTTCTCTTAATAATGCCGAAGGAACTCATTAACATGAAATTTTATACAGACAATTAAACCATTAGTCAAGAAGAACTAAGAACTAATAGGTACTTTAAGCATATATCACATAGGCAGTAACTAGAGTGTGGTTCAGATTAATTGCTAATACATAGCAATTACATTTCTTTTTTTTTCTTTTATTCACTCTTTAATTTAGTAAATATTTACTGAGGTCTATTACAGTGATATGTACTAAGGATCAATGAAGAATAAGACTTAATCTTAATTAAGTACATAAAGGCACAGACGTGGAGAACAAACATATGGATACCGAGGGGGAAAGTGGAGGGATGGGAGGAATTGGGAGATTGGGATTGACACATATACACTGTTGATACTGTGTATAAAATAGGTAACTAATGAGAACCTGCTGTATAGCACAGGGAACTCTACTCAATGCTCAGTGGTGACCTAAATGGGAAGGAAGTCCAAAAGGGAGAGGATGTATGTATATGTACGGCTGATTCATTTTGCTGTGCAGTAGGAACTAACACAACATTGTAAAGCAACTCTACTCCAATAAAAATTAATTTTAAAAAAAGACTTAATCTTTATCTTCAAAGGAACTCAGAGTAAATCCAGAGCCTGATTTTTGTCTTTTCTGGGTCTTCATCTCCCGTTGCTCTACTTCTATGCTGGTCCATCCTGGTCCACATGGACCAGCCCCTCAAGACCCTTCTCAACGTGGCTCCTAACTTTCCTCTCCTGCTTCACCCTCAGCCAGTCCCCGCTTCCCTGCGTTCCTCACTCGCACCAACTAGACCGCATTTCATGAACACTCTGTGCATCTTTTGCTTCAGTGTTGACCCATTTTCAATACACGCCTTTTGCTGTGTGTGCCTTTTTGATTCTTGTCTTCCTTCCCTTCCGGTAACAGAGCCTGTCACACTCCCTCTGGGCTTCTGTAGCACCTTATCCACAGCTCTGAGTGAGTGATTCTTATGAGAAGCTTGTTCACAATATAAGTGCCTGGGTCCCACTTCTAGAAAGTCTCAATGTCTGGGATAAGGTTCAGCAGGTATATTTTGGAATAACCTCACTAGGTATTTCTGATGTATTATCTCCATGTGAGAACCACAGTTCCAAGTGTTATGGTTGCAAGATATCACATTCCATATCCGTGTATCCTGTATATCTCTTTCTAATCACACTGGTTTGAGATTGTCTTGAGGTAGAACAATGACTTAATTACCTTTAACCTTGGCACAGAATCCATATAGGAACTGAAAACATTTGCTTTTGAGTGTCAGCTAGGGGAGAAGGATAGGCATCTGTATCAAGTATTTCAACGGGAATTTATTTATTAATAAAGCCATTAGTAATTTACAAAAACCAACTTATAGATGCTGCTTACTGGGAACAATACCAGATGAGTTTCCAAAATAGCTTAAGGAATGTCCTGATGTTTGAGCCCGAGAGTTTTCTTCTCTCTCTATAACCTTGCCTTCTCCTCGGGTGGTTTATGAGGTCATTATGAGGGCCATTGAGTACCCATGGCCTCTCTCCCTGAGTCATCTAAACTAAGAGGCACCATGCAGTGAAACCCTTTCCCACTGTGCTGGTCTGGACAGAGATCAATTTTTAAAAATCAATATTAAAATGCTCTCGAGTACCAGTAGATGACATCACATATTGTTTGATATACAATGTACACTTGAATTTATTTTGAAAAGACCTATTGAAAAACTATTTTGGAAAAAGAATAGAGGTTAGTGTTAATAGTAATTAGCACTGTTGTGACATTGCTCATGATATTTGTGGCTTTTTTTTTTTAGGGTTATGAATACTTTATTTTTTCTAGTATCACTTATTTTATTTTTTCAGAGAAGACTTTGATCTTTATTTCTAATCTCTTTTTCATCTCCTACCACAAGTAGCTGATTTTGTCCATATTTCCACGATTTGAATTTTTTCTCTTCATTTTATTTATTTTTAAAAAATTTTTATTGGAGTATACTTGATTTACAATGTTGTGTTAGTTTCAGGTGTACAGCAATGTGAATCGGTTATATGTATACATACGTCCACTCTTTTTTAGATTCTTTTCCCACATAGTCCATTACAGAGTATTGAGTAGAGTTCCCTGTGCTCTACAGTAGGTCCTTATTAGGTGATATTCATGTTTTTAATATCTATGTCCCAATTAAAGTTGTTGTATGATGTGCCTCTGAACCAACATTTTGTAGCAAGAATTAGGGATGAACTCGCTCCAGGTGAAATGACTTGTGATTCTCTCCTCAGTTAATGTGGTAGTGCTTGTGGAACCTGGTTTTAGTCAGTGCTTCAGAGGTATTTAAGGATCATATGTTTAATGAGTATTTGTTAGCAGAGTTTTTTCCAAAAATAATAGTGCTACAGTCCACTAATGACAATGATCTTACCTAACCCTCCATCGGTAAGGTTCTTTTCCTTTGAGTGGTTCTTTTCCAGATAATGGGGATGATATGCACTGCCCTATCTAAGGTTGCCAGGTTTAGCAAATAAAAATACAGGGTGCCCAGTTAAATTTGAATAATGATGTATAACAGGTAAAAAAAATGAGTACCTATACATACTTACACTAAGAAATTATTCATTGTTTATCTGAAATTCAAATTTAACTGGCATCCAGGAATTCCCTGGTAGTCCAGTAGTTAGGACTCTGTGCTTCCATTGCAGGGGGCACGGGTTTGATCCCTGGTTGGGGAGCTAAGATCCTGCAAGTCACATGGTGTGGCCCCCCCAAAATTTAAGTGGCACCCTATGTTTTATATGGCAACCGTAGCCCTAACTAAAATCTCTCACTCTGCACCCTAACCCCTGCCCCAGGGACTAGGCAGGCTACTGGAGTGAGACATGCTTCCTGAGTCCACGGAGCAGAAACAAATGAGCACTCCTAACTGACGTACAATATACTCATTAGAAACTACTTCTAATCATTTGAACTTGTACTTCCTGTGCCTGATAAAGCAGAAAATTATTTCCTGGTTGAAATGTCCCTAAAAAGTACATTGACCATACCTCTAAATGCAAGAAGAGTGTGTTTTAGTGTGATAAATTGGAAGTTACTGACAGAAGCAGAATGGAATGAAAATATGAGGCTATTTAGAAATAGCCTACAAGGAGTAATTATTGCCTTTCATTTGTACCCCAGCTCAAAAGATTAAGCAACATTCTCAGATGTTTCTGGAATGGAAAAACTTACTTCCCCGACCAGCAGACACTGAATCTCGATGGAATTACCAAATTCCAGCTAAAATTCCTGAGCTTCAGGATTTTAGTTTCAAATATGGATGTTACTCAAGCCTACCCATTGCTTCTCAGGGTCTAGGCAAGTACACCTGTAGCTTTTTTTTTTTTTTTGCGGTACGCAGGCCTCTCACTGTTGTGGTCTCTCCCGTTGCGGAGCACAGGCTCCGGACGCACAGGCCCAGCGGCCATGGCTCACGGGCCCAGCCGCTCTGCGGCATGTAGGATCTTCCCGGACCGGGACTCGAACCCGCGTCCCCTGCATCGGCAGGCGGACTCTCAACCACTGCGCCACCAGGGAAGACCTCACACCTGTAGCTTTTAAAACAACTTCATAGACTGTTCTCGCTCCAAGATTCCTCAACACATAGGGCCCTGGTGGGTGACCTTGATAATAGTCATAGAGAAAGTCAGTGACCCCTGAGTGGAATCAAAACTAGGACTCTGGGGCACTTAGCCTCAAACCCAGGGAATGAGGATGATGTCTCAGAAGAGAAATGACTGCTTGTGCTGTGAAATGAGTACATCCTCTCCCTGGGAGGGACAGTTGTTGGGATTGGGGGACATGCCCCCCACATAAAATGAAAGGAAGGATTTAGTTGCTATTAAACAACCAAAAGAAAAAAAAAGTTCCTCGGGAATCAAATTAGACTTGTCAGTTATCCCCTGGAAGTTTATCCACACAGCACATCCTTCAAGCACCTTTGCATTCAGCAATGATTTTACTTGAGTGTTCTTTTATGACCCCAACTGCTACTGTTTACAACAGAAAAGTTTTTAAAAGTTCCATTGACCAAGCCACCTCCAAGTTCCTGGGTAAGAGGATGATCTGGTGTTAGTCTGAGACAGTGATTTATTCCTTGCATGGAGTTGGGATCAAGTAGCACTTTAGACAAAAATCACATAACTGGAGAGTAAACCAGGAACACCCCCCGCCCCCCCCCACACCTGATATCCAGCCCTCAGCTGGCGTTTGTAACACTGAGCAAGACAACATGGACATTGAATAGGAAAACATGTTATCACTCGCATTCTTCCTTTCTCTTAGTTTTGGCTGCAGAGATGGCAAGTGCTAGAAGTGACAAAGCTTTACAGCTTCACAAAGTACAATTTAAAAATACGTCATTAGGATTAGGGGACCATAGATGTTCAGAACCAGAAAAGACTCCTTCAATTTCTAGATGAGGAAATGGAGGCCAGAGAGTTGAAGGGCCTCCCGTGATCAGTTATCACTCAAAGATTGCAAAGCTTCCCAACCCTGGTGGGCAGAAAAGCAACGCTGGCTTGGATGAAACATTTGGAACAATAGTCTCTATTGTTTTGTTTATCACCACATCACCCAGGCCAAGCCCTGTCTAGGTGCTTCACACATAGCATTCCTTGTCCATTCAACTGCGCTAGGTAAGTATCATTACCTGTATTCAAAGATGAGGAAATGAATAAATGGAGAGGACAGATGTATTTGCCAGCACAGAACTGAAACCTAAGTTTATTTCATTCCGAAATCCATGCTCTTTCCAGGAAGTCTTGCTGATCCCTTGAATACTGTTTGCTCTTTTTAATCAATAATTAACATAATTGTGTCTTTTTAGCTATTAGACATACTATCCTTTGATTATTTTGGTCTCACTGATTTTATATTTAGAGTACTATTATCAGATATTTGCCTCCTTCCTAGAATTTCTCTATTTAGCACTTAAATAGTTAAATAGAAATTTTCATCCTGTTTTTCTTCATAATTTTCAGACCGACAGATTCTTGATCGCTTTATTTACTCTTACTGTGATGTTGACAAAGGGACGGATAAAAAAGGAAAATAGTTCAAATGAGTAAAATCTGAACGTAACTAGGTTATTTTCTCAATAATCAAGGAAAAATAAGATCCAAATTGTTCTAAATATAATTTCATCATGACTTTGTGTTATTTTGTTTGTGTGTGTGTGTGTATGTGTTTTAATTAATTTATTTATTTATTTATTTTTGGCTGCGTTGGGTCTTCGTTGCCGCGCGTGGGCTCTTCTCTAGTTGCAGCGAGCGGAGGCTACTCTTCATTGTGATGCGCAGGCTTCTCACTGGGGTGGCTTCTTTTGTTGCGGAGCATGGGCTCTAGGCGCGCGGGCTTCAGTAGTTGTGGCTCGCAGGCTCTAGAGCGCAGGCTCAGTGGTTGTGGCGCACGGGCTTAGTTGCTCCGCGGGATGTGGGATCTTCTCGGACCAGAGCTCAAACCCGTGTCCCCTGCATTGGCAGGCGGATTCTCAACCACTGCACCACCAGGAAAGCCCTGGGGGTTTTTTGTTTGTTTGTTTTGGTTTTTTTAAGAAGATGTTGGGGGTAGGAGTTTATTTATTTATTTTGTCTGTGTTGGGTCTTCGTTTCTGTGCGAGGGCTTTCTCTAGTTGTGGCAAGCGGGGGCCACTCTTCATCGCGGCGCGCGGGCCTCTCACTATCGCGGCCTCTCTTGTTGAGGAGCACAGGCTCCAGACGCGCAGTCTCAGCAGTTATGGCTCACGGGCCCAGTTGCTCCGCGGCATGTGGGATCCTCCCAGACCAGAGCTCGAACCCGTGTCCCCTGCATTAGCAGGCAGATTCTCAACCACTGCGCCACCAGGGAAGCCTACCCTGTTTGTTTTATTTTTAAACAATAAAATCATTTAGGGCTGCAAGTCATCTCTTCCCTCCCCACCTCCCTACCTACCTAGTTTTAACTGTATCCAGTAGGGTTGTTTTTTTTTTTTATTTTTATTTATTTATTTATTTTTGGCTGCATTGGGTCTTTGTTGCTGCACGCAAGCTTTCTCTAGTTGTGACGAGCAGGGGCTACTCTTCATTGCGGTGTGAGGGCTTGTCATTGCCGAGGCTTCTCTTGTTGCGGAGCACAAGCTCTAGGCACATGGGCTTAGTAGTTGTGGCTCACGGGCTCTGGAGCGCAGGCTCAGTAGTTGTGGCGCATGGGCTTAGTTGCTCCACGGCATGTGGGATCTTCCCGGACCAGGGCTAGAACCCATGTCCCCTGCATTGGCAGGTGGATTCTTAACCACTGTGCCACCAGGGAAGGCCCCAATAGCTTTTGATATAATGTTTTTTTCCTATTCTCTTTTGGATGCTTAATTTGTGTCTTCAATTCTGATTTTCTCTTTGAACCAAGAAGTATGTGGAAGAGGTTTCTTAATTTTTCAATAATTATGGGATTAAAAAATCCTTTTTATTATTGATTTCCTATTTGAAAGTTAAAAAACAAATCTCTGCTTTGGGAAAATTAGCAAAAAATTTTTTATGCCAAGATTAATTTGTGTATTAGATGAATATCAGAAGAAAAAATGTGTAGTTTATTGTATTTTTCAAGCCCCTTCTACCTTTGCCTTAATTGCATATTTGACCTGTCAAATTCTGAGGCAATAATATTTGAAACATTCCACAATAAAAATGTTTTCATCAATGTCTCCTTGTATTTCTGGGATTTTTGCTACATATTTTTGGCTACTATGTTGTTTATCAATGCTTATGACTTATACAGATCTTCTTCATTAATTAATTTTTTTCCCATTACATGTTATTCCTCTTTGACCCCGTTAATGATTTTGACCTTAAATTACATTTTAATTGATATTCATGTTGCCATTCATGCTGGGTTTGTATTTTATTTGCATTTACTTAATTCCCCATTTTTCTTTTTTGCTGTTTATGTCTTTCTTGGAGCACTGGGGACTGTAGCTGTGGCCAACCAGTAATTTCATGTGGATTCTCTCTTAGTTTAGTATATATAGTGGGACTTCCTGTCCTCACAACACTCTCCAAATCATGGTCCATATTCCATCGGTATCTTAAACCAAATATTAAAAAACGAGTCGTCCTTCATTCAATAAATATTTATCGAACACCTGCTATGTGGCAGTGTTGTAGGTCATGGGAATATATTTGTAGTGAAAAAACATACATGGAGCTTACATTCTAGAAGAAGGGCCAGATCAAAAACAAGTCAAAATGAACAGTATAATTACAAAATATAAGTGCCACACACGGTGTAAGCAGTGCTCTGATGGGGGGCCTCACAGCACTCGTGTCAGGAGGCCTCACACAGCTGTGAGGAGGCCTCATTTAAGCTGACCCATTAAGAGGGGAAAGAACCAGCCATGTGAAGAGATGAGCAACAGCTTTCCAGGCTTGCGGAGCAGCAAGGCAAGGGCGTCAAAGTAGGAAAGAGCTTGAAGTGTTTCTTGAAACGTCCTAGAAACAGTCAGAAGGCAGAGTGGCTGAAGCATTGTGAGTTGGCTAGGGACAGGGCAGAGGGTCAGTCATACAAAAGAGGTCAAAGGGGCGGGGGTCAGATCATGCATGGACTGAGTGCCATTGGCTCCTAATAGCATGGACTCTCTTGTAGTTTCTGTGTTCCAGAATAGTCAATAAATTTCTGTTGGTTCAAGTTGTGGGTCCCTCATGAACGTGGTTTGGTTTTACGTTAATCCTCTAACAAAGCCTTGTCTGGGGCTGGAGTGTTCATCCCTGCAGACGTGTTGTGGCTGCGTCTTCAGCATTTGCTGTCCTCTGGGAATCCCAGATGGGATCCTTGACCTCTTAAATGAATTTTTCAAAAAATTTATAAACATTGGAGTTCACTCTTTGTGCTGTAAATTTCTATGGGTTTTGACAGAAGCATAGTGTCATATCCATCATTATAGTATCATACAGAACAGTTTCACCACCTAAAATATCCCCTTGCTTCACCTAGTTGACTCTCCTCCCAAACCTGTCGTTACTTCTTTGGAGACAGTTTTGGTATTCTAAGGGCAGGACAGCCAAGAAAAGCCACTATCACCCACTGCCTCACAGCAGACAGCCTGGGGATGAATGTAGCCTCCCATCTGGCTGGAAACAGAAAGGCATACTACATACAGAATTGTAGAACAGGTAAGTGACTGCCACTCTAGAGCCAGAAATGCTACAGTTATAAACATGCACTATTAGACAGACTTTTTCTTTGGGCACTGTGGTAAACTAAATTATTGTCCCCAGTTCTTCATCTCTCCCTGCCTCCACACTCTTTGGAAGGTATTTCCCCAGCCTTTGACTGTGAGCTTGGTCATGTGACTTGCTTTAGCCAATGGGATGTTAGCAGACATAAGTCTGGGCTGCCCACTGGTCCCAGGAGAAGGATGAGAGTCATGTGGATGAGAGCTACTGCTATGGTCAGTTTGCGTACCCCCAAAATTCATCTGTTGAAATTCTAATCCCCAAGGTGATGATGGTATTAGGAGGTGGGACCTTTGGAGGTGATTAGGTCATGAGGCAGAGCCCTCACGATTGGGATTAGTGCCCTTATAAAAGAGACCCCACAGAGCTCCCTTCTGCCATGTAAGGACACAGAGAGAAGATGGCCATCTGAACCAGAAAGTCCTCACCAGACACCAGATCTGTTTGTGCCATGATCTTGGAATTCCAGCCTCCAGAAATATGAGAAATAAATGTTTGTTGCTTATAAACTACCTAGTTTATGATGTTTTGTTTTAGCAGCCCAAATGGACTAATACAGCTAGCTGACCCTCCCTAGGGACCCACAAAGTGTGAGTGAGAAATAAGTGCTTCCCATTGCATGCCACTGAGATTAATACAGAAAGAGCTAATAGATACAGGCACAGTATTTATTTAGATGAGACGTCTCTGGAACCCTCAAAATGAAATGAAAGGCTTGGTAGAATCCGCTTTCCCTCTTAAAAATATTGTCTGATCACCACTGACAAATGCATTTAAAAAGTGATTGTCTTCTAAGACAGGAGAGTGTTGTTGTGGTCCTTTTGTATTTTAAAACCTGCCAAATAATGAAGGCATTTTAAACGTTGAACACTTCAAAGGTTCTCACGAGGCCAGTGGCCACGGCTTATTTTAATGTGCCAAAGGATGTGAATGAGTGCTTTAATATGTTCCTTTTTTCAGAGCAGATTGTCAAGACCAGATCAATGTACTTGATGTGAGTTAATTATGTACCTTCATTATTATATTTCAAAGAGAGCAGTGTTTCAACACAGATAATGATTCTGAAATTCTTTCTCTTGTGGTATACCCTGATGGCTCTTTTGATTCTCTTTCTAACCTCCTGCAAAACTCACTGCCCCCTGCCGACACACACACATCCTATCCCAAAAAGTACATGTTTCTATGCTTTCCAGAAACATCTGTTCTTTGTTTTTAACCTCTTGAAAAAAACTGTTTTATAAATAGGTTTTTTTCCCCATTTTTTTCTAGTTTTATTGAGATATAATTGATATATAACATTGTATTAGTTTAAGGTGTACAACATAATGATTTGATATATGTTTATATTGCAAAATGATCACAATAGGTTTAGTTGACATCCATCACCTCACATAGTTGCAATTTTTTTCCTTGTGATGAGAACTTTCAAGGTTTACTCTCAGCAACTTTCAATAATACAATACAGTATTGTTAACTATAGTTACCATGCTGTACATTAGATTCCCCAAAACTTATTTATCTTATAACTGGAAGTTTGTACCTTTTGACCACCTTCACTCATTTCCCCTTCCCTCAGCCTTCCGTACCCCCCAACTATCACCAGTCTTTTGCCTGAACCTTATCATTCAGCCTAGCTCTAGCTCTTGGTTGTCTCCTTTTTTTTTTTTTATTTTATATTATTTATTCTTTTATACAGCAGGTCCTTATTAGTCATCAGTTTTATACACATCAGTGTATACATGTCAATCCCAATCGCCCAATCCATCACACCACCCCCCCACCCCCCCGCCGCGTTCCCCCCTTGGTATCCATGCGTTTGTTCTCTACATCTGTGTCTCAATTTCTGCCCTGCAAACTGGTTCATCTGTACCATTTATCTAGGTTCCACATATATGTGTTAATATAACATATTTGTTTTTCTCTTTCTGAGTTACTTCACTCTGTATGACAGTCTCTAGATCCACCCACGTCTCTACAACTGACCCAATTTCGTTCCTTTTTATGGCTGAGTAATATTCCATTGTATATATGTACCACATCTTCTTTATCCATTCCTCTGTCGATGGGCATTTAGGTTGCTTCCATGACATGGCTATTGTAAATAGTGCTGCAATGAACATTGGGGTACATGTGTATTTTAGAATTATAGTTTTCTCAGGGTGTATGCCCAGTAGTGGGATTGCTGGATCATATGGTAATTCTATTTTTAGTTTTTTAAGGAAGCTCCATACTGTTCTCCATAGTGGCTGTATCAATTTACATTCCCACCAACAGTGCAAGAGGGTTCCCTTTTCTCCACACCCTCTCCAGCATTTGTTGTTTGTAGATTTTCTGATGATGCCCATCCTAACTGGTGTGAGGTGATATATCATTGTAGTTTTGATCTGCATTTCTCTAGTAATTAGTGATGTTGAGCAGCTTTTCATGTGCTTCTTGGCCATCTGTATGTCTTCTTTGGAGAAATGTCTATTTAGGTCTTCTGCCCATTTTTGGATTGGGATTTTTTTTTTTAATATTGAGCTACGTGAGCTGTCTATATATTTTGAAGATTAATCCTTTGTCTGTTGATTCGTTGGCAAATATTTTCTCCCATGCTGAGGATTGTCTTTTCGTCTTGTTTATGGTTTCCTTTGCTGTGCAAAACCTTTGAAGTTTCATTAGGTCCCATTTGTTTATTTTTGTTTTCATTTCCATTATTCTAGGAGGTGGATCAAAAAAGATCTTGCTGTGATTTATGTCAAAGAGTGTTCTTCCTATGTTTTCCGTAAGAGTTTTATAGTGTCCAGTCTTACATTTAGGTCTATAATCCATTTGGAGTTTATTTTTGTGTATGGTGTTAGGGAGTGTTCTAATTTCATTCTTTGACATGTAGCTGTCCAGTTTTCCAAGCACCACTTATTGAAGAGACTGTCTTTTCTCCATTGTATATCCTTGCCTCCTTTGTCATAGGTAAGTTGACCATAGGTGTGTGTGTTTATCTCTGGGCTTTCTATCCTGTGCCATTGATCTATATTTCTGTTTTTGTGCCAGTACCATATTGTCTTGATTACTGTAGATTTGTAGTATAGTCTGAAGTCAGGGAGTCTGATTCCTCCAGCTCTGTTTTTTTTCCTCAAGACTGCTTTGGCTATTCGGGGTCTTTTGTGTTTCCATACAAATTTTAAGATTTTTTCGTTCTAGTTCTATAAAAAAATGCCACTGGTAATTTGATAGGGATTGCATTGAATCTGTAGGTTGCTTTGGGTAGTACAGTCATTTTCACAATATTGATTCTTCCAGACCAAGAACATGGTATATCCCTCCATCTGTTTGTGTCATCTTTGATTTCTTTCATCAGTGTCTTATAGTTTTCCGAGTACAGGTCTTTTACTTCCTTAGGTAGGTTTATTCCTAGGTATTTTATTCTTTTTGTTGCAATGGTGAATGGGATTGTTTCCTTAATTTCTCTTTCTGATCTTTCGTTGTTAGTGTATAGGAATGCAAGAGATTTCTGCACATTAATTTTGCATCCTGCTACTTTACCAAATTCATTGATTAGCTCTAGTACTTTTCTGGTAGCATTTTTAGGGTTCTCTATGTATAGTATCATGTCATCTGCAAACAGTGACAGTTTTACTTCATCTTTCCCAATTTGTATTCCTTTTATTTCTTTTTCTTCTCTGACTGCCATGGCTAGGACTTGCAAAACTATGTTAAATAATAGTGGTGAGAGTGGACATCCTTGTCTTTTTCCTGATCTTAGAGTGCTTTCAGTTTTTCAACATTGAGAATGATGTTTGTCATATATGGCCTGTGGGTTTGTCATATATAGCCTTTATTATGTTATTATGTTGAGGTAGTTTCTCTCTATGCCCACTTTCTGGAGAGTTTTTATCATAAATGGGTGTTGAATTTTGTCAAAAGCTTTTTATGCATCTATTGAGATGATCATATGGTTTTTATTCTTCAATTTGTTATCTGGTGTATCACATTGATTGAATTGTGTATGTTGAAGAATCCTTGCATCCCTGGGATAAATCCCACTTGATCATGGTGTATGATCCTTTTAATGTGTTGTTGGATTCTGTTTGCTAGTATTTTGTTGAGGATTTTTGCATCTATATTCATCAGTGATATTGGTCTGTAATTTTTCTTTGTAGTATCCTTGTCTGGTTTTGGTATCAGGGTGATGGTGGCCTCATAGAATGAGTTTGGGAGTGTTCCTTCCTCTGAAATTTTTTGGAAGAGTTTGAGAAGGATGGGTGTTAGCTCTTCTCTAAATGATTGATAGAATTCACCTGTGAAGCCATCTGGTCCTGGGCTTTTGTCTGTTGGAAGATTTTTAATCACAGTTTCAATTTCATTACTTGTGATTGGTCTGCTTATATTTTCTATTTCTTCCTGGTTCAGTCTTGGAAGCCTATATTTTTCTAAGGATTTGTCCATTTCTTGATGGTTGTCCATTTTATTGGCATAGAGTTGCTTGTAGTAGTCTCTTAGGATGCTTTGTATTTCTGCGGTGTCTGTTGTAACTTCTCCTTTTTCATTTCTAATTTTATTGATTTGAGTCCCCTTCCTCTTTTTCTTCATGAGTCTGGCTAATGGTTTATCAATTTTTTTTGTCTTCTCAAAGAACCAGCTTTTAGTTTTATTGATCTTTGCTATTGTTTTCTTTGCTCAGCTCAGTAAAACTTTATTCTGCTGTCTGATGATGGGTGGGGTTGAGTTCCCTCCCTGTTGGTTGTTGGCCTGAGGCTACCCAACACTGGAGCCTACCCGGTCTCTTTGGTCGGGCTAATGGTGGACTGTGCCAGGGCTCATGCCAAGGAGTACTTCCCAGAACTTCTGCTGCCAGTGTCCTTGTCCTCACAGTGATACACAGCCGCCCTCTGCCTCCGTAGGAGACCCTCCAGCCCTAGCAGGTATGTCCGGTTCAGTCTCCTATGGGGTCACTGCTCCTTCCCCTGGGTCCTGATGTGCACACTACTTTGTGTGTGCCCTCCAGGAGTGGAGTCTCTGTTTCCCCCAGTCCTGTCGAAGTCCTGCAGTCAATTCCCACTAGGCTTCAAAGTTTGATTCTCTAGGAATTCCTCCTCCTGTTGCTGGACCCCCAGGTTGGGAACCTGACTTGGGGCTCAGAACCTTCACTCTAGTGGGTGGACTTCTGTGGTATAAGTGTTCTCCAGTCTGTGAGTCACCACCCAGCAGTTATGGGATTTGATTTTGCTGTGATTGCGCCCCTCCTACCGTCTCATTGTGGCTTCTCCTTTGTCTTTGGTTGTGGGGTATCTTTTCTGATGAGTTCCAGTGTCTTCCTGTTGATGACTGTCCAGCAGCTAGTCGTGATGCTGGTGTTCTTGCAAGAGGGAGTGAGAGCACGCCCTTCTACTCCGCCATCTTGGTTCCTTATCTATAAATATGTTTAAACCTGCTCTATTTTGTTAAAAAATGCTTTCACGAATAGAAGAGTAGAAAAATAACATCACTTTAAACTGAAGACTGCAATAATTTGTAAAAAATAAAAATAAAAAAATCACAATGGGACACGTGTAGTTGAGTTTTCATTATGTGTTAAAAATCTCCTGTCTGTACAAGAGGCATATGAGCCAGAGCAATGCTTCTCAATCTTGACTGCACGATAGAAGGGCCTGGAGAGATTGAAAAAATCCTGATATCCAGGCCACTTCCCAGACCAATTGCATCAGAAAATCTAGGGATGGAACCTGCAGCAGTCTGTTCTAAAATTCCCTAGGGTGATTCCAGTGCACAGCAAAGAGGAAGCCCCACTGACCTAGGGGAGCGGCAAGTTGTACCTGCTAGGTTTACGTGGATGGCTCAGTTAGGCTCTAGGCAGGAAACAGAATCCCCCCCATTTGTTTCACATGATGGGGCTTGAATGAACAGACTACTTCTGAGGGTGAGGTTTGCAGAGGCTAACAATGGAAGGAAGCTGTTACCAGCTCTAGGCCTGAATGGACAATGTGACTGGAGCCCAGTGAGACCCAGTTGCGTGGAGGAGCTGCTGTCCCCTGGGGCTGTGGTCACAGAGAGAAAGAGCCATGGCCAGAGACATGAAACAGGGAGAGACAGGGGAAGAAATACTCCACTCTTGCTTTCTCCTTCCCTCCGATACAATCTGAGCTCCTCCAGCGGCCCTCATTGACCAAGCCCAACGGACCCCACCAGAAATGTACTGAGGAAGATGCAGCCCAAAGGGTCAGGCTCCAGTGGCACAGAGTGGGCTAGGGAAGGTATTAAGGGGATTTGGAGGCCAAACAGAATATAACCAACACAGCCGGCCAGCTTTTCTCAAGCAAAACCAAAAGCAGAGTGTGTGGCCAAGTACTGAATATGATTTCTGAATGTGATTTTATAGAACACTTTATAAAACAGTGAATTTATTCATTTAAAGAATCATCTTTTAAAAAATAATCACATTTCATGAATTGAGATGGTTCCAGAAAATCCAAGGTGTATGATTATGACAGTTCAAACTTTATCCCTCATTCAACATTTAAAACAAAATATTTTTGGGAATTCCCTGTCAGTCCAGGTTGGGACTCCGAGCTTTCACTGCCGAGGACCCAGGTTCAATCCCTGGTCGGGAAACTAAGATCCCACAAGTTACATGGCATGGCCAAAAATAAAAATAAAATATTTTTAAGTCTTTTGTGCCAGACACTGTGCTGTACTAGATATCGAAATCAAAGACAGAATAACCATTCTTAAAGATTTAAGAGTCTAGTGGGAAATACAGACAAGTTAGCGATGTTACATTTTACCAGCCCAGGGTGGTGTACCCCACTTCGGGGGCACTCCCTGCCCCCAACTCCAGGCACATGGTTCTGATGTCAGCTGAAAACTCACTGCAGTCAGCCTGGGCCATGTTTGGTACCTCTCCTCTCTGGCCACCGTTGGGGTCCAGCCTGGGTTTTCCTCAGTGGAGATGTGGGCAGAGCTCTCTTTCCTCTGTGCTTATGAGGCTGTAAGACACATCCAGAGCTACCCGTGGTCTTTCTTCCAGCCTCATGGGGACAACCAGCCAGAGAATGGAGACATGGGAGAGGATGCATGAAAGAGAGGGAGGGTCCTGATGAGACTGGAGTGAGTCCTTAAGTCCAGCTGCACCTCAGCCACACGCGCCAATTCATGTCCCCTTTTGACGAAAGCAGCATTGAGCTGGGAGTCAATAGTGTTCTAACTAATACAGAAAGAATTGTCAATAAACTCTGAAGAGACATATGACAGAGCCAAGCACAGGGTGTTATGGGATTTCTGAGACGCTTGCCTAACCCAGCCTGAAGGGTCAGGAAGGTTGCTGGAATGATGTTGGGCCTAGGTCTTTCCTGGAGGCAATGGCATTGTAATTATGCTATTTTCACAAGCAAGAGCCTCAACTTAATGCCTGCAGCAGCCTGGCAGATGACCGAAATAAGGGCAGTGGGCCAGGTGTGAGGCCATAGGGAGTGGTGAGGACGATGGTGAACTGGAGAGTGCCTGCCATGTCTGGAAGGGGCTGGTGACATCCCTTCTAGACAATTGTAGCCCTGTTAGCATGTATCAGTTGTGTAGGGTTTCAGGAAAATCCCTTTTTTCACTGTATCACTACAATGTCCCTCTTTATGTTCCATAGTATTCCATATGCTGAAGTCTACTTTGATATTAATGTAGCTATTTCTGTTCTTTTGGTTAGTTTCAGTATATTTTTCCATCCTTTTGCTTTTAACCCATCTGTGTCTTTTCATTTAAAGTGGGTTTCACATACGTATAATACACCATGTAAATATATAATACAGCGTTGAATTCAGGAGTATGAAGAAAACTACAGCAGGCTAAAGACAGAGAGGCATGGGGGCTGCTATCTTAAGTGAGGTGGCCGGGAAGGCCTCTATAACATGGCACTGAGCTCACTCCTGACAGAAGTGAGGCAGGAGGGGAGAAGCTTGTGGATGTTTGGAGGAAGGACTTTCCAGGTAGAGGGAACAAGGGCAGAAGCCCTGCAAGTTATAAGAGAAGGTCAAGGTTGTCCTGGAGAAGTGAGGGGAGAACAGTAGGAGATGAGGTGAGACAGGTAGAAGGGCAGATCAGAGAAGCCTCCAAGGTTATGGATTTTACTTTGAATGATATGAGGAGCATGGCAGGTATTTGAGTAGAGGGTTGACATTGTCCAACTTCTGTTTCTAAAAGACCACATCCTTACATTGTAGTGGGGGCAGAAATGAAAACTGGGAGACGAGTCAGGAGGTACTGCCAAGGTCCAGGTGAGAGACATGGGTGGCTTGGACTAGGAGGTATTGGTGGCAGAAGTGAGGAGTGGCTAGATTCTGAAGACACTTCAAAGGTAGAACAAATAGGATTTGTTGGTGGACTGAATGTGTGCTTGGGAGAAAAAAGAGGGGAGGGAGATGACTCCAAAGGTTTTTCCCTAGGCAATTAGAAAAATGGAGTTGTTATGTGAGACAGGGCAGGTGGAGGAGGCGTGGGATTGGGTAATCAAGGGTTCCATTTTGGACAGTGGATAGCACCCACATATAATTACTATTAATTGCACCCTGGCAGGACAAGATGGTAAGAGAGCATTTTTAATACCAGTTATTTTCCTCTTTGTTCACTCCCTGGCATTTCCTCCCACCCCACCTCCCAGCTTCATGTTAGCATCAATTACCTTCACATGTGATGGGATTAATGCACCCGGGGTGGTGGGGGAGGGGGGAGGGGGGAGGGGGAGGGGAGAGAGGAGGAACCTCCCCAGGTACTCCAGTTACAAATCCTGGCACAGTGAGGGGTGAACCACCACTGTGGGTACAGCTCATCAGCACTGGCTGCTCCCAGCAAGAAAGTAGCAAGATTTTCTTCACCTGGCATCTCTGTGATCATCAGTAATTACCCCTGGGGACAGAGTAGACATGATTCTAATCAGTACAGGAGTCCCTGGCAGGTTTTGCTGTCTGATACCACGAACTGGAGAGGAAGAAGAGCAGGTTCTGCTTTGGGAAGGTTAGAAACATCTCATGCTAACAGGTAAGAAAACGTTCTCTTCGTCCTTTTCTTTTCTTTTCTTTTTAATCTCATAGAATTTTCTAGAATTCTGCTTGGGGTACAGGCAGAGAGCTGTTTGCAGTAAAAATGGGTATTATAAGGTAACTATTTACATTGTCAAGGAAGCAGGTTTTGCTCCTCAGGAGAAAGGTAAAGGGAAGTTTGTCCCATTCATTGTAAAGACTGACCACATGCCTCCCTCAGCCTGGCACAAACATGGGATGCAGCAGTGCACGGGGCTTAGTGTGCTCAGCTAGCTGTTGCTATGGAATTTTGTCCCTGCAATCAGAGCCTCTGCCTTGATAACTTAATTGTACTTAAAAACACAAAAAGAACCCTTGAATTTGAGTAAATCCTGAGAATATCATGAAGGCTTTTGATTAATGTAAAATTAAAGCTCTTTCAGAAGCATTAATTGTATAAAAAAAAACACTATTCAAAGAGCTGTAAGGATGGCCCAAACCATTTGAAGATATGCAGTCATTATCTTAAAATCTGGTTAATTAATGCACTAAGTGTCATCAAACACCTTGACTTCAGGGCACTTTATTTATATTTAAGTTCCTGTCTCATTTTCTCGTTGTTCTGACCCTTTGATATCTATGTTTCCTTCCTGCATTGCCCTATCCTGAATCTTTTCCATGTTCGCTGGAAAATAAACCCTAGAATATTTCCAGCTCTCTTTCTCAGCATCCTTCTTGCTGACCAGGTGTGGATGAGATGTCATAATTAAAAGTGACCCATTTCTTCTGAGATTGCTGAGATAAAACATGCTTTTAGCTTGGCAGAAGAATTTTGTCTTTGTTGAAAGAAACAAACTGTAAGCATAATATTAAATCAGTATTAAGAGTGACAAACAATACACTTAAAAGTTTGGGAAATTACTATTCCCTCAAATAAGGTAAAAGAAACCATTAAGTTCTGAGCAAAATGCCACCCTCAAGCCCTTGGCACAATCATCTTACCAGCAGGCATGAGTCACCTTGATCTCTGTCGTGTGAAACCACAGGTACCACCTAGGATGCTTAAAGCTACACACAGGTCATAGAAGACCCACAATGCCCGAATATTTAGAAAATTGATTACCTTACAAAATAAATCTGTTGGTAGGGAGTGCTCCACACTTGGTTAATTCAACAATTCAAAGGTGTAATTTAACACATATATCCTTTGTAGCTTTGTTGTTTGGGCTTTGGGGCTCACATTTGTCCTGTTGGCAAGATGGCTGCAGCATCTCCAACCAGAGGCCACATCTGAGGCAGGAAAAGCACTCAGTTTTCTCCCTTCCTTCACTTTTCAAAAGCATGGGAACCTTTCCCAAAACCACCCAGTGGACTTCCACTCACACCCGATTGGCCAAAGTTGTGTCACATGCTCATGACTAAACCCAAACCAGCAAGGAGAGCAGATTACCATGGTTGTCTTAGACCCCACGATTCACCCCCCGAGAATGGGGAGAAGCTCTGCCTCTCATGAAGGGCATGACCCCCAAGACCTACATGAGGCAGAGTTCTGTTCGCGGGGGAGCGCTGGGGGGAGATGGCTGCTGGGTGGGAATGATGGGCAGACATCTATGTTTTCCACTGCCCATCTTCCTGTCTCCCTAGCTGCCCCTTTATAGCCCCCTTACTTACTCCTCTTCCGTCTGCCTGTCCTTGAAATACTAGGATTCCTCAGCACCCAGCCCGGGCCATCTTCTCTTCTCTGTGTGTGCTCCCTCAGTCCTGTGGTTTTAAATGCCATCTACACGTTGGCAACCCTCAAAATCGGTATCTTCTGCCCAGACCTCTCTCCTCTGAGTTCCATATTTGGACATCTAACTTCCCACGTGACAGCTCTACTTTCATGTCTCAGAAGCATCTCAAACATAATATGCCCAAAACCGAGCTTTTTATTTTCCCCCAACCCAGCCCCTTCCCAGGTTTTCCATCTTAGTAAATGGCACCTCCATCTGCCAGGTGTCTCATGACAGACGTTTGGGAGTCAGTCTTGACTCTTACCCTCCCTAACTGCCCATCACAACCACTCTTCTTTTATTCAACATGGCATTGAGCACGCTGCTCCTACAATAGGTGTCCAGCCCACAGTAGGCACTCAACAAATATTTGTTGAAAATGATTGAGTGTGCTTGTATGGTACATCCCTTGACTGGAGAGTGGAAACATGGAAGTTTAGAAAGAGCTTGAGGGTAATAACATGCGACATTCTGATAAAGGTGTTCATTTGGGGATGAACTGAAAGAAACATTGACAGTGCTTTCTGAGAATTATAATGCCACTCTTCCTCCCCAATTCAAACATATGCCCACCAATATTTTGGCAGGACTTCCATGAGCACTAAAAGAGTAGAGATGAAATCTTACAATTTACTTGGAGCTTCTCTCAGGTACATTGGCTTCCTTATGGCTCCTGGTAGCAATGCCACATTCAATGGTACAGTGCACAATGAGGGCCCAACGTGAATTGAAATTGTGATGCATGATCGGCATTTTCTCTCAATAAGTCTTGTGATCAGCAACTACTGAAATGAAGAGTTGAGAGATGTTGTTCTTTTCTTTTCCAACATCAGTGACACTGATGGCTGTGATGTTGAAAAGATGGAGGATTTTAACAGTCAGCTACTGCTGCATAACAAGCACCTATAAAATCTTGGTGGCAATGAGAATTTATTTCCCATGCATCTGCAGCTTGGCTGAAGTGGCTCCTCTGGGCTGGGTATTGCTGGGGTAGTGCTTCAAGCCATCGATCTGGCTGGGTTTGATGGTGAAGAGGTGAATGTTCCACATGTATTCATTGTGGGTCCCACTCAAGGGAAGTTCTTCTCACACTAATGACAAAAAACACAGGAGGGCAAGTGGAAATTCTTGAAGCTTCTTAAAGCCACGACTCAGAGCTGGCACACTGCCACTTTAGCTAGTTAGTCAAAGCAAGCTGTAAGATCAAGCTCAAAGTCAAGGGCTTTTCTGGGATGATCTACAGAGCTACAGGGCAAAAAGCATGGATACAGGGAGGAGTGTTGAATTGGAACAACACTTCAATCTGCCCGAGTATATACTACACATCAAAGAAAACAGAAGAGAAAGCTTGTGTTCAGCTTGAACTGATCAAGTCCAGGGTGGGGCTGCATCTCCCTCTGCTCCTGTCTGCTTTTCATTGTAACTCAAACTATACCTTATGGTCCCTTTGAAATAGACTACCCAATATAGGTTCCATCCCTCCCCAATTCATTCCATTTTTTATCTATTCAGTAACACCCAGACTACTTCCCGGGATGGTGCCCTGGACGTTGATTTCTTAGTATGGTTGTTATGGGAAGCTTTTCATTTCACATCTGCTGACACAATTTGCTGTCTCTCTAAAATAAAAAATAAAAAAAAAAGAGAGAAAGAGAAAGAGACTCATACTCTGATGGCTGTAAAGAATAATGAGTAATTTATTCAGAGCTATATACAAATCAGACTATCATCTTCCAGACAGAATCAATAATATAATTTTAAGCCCACACACATTTACAAATGCGAACACTCCAGTGCAGCTGGGTTGCCATGGGCAACCAGGGCATGCCAGCTTGTGATCTGAAACAGGCTGATGTCTCCCAGCCTGGGAAGCACATTCTGCAGACAGACTCCAAGGGAGGAGAGGATGTCAGTGTTGGCTCTGATCTGGCCGCCACACAAATGCACCCCTGTGATGGTTTCGATTAGTTCTCGTCTGAACTGCGCAGCTTTTTAAAACTCCTATTTACACAGGACTTCTTCAGTATCCCTTCTGTGTCTGTGTTGAAGCAGGCTGGGGAATGGAGTGGGGAGAGTGTGATGGAGCCGTGTGGACTAGAGCAGGCAATGAGAAACTCCACCCATAGCTACTGACGGTCTGAGGTCAGAGCAGCAAAAAGGATGCTCAGGTCAGAGGCCAGGAGGCAGGCTGGTTGGTCAACTGGAAAGTGGGCTCAATGGGTCTTCCCCAGAAGAGGTCCTGATCAGATGTCAGGAGCTGATGTACGCTGGTTGGAAAAACAAGAGCAAGAAACAGGAAGGCATGAAGAGGAAAGAGAAGGTGGTTTGAGGCAAAAACAAACACTGGGAGTGGGGTGAGGGGCAGACAGGTCCCATTAAAAGGGCTGGAGGGAGGGGATAGCACACAGGAATGACCTGTGATGACTCCATTTAAATATGTCAATACAAACCTAAATTCATTGTCAAAAGAGCCTGTCTCAGTCATCTAGGGCTGCCATAACAAAATACCATACACTATCTGGCTTAAACAACAAACATTACTTCTCAGAGCTCTGGAGGTTAGAAACCCAAGCATCATGGTGGCAGTGTGGTGGGGTCCTTGCTGAGGTTCTCTTCCTGGTTTATAGATAGCTGACTTCTCCTTTCCTCCTCACATTGTGAAGAGAGATCACCTCTCTAGGGTCTCTTTTTGTAAAGGCGCTAATCCCATTCGTGAAGGCTCTACTCTCATGACCTTACCACTTTCCAAAGGTCCCATCTCCAAATGTCATCATATTGGGGATGAGGCTTCAACATATGAATCTGGGGGGAGAGGACACAAACTATGAATTATAGGATGTTCCTGGTGAGAGCACCACTGATAGTCACAAGAATCATGGAAACATTTAGTTAAGAATTAGGTGATTTTTTATTATACCGTAACATGATCTGTCCCCACCTCACTGACTAGTCTTGGTCAGATTCAAAGAAGAGCAGACTGGTTGAGAGATAGATCCCACACCCGCCACCGAAGAGCACACTCCTTGACTTAAAGCTGAGGCGTCTATGTCAGTTTGCACACCTGCTACAACAGGGAGGTGCCTCAGGTGGGAACAACGAGAGCAGAAGGTCTTAGATGAAGCTAACACTGGGTATTCCTGGACTGTGGGGAGACCCAGAAGCCTCAGGGTTTGTGTGAACTGGGGTGGGAACCCATCAGGAAAGTCCTTTTTTTTCTACCTTTTTTGGTGAGAACATTTAAGTTCTACTCTCTTAGCAAATTTCAATTATATCAATACTACATTGTCATCAACCACAGTCACCAAGTTATCCATTAGATCCTCAGACCTTATTCACTTTATAACTGAAAGTTCATAGCCTCTGACCAACCCCTCCCTATTTCCCCACCCCCAGCCCCTGGTAACCACCACTCAGCTCTCTGTTTCCATGAGTTTGACTTTTGTTTTAGATTCCACATATAAGTGATATCATACAGTATTTGTCTTTCTCTGTCTGGTTTATTTCACCTAACATAATGCCCTTCAGTTTCATTATTCATATTGTTGCAAATGACAGGATTTCCTTCTTTTTTCCTTCCTTTTTAAGGCAGAATAATATTCCATTAAAGATATAATGTATACGTGTGTATATATCACATTTTGTTTATCTATTCATCCGTCCACAGACACTTAGGTTGTTTCAATACCTTGGCTATGGTAAACAACACTACTGTCAGCTGGGGAGTATGGATATCTCTTTGAGACAATGATTTCATTTCCTGTGAATATATATGCATTCCAGAAGTGGAATTGCTGGATCATTCTATTTTTAATTTCTTGCGGAACCTCCATACCGTTTTCCTTAGTGACTGCACTAGTTTACACTCCCACCAACAGTGCACAAGATTTCCCTTTTCTCCACATCCTGGCCAGTACTTGTTACTTGTCTTTTGGATAATAGACACCCTAACAGGTGTGAGATGAGGAGAGTCTTCGAGGTGCAGCAAAGAAATCATAAAAAGCACTTGGGAGATCACCTGGTCGAACCTCCTCACTTCACAGACACTAAAATTGAAGTCACAGAAGTTAAACAATTTGTCCAAGGTCAGAAAACCAGAGAGGGGCATGTGTGTACAGACCGTGGAGCAGCGGGGAGCCCCTGGGCTCCAAGCAAAGGGATGGGGTGAGGAAAGGGGGCTTCAGGAAAGTGGATCTGGGGTCAAGAAGGATCAGGGATGAGAGCAGCAAGAGTCAGAGAGACCCAGAAACCACCCAGGCTGTGGGTCGTGGTAACAGAGGGTAGTAGGAGGACTGAATGACTTGGTGGCTGGGGATGGAAGGCGAGAAAGAGGAAAAGAATGACTCAACTTCTGAGTTTGAGCAGCTGGTCAAATGGTGGTTCTGCTTCCAGGAAAGTGGGCAGTAGAAAGAGTCAAAAAGGACTCAGGCTCTGAGGATGGTCCAAAGTGGGGGTCATTCTGGGGAAACCAGGCTGGAGCAGCATTTGGAAGGTGGGATCCAGAAGCCAGCAAGACAGCCAAGAGGAGAGATTCTGCAGCCAGTGAAGGCTGCCCTGGATCTTTAGGAACAGAGGGACCCCCCACCTCCACCTCCCAAACCTCATTCAAGGGCCAGCATGGAGGCCTGGCTCCAGAGTTTGCCTCTTGTTCATATCTCCCTCGTTCTTAAATCCTCTGGCTTCATATTTCCTATTATCACCCCCAAGCTCTGATCCTTTATTAAGCTGTGTGCACAATCACCTCTGAATTACTAACCTTGACAATCACTCCCTGCGCATGTGGACTTCAGTGACCCTGACATTTCTGAGTGAGAACAAGGTGCCCTCCACCTAAGACTCTCCTGGTCCCCTCACCCTACAATGACCCCTGTCGTGACCTCACTCGACAGTGACCCCTGTGGTGACATGTCCAGACCTCTCCTGTGCTCCAGACCTCCATTTCCAATTGCTGGATGGACCTCTCTACCTGGATATCTCAAAAGGAGATTCAATTCGATATGCCCCCAGTGGAATGAATTATCTTATATTGCACGTCTTTTTACTCTCCCCGTGTTCTCCTAATAGCCTCTTCCCATTCACCTCATCCAGAATCCTGGTGCCATCTTCCATCTCCCCAGTCTCCAGAGTCATGGGACCCTGTTACCGACACGCATCCTGCATCTCCATTCCCACTACCATGTTGGTTCAGGCCCTCTGCAATTCTCTCCGAGACTCCTGCAAACGGTCTCTGTCCCTCCCCATCTCTCTCCTTCGTGCTGCAGAGAGAATGGTCCTACGATGTCTTGTTAAGGTGGCTTTTCATTTTCTTAAGGACAAAATCCAGCCTCCTAAGTATGACATACACTAGATACACGGGGGTCAAGATTGTTTGACTTGCTCTGTCTCTTCCTGGAAGGCACTGCCCCTCTAGTCTGCCTGGAAAACTAATACTTATCTTTCCAGTGGCTTCTCCCTTGAGAAGCGTCTCCCCACCCTGACCTCTCCAGCCAGCGTTAAGTGCTTCCTCTCTGTGTAGTTCCAGGGCTCCAACAGACCTGGTGCTTATCAGAGTGTTAAAATTACTGGCTCACCTGTCTGTCCTCTGTTTTGTCTTCATAGTCCCAGCGTCTAGCCCAATATCTGGTATAGGTCAAGCACTTAATAAACGCTGATCGGGCTTCCCTGGTGGCGCAGTGGTTGAGAGTCCGCCTGCCGATGCAGGGGACACGGGTTCGTGCCCCGGTCCGGGAAGATCCCACGTGCCGCGGAGCGGCTGGGCCCGTGAGCCATGCCCGCTAAGCCTGCGCGTCCGGAGCCTGTGCTCCGCAACGGGAGAGGCCACAACAGTGAGAGGCCCGCGTACCGCAAAAAAAAAAAAAAATGCTGATCAAGATGAGAAAATGGATGAAGAAATGAACGAACAGTTTCATAACGCTATACCACTATGCACACACCCCCATTCTGAAGGGTCACTGCTTCCAGAGCTCTGAGTTTGACTCAGGAGAGAGCCACCCTCCTCAGACCAGCTACAGGTGTAGGAGTACAGATTCTGACAATCTGGGTAGTAAGTGAGATAGCAATAGTGTTTAGAACCAAAATGAAACCTAGAGACTCCTTCACCCACTTTCTCATTTTAGGGGCCAGGGCACAGGACTAGATAAGGTGAAAGCCACTGGACGTAGATCTGACTTAGAGTTCGCTGATCTTCCCCAGGCAAATGTTCTAGTTGCTGCGAACGTGTGGGCCAATTCTTTTACTTAAGTAGCATTTTTTTTTCTGGTTACAAAATAAGTCTTCATTATAGAATATTATAAGTTGATTGTATAGGCTCATTGTAGAAAATATAGAATACAGAGAAGAACAAAGAAAAGGAAATAGGAACCATGTGTGGAGCCCTCACCAGAGACAATTCGTTCTTTCAATCTGGCTTTTTGGAAGAAACAGAAATCCCCTCAAGGTGGCTCAACTCAAGGGGCTTTGTGGTGAGGACACACATGCAACGACAGGGAATCTCATGGAAATCTTAGAACAGAAAGCTGTCTCTGAACCGGGCTTTCATGAGGCAGAGTCGGGAGTGGCTTTGGATTCAGAGGATATCTGGGAGCCAAGGTGCACTAGCTCAAAAGCTCTACTCTGGCGCCTCCTTGTTCGTGTAACTCAGCTCCCTCCACTTGTCTGCTTCTGTCTGTCCTGTCTCCATTTCCTGAACATTTTCCCACCATTTCCTGAACACTTTTCAAATGTCCTAGTTTAGACACTGAGACAGAGAGAGACTGTCACTGGCCCAGCTAATCTTTTCAGTAGTCCTCAGGTTGATGGACATCTTTTACTCCTCTAATCAGCTGTGGGCAGGAGGGTCAAGGGTACCTGATCAGCCTTTGGTAGGACAGAAGGAGCAGGGCTGGCCTTAATAATAATAAACAACAGGGCTTCCCTGGTGGCGCAGTGGTTGAGGGTCCGCCTGCCGATGCAGGGGACACGGGTTTGTGCCCCGGTCCGGGAAGATCCCACATGCTGCGGAGCAGCTGGGCCCGTGAGCCATGGTCGCTGAGCCTGCGTGTCCGGAGCCTGTGCTCCGCAACGGGAGAGACCACAACAGTGAAAGGCCCGCGTACCGCAAAAAAAAAAAATAATAATAATAATAATAACAACAATAATAATAGCTACCATACCTGGAGCACCTACTATGTGCCTTGAACTGCTCTAAATACTTGACATACATGATAACATTTACTTCACTTTTTACCCTGTGAGATGGGCACTATAATTACGACCACTTCATTTGGGGAAATTTAATATTATGATCCATGTAGCTGTATGTCTATATTCTGCCACCCCAGAAAAAAAGGTTGAGTGTCTGCAACACTTCCGTATCCTAACCTCTTCTCTCTCCTTCAGCCCCCCACACTGCAGAGGTTCGTGCTCTCATTTTAGTTGTCCAGAGTGCTTCATTTAAATGCCCCATGTCCAAAACCACCCTACTCCTTCTCCCCTCCCCCACTCATCCAAATTCTATTCCTCTCAGTTCACTTCCAGCTCTCTGCCCCTCTCTTCACCTGACCCCAGCAAGCCTGATGCGTTGTGTGAGGTCTGCCATTATTAGAGTGGTCTTTCCTCCAAGACAGATTTTATGTTCTTTTGGTTACAATGAAATAAAATTTCAAGGCACCAAGAGTGAGAAATTCTTCAAAGAGTTTCACAGGCTCTGTAGACTCAATTCCTACATGCAACATCCAGGATGCTCTAAAGGCGGCCCTCTTAATCATCCAATAATCCTGAACCCTGACGAGGACACAGTCTGCCCTAAGGCCTACAGCTGGGCCTCTGACGGGATAACTGGTCTACCTTTTTGTTCCTTTTCCCAGAGACTAAATATGGACCCAATCAGCTGAAATGAGATTACAAACTTCTTTTGCCTTACTTGGCAACCAAAGAGATGAGTTTTCCCCCCAACCTCTATGTTTCAAAAAGATCCAATAAGCAAGATCTTTAAATCAAGGAAGTTTAAGAAAGAGTAGTACTACTCTAAGAACAAATACAAAAGGGCACAGTACTTAAGTAAAAAGTCGCAAATCTATCATTGCCTCTGTTTCCCTAAGATGGAAACACATGGAAAAACCAGCAATCCCAGGCACCTTCGGGGACTCTCCCCCTATAACAGTGTTGTCAAATTAACAGTAATTAGAATTACTGCTTAAAGAACTTGTCATTTATACCTAATTACTACAGACTACAATAAAAATTATCATGACAGATTCACTTTGTTGTAAGCTTTATTTAATTACAATCCTTAACTTCCATGGATTTTGTCTTAATAGTTTACTGCCTACTTGTTACATTGTCTGTTCAGAACTGAGAACGTTTAAGAAACCAGTAGTTCTGGGGCTGTATCAGGGGTCTCTTTTTTCCCCCCTTTACTTAAAGCAGAGTGGGAAGGGCTCAGCTTGATGCCCTCCGTCGTGGCCAGTCAAGGCAGAGATCCTGCCTCCACACCCCCAAAAGTCCTGGCCCGCTTTTGGTGACACCTCTGAGAAGGTGGCTTCTCAAAAGGGAATTAGACGTGGGGTCATGGGCAATGGGGGTGGAGGGGGACCCAAGTCTCCTTACCGAGACCCCTGACAGGACTGTGTCTCGGGATGGGGTCCGGGCAGCAACCTGAATACAGTGGCGATCCTGGGGGAGCCGCTAATGCTTCGAGCTCAGACTTGCCCCGCCGGACCTCGGCCTTCGGGGGAGCAGGGGCTGCGGAGGGCAGACCCCCCAGCCTGGCTGCCGCGGGCTTGCCTCACCCTGGGAAGATGTGCAGCCCCTCGATCGGAACCGAGGACGTGGCCCGGAGGTGGGCGCCGCCTCCACACCAGAGCCTGCGGAAGGAAAGGGTGAGGGAGCGGCGATCGGACCGCCTTTGTGGGCCATGCGGGCTCTCGCGCAGGGCTTAGGGCTGCGCTGGACCCCCCTAGGGTCCGTGGCCAGTGACGCTGTTTAAAGCTGGGGTCCATATCAGGTGTGCTGTGGCCTCCTCTTCCCACGGAAGACCCATCCAGACCCATCCGCTGTCTGCTGCTCCGTTACCGACCTTCCCAGCGGGCACGCACCTCGCAGAGCATCCCTATAATCGGCCGGGCCCACCTTCTGCAGGTGTCTTTCCTTTCTCCTTTCCACGCCTATCAACATTTTCCTTTCTTAGGTCCACCTCCTTTCAAGTCTCATTCTTTGCTTCCCAAGATCACAAATGCCTCTCCGGATAAATCAGATTCATGCTAATATGTTAAGGGTATGAATAAATTCCAATTAATCCATCTCATTTGATTTTAATTTGGCAAACATTTATGGAGCAGTATCATATACCGAGCCCTAGAGAAAAACTCAAATTTAAACAAAATATAGCCCCTCAAGACCTTACACAACCAGCAGTTTTTCCTCAAAGGAAATGTTTTAGAGTACCAAAATGAGATTTTTTAAATTTAATAATGGTATATTTATGTTAATGTTCCCTGGAAATCTAGCAAGCACATCGAACCCAACCATGATTTCATGATTACCATTGTTTTGGATGAGGCTAAAGAAGGTAATATGTACAATAAGTGAGTCTATTTAAAGAAAAATATTAAGTAAATAAATGAGAAAAATCTGTACAGATAATGGACTCATGACTAAGTTTTAGGAAAACAGGAGCTCAGTAAGAGAGAGAGATGTGTATCCAAAGACACGTGCCCCTGATGGGGAGACGGGGAGGGGGACATGACTTCTGGCTTTTGAGGACAAGGAAGGCTTCTGGGAGAAGGTGGCATATGAGATGGGCCTTCAAGGATCTCTAGGAGTTTTTCCAAGATACTACAAAGTGGAGGCCACCCCACGTGGAGGAAAGAGCACACCAGGCTACCCAAGTGATTGAAGTAAACGGGGCCCGAGGAGCAGAAATGGGATGAATGCTGGACAGTGAGCTTGGAAATGGATGATGAGGAGATTAAAAAATAGGGAATTCCCTGGCGGTCCAGTGGTTGAGACTTCGCGCGTTCACTGCCGAGGGCCCGCCCAGGTTCGATCCCCGGTCAGGGAACTAAGATCCCACAAGCCGCGCGGCGGGGAAGAAAAAAAAATTGGGGTTTTGTTCTTTTTGCCATTGTGACCTATGCAGATAATATATCAAAAGGAGCTTTCCTCAGGGCAGGGATCTTCATAGTGAGGGTGAGATCAATTAATGGGTCAGGAGACTGATTTGCTGGAATATGACTGACATCTAAAATAATGACAGCTATTAGTTAATATCAGAGCGCATCTTCTGAAAAAGCACAAGTCGTGTATTGTGAAGCTTTTGTTGCCTAGCGTGCATTGAGTCATGATGTCAAACGGGTCAGAATATTTGAAACGAATTGCCCCCGTGTGATCTCAGCCACTGAGGTTCTTCCTGAACAATCTATTTCCGGTCACCTCTCAAGTCAGTGCATAGAGAGTTCAACCGTGTAGCTCGTACTCCGACCTTCACTTTGCCCAGCAAACACTTTTTCAGTCTTCCATGAGAACTTTTCAGTCATTGTCAGAGGTTATGGGACATTTCCTGGTTGAGGGTGACCTTTTCACCGACTGCGGCCAGGCCAGGTTTTGCTCCTTTGCTGATTGGGTTAGCCAAACTGGAGCCTGCAGTGACCCAGGCCATATTGCTTGTAGCTGGGCTGTGTTTGACAGGGTGCCTCTGAGGCCTGAGGCTCCCCGTTGCCATCTCAGAACGGTGACGGGATCTGCAGCTCCTGGCTCGAAGCCTGTGTGGGCTGGTGTGGAATCAAGGCTGTGCAGGAGGATGTGCGATGATGCCACTTCAAAGGAAAAGGCATGGCTTCAGTGACACATATTTAAATGAGCTGTGGGAAAACGGGCACACAGCAGCTATTTTTTATTTGTGTTAGAACTACAAGAGCCAGAGTTGCTCACGGAGTACTGGCTTTGGATATAGATGAAGACTTTTTTTGCTCTGCCACTCACTTCCTTGGGCCCTTGTCTTTTCCGGTCCTCAGCTTCCGCGCTGTAAGGAAGGGGCGTGACTATAACGGTTCTGAGACCCCTTCCAGCTCAGTTCTTCTCTGTCTATTTCTCCATCGCCTTGTTCTTAGTATAGGTCTGTTGCTTCTGTTCTCTCTCCTCCCCCCAGTGCTCGTGGCAAACTGAGCGAATCCATCCTGGCTTTTCCCTGCCAAGAGCCTCAGAATCCTTCTCAACATAGTACTCGACTGCTACAACCGATCAGTGCACACGTGCAAGGTCAGCTTTGCCATTCTTATTTGCTAAGGCTGGCAGAAGCATTTCTCTCTTTTTTTTTTTTTTAACCACTGAGAGGCCATGGAATCTACCCAAGCAGCTGGAAAACAGCAAAGTATTCATTTTAGGTTAATTTAGAGAAGCAAGCTGGGAAATGCTTGGGGTGCTCCTTGCAGCCCATTTGGATCCACTTTAAGACTTGTAGAGGGGACTTCCCTGGAGGTCCAGTGGTTAAGACTTCGCCTTCCAATGAAGGGGGTGAGGGTTCGATTCCTGGTCGGGGAACTAAGATCCCACATGCCTCGTGGCCAAAAAACCAAAACATAAAACAGAAGTGATATGGTAACAAATTCAATAAAGACTTTAAAAATGGTCCACATCAAAAAAATCTTAAAAAAAAAAAACTTTGTAGAAGCTGTAGAATGTCCCCGTGGTGGGAAGTCTTTAATACTCACTGAATGAAGGAGGAGGTTTAACTCTTCAATTGTCACCATACTTTTAACCGTGTAACATATAATCATAACTAAAACAGCAAGGTAAAAATGCCTCCAAGTAAAGGGGAATTTGAGGTTCACTTCTAGGGGACTAGTCACTTGGGTGGAAACAATCCACTCTGACTGTTAGTCTCTCCAGAGGAGAGACATGAGTGATAGTGGACACTGGAGGTCTGGAAGTCCACACCCCTCCGGTCTACCCATCTGCCTGTGTTCTCTTGGGAGATGGAACAGGAACTGGCTGGGGACCTCCGGCAGAGGTGCAGCAGCAGAAAAGAGAGCTGGTATTAGGTCCTGGTGCCAGCACTTACTGGTTGTGAGAAAGTGGGCAAGTTAATTGAGCTCTTGGTGCCTCAACTTCCTGGTCTGTAAAATGGGGACCATAATACTGTCTCCCTCACAGAGTTGTTATGAAGATTAATGGAAACCTGCGTGTAAAGTATCCAGCAGCTTGTACATAATAAGCTCAAATAAAGGTTAGATGTTAGCGGCAGTGCTGTTTAAGGCGGCATCAATTAGTTTAAAATGGAAGCCACCTTCTAATCTTCCTGCTTCTAAGATGGCGGAAAAGAATCTTTTTTTTTTTTTAAGCCTCAGTTTATCATGAGTTTGAAAGTTCCTGGCAGAATCACCCAGGCCTTTTTTTTTTTTAGTTTTATTAGCAACTAATCAAGATGCTTTTTTTCCATTTTTGCGGTACGCGGGCCTCTCACTGCTGTGGCCTCTCCCATTGCGGAGCACAGGCTCCAGACGCGCAGGCTCAGAGGCCATGGCTCACGGGCCCAGCCACTCCGCGGCATGTGGGATCTTCCCGGACCGGGGCACGAACCCATGTCCCCTGCATCGGCAGGCGGACTCTCAACTGCTGCGCCACCAGGGAAGCCCCACAGGCCTTTTTTTGACTCTTCTTCCTGTGGTTATGACCTTGTGTCACACAAGAGAAAGCTCACTTTCACAGTCTAGGTTCACTGGAGAACTCCCTGCAGCCTCCCCTTTTCCTCTTCATCAGGACGATCCACCATGGGAGCCCCTAAATTTCAACCCGGAGAACCCCTCAAATCTTCTGGAGTTACTATCTCTTTTAAGAATCTTAAGACCACGGGATCGTAACTGTCTGTTTTCTGAAGCCATAGAGACAGACACTCAAGGAACAGATTTTCCAAAGGATACTTTATTCAATTAATTAGTCAATTCCCTTGTCATAGATGTGAAGTTACCCCTAAACCATCCGGACTGAGGAGACTCTACAGTGACAAGCAAAGAAATGTTGGGATGTAACAATAGGAGAGCTCATTTGCATTGCAAATGAGCAACCAGCCGGCAAATGAACGCTTATGGGAAAACCACTCTAATCGTAAGAACTGCTTGCTTTCGGGAGACTGCAGTGTAAGGACAGAGTCACAGCTCCATGAACCCTCTGCAATACAGGGTATCAGAGAACATCTAGGTAGGTTTCTCTGAAAATGCATTTGAATACAACAAAATGCATTGCTGGGCAATAGACAGTATGTTTAAAACTTGACTCCACAACTGTGGACTCAATTATTTATGGTTGTCACTATAGCTCTGATAGTTTGGAAATAGTCAGGCTTTTCTCTGTTTTTATTTGTAGGGAAACAAGTCATTCAAGCTTTTTAGTGATGCAATGTGACTGGCTGTCGATGGCAGTTACAAATTTTCAAGCCCTGCCAAACACAGGAGTCCCCGAAAGGGACATATGTTTTCTCTGCTTTGTGTTCCAAATTTGCCTTAAAAACATGCAATTATGTGAAGGCCTGACTTAAATTTTCAAGAAAGAGCACAATAATGGCTCTGTTTTGTAGCTGTGTTTCTCCAAAACGTATTTATATTGCTGCCTTTTCAAAAGAAGTTGGCTAATGATCGCTGGATTTTTGCATTCCGTCACGACATATGAAAATTTGATTAGGGCTGTGAGATTTAAGAACTGATTTTTGAAGTGCAACAGAAATTTCGTTAACATCATTCGGTACGCAGCCCTGAAAAGCCTTCTGTACTTAGGGTTAGGGTTAAGGTTAGGGTTTTCATTCACTTCCTTATTTTTGTGGACAGTGGGAGAAGGGGAGGCTGGAAGCACGTGTATTTGTAACAGGAGGCCAAGATGGAATAGAATGACCAGGATAACAGAGAGCAAAGCTTGGAAGGTGCCAGAGGCTGTAGGTGTGTCATGAGCAAATAAATAGGAAGCAGGCTGGGTAGGATATTTTGGGGGATAGAAGGATGGCTCTGGGGAGAAGTTGTGAAGGGAGAGAGTGAGGCTTTTTGGTCACATTTTATACTTAACTGAAAACTGCTGTAAAACCTTTCATAAATTATATAATCACTGGCTTTGGTTTCATGCCCTTCATTACTATCATTAATGATGGCATTCACTTCACTCTCGCAGAAGCATTTCTAGTAAATTTAAGGAGAGAAGATGAATTAGTCTCTTTCTGGATTGGGGAGCCCCCTCCTGGGAGGTAGGCAATTTTTTGTTATTTGTTCTTTTTCAGAAATGGAGGTAGAGAAGGGTGAAAGGCCCATTTCACATAATAAGGTGGTTAGTGGACAAGTAGTGATCATGATATAAATTTCAGGAAATTCTGAAGCTAAGAGAAAAAGATATTCAGGGGCAGTGGAAGGATAGAAGTCTGCGGTAAGGATAACATATATGCAGTATGTTTTGACTGCTTTGTACAAATCTAGAGTCACCACTTTTTAGGGATATAAGTGTTTTTAGGAATAAATGTCTTATGTAATGTATAGACTCATAAAGTATACTGTGTATTTAGAATTGTAAAGGCTCAGAAAAATACAATATGAAAATTGAAATAATACCATGTTTTTCCCGTAATATTCCAACCTTAAGGGGAATAGTTTTCAAATCCTTAAAAAATTGTTTCACCCTCTGGAAGTCACATCTGGGATGTAGGATAAGAAGTCACATGCTCTTAGAGGCAACATCTTCTTGTTAGGTCTCAGATTCGAGTACATTTTTCTCATACATGTTGTGTGTGAGCCTGATGTGAGCTTGGTATCCTCTCACTGCTTCTTTGGATGCTGGAGAAGGCGTAGTCTAAGAAAATGTTGAATTCATTCAGTGGTAATATCTCTTACTGGGGAGGGCAAATGGCCCCTCAGTGTGATGGAATCATCTTTCACGTGTAGTCAAATATTGTTGGGGTCTTTCTCCCAGTCAGCTTTTTAAACATTACCTCCTGGGCTCAGGTCTTGCCAAAAGAGCCCTACCGGGAAATTTTAAGCGGAAACTTCAGGTGGAGTGTTTTCCCCTTCTAGAGCTGGGTTTCCAATTTTGTTCCTTGGTGAAAGCAAGTTCAAAAGTAATTATTGAGTCATTTAGGACAGAATTTGAAAGGTGCTTCAACTTTACAAAATTGTGAATCTCCCAGGAGCTTTGGTGTCAGTCTGAGTTTTATGGTAAAGGCCACCACCTTAGAAGCTTGGAGGTGGTCAGAGAGATTTCAGAAGATGATCCTATTGGGGAAATAGCCCATTTCCTCCTTTGCTATCTTCCTCGGGCCTCAGGAGATGGTGCAAGAACGTCAGAGCTCAGCTCGGCTCTACCCACTGGTAACAGTTTATTCATTCTTTCTAAGCCGGAAGTTTAAGGATTTTCATTTATAAAAGCCAAATTGTTGAGATAGTAGCTAAGAGACTGGAGGTGAGGCAGAGGCATTCTCTGGGGAATCTGTTTATTGAGCTAAGGACAGGGGACTAAAAGGTAACCAAATTCCCTAACACCAAGGGTACCAAGAGCCTCTGACCATAGCTTCAGAAAATTTACCCCAGAAAAAGAGGCCACAGATCAGTTCCCCCAGGGCCTCCTCCTGTTTCAGCCTGGGGTGAGATGGACCAAGGAGCAGAGGATGTGGCACTAGGCAGTTCTGATGCACTGGACTCCTGACAGGGAAGAGAGCGTCTTTGGAATGTGATCTGGCAAAATATTTTCACTCTCCCTTTTCTCGTATCAGTCCCGTCCCTGATCTTTTCTTTCCCAAGTCAATGTCTATCCTCTCCTTTCCTTCCACCACCCGCCACCTCTTCCTTCCTTCCTTCCTTCCAGCCCAGTTGAGCCAAGCCTACCCCAGAACTTGGGGCTGAGGAATCAGCTGAATTGGAGTAGACACTGGGAACAGTGACGGTTGGAATAGCCTAAGTGTTACTCAGAGGCTTAGCCACCCCATATTGGCCTCCCATAGAAAGAGGAATTATGGGTTTCCAGAAATTGCATGTTATGGGCATTACTATTAGCATTATATGTTTTTAATTTATTTTCTTTTTGTTTTGATGAGATTGAACATCAAGTGACCCTTGAAGAGCTACAACACTTAAATGCACTCTTTCAGGTAGGAATTGAGCAGGTGAGCTTTCTAATTTGATTCTTTTTTTTTTTTTTTTTTTGCGGTACGTGGGCCTCTCACTGTTGTGGCCTCTCCCGTTGCAGAGCACAGGCCTCAGCCTGTGCTCACGGGCCCAGCCGCTCCGCGGTATGTGGGATCTTCCCGGACTGGGGCACGAACCCATGTCCCCTGCATCGGCAGGCGGACTCTCAACCACTGTGCCACCAGGGAAGCCCTTGATTCTCTTTTTGATGGTTGATTTTTCAGTGAAAAGTACATGCCTTTTAATTCCTACAAAATAGCAAGGAAGAATAAATTCTCTGTAATTGTCACTTCTTAATGGAATTACAAACAAAGTATGAATGCATCAGAGAAATGAACAAAAGGGAAAGCACACTAGAAGTTGACAGAGTTCAGGTAGGTCCAATGAGACATTCCATTCTTTGGACTCTTACACCCAGACTAAACAAAATGCAACTATGTTCAGAGCTAACTATTGTTTTTCCCTCCTAGGAGTATGAGAAGAGAGGAAGGCTGCTGGATAGGGAAAGTTAAAAATGCATAATGAAGCAAGCATGAGGTCACAGAAGAAAGTAAATGGGTTTTAGAAATGTTGGATCATCGAAACCACAGTGAAAATTTCAACCACAGGAACCAATTAGGCTTGATGATCCATCTGTACAATCACTGTGAGCTCTGAACTGTGATTTCTGCTAACACCCAGCCGACTTACTGAACAACAGTTCACATAGGAAAATATGTTTAAATTACTTAGCACACTAGGCCAACAAGATATTTAGAGACTTTTCTGGAAAAGGAGAAAAAGGCTCTTATTAGATCACTGGTTATTTCCATGTGGGTTGTTTCCAAAGAGTTTGGACACTTTTCCCACCCCCAAACTGCTGGAATTAAGGATTTTAAATATTTTCTCTGCAGTCCTGTTTAGCCCAGTTTTTAGCCCAGAAAATGAAATCTTATTGAATCTCTTAGCCTGTTCAGGCTGCTGTTAAAAAAAAAAAAAAAAAAAAAACCATAAAATGAGAGGCTTATAAACAACAAGCATTTATTTCTTACAGTTCCAGAGGCTGGAACTGAGGTCAGGGTGCCCTCAGGGTCAGGTGAGGCCCCTCTTCCAGGCTGCAGACTTCTCGTTGGATCCTAGCAGGGCAGAAGGGGTGAGGGAGCTCACTGGGGTCCCTTCAGTAAGATCACAAATCCTATTCTTGAGGGCTCCATGTTCACGCCCTAAGCACCTCCCAAAGCCTCACCTACTAATGCCATCACATTGGGCATTAGGGTTTCAACATACGAATTTGGCAGGGAGGCAGGGACACAAAACTCCAAACATAGCAATGAACAAGGCTGTATTCATAAGATAAAATACATATGATAACAGGAGAGGCTGTTTAAGCTCTACTTGCTAAGGTTTCATGATTACATCTTAAACTGTAGAAAAAAATTATTCAAGGTAATGCACTATGATCTTGTCCCTGGAGTTTAAACAAAATCCCACCATCGTCAGACTGTAGGCTGATGAGGTCCCCAATGCTCCTTCTGAGTTACAAAGCCCTCGGTTTCCATGGCTCGAGTGGAAGTTTATGTGTGTTTAGAGTTTCATCTGCTGTGGAGAAGTGATCATTAAAAAACACCCGTCTTTTAAAAATATCTACTCTGTATGCATAATATTAAACAAAAAACTATGGGGTAGAGAGAGGAGTGTTTTCAATGGATAAATTATCAGGTGTTTTAACAACATCCCAGATCTTTTTAGCCAAAGCAGTCTAATTACCTGCATTTTTAGCATGCCTGCCCCCCCTAGTCAGTGATCTACTCATTCTCTTCTCCTCTCATGCATTCATTCACTCACTCATTTATTCATTCAATAAACATTTACTAGTGACACAGCATCAGTCAAGTGGACTCTGCCCTCGGGGAGGTCAGAGCTGGCCTAGAATTCAGCCTGGGTGCTATGCGAGCAACTAAAGCAGACCAGGGAGCCAGGAAGGTCTCCTGGAGGAGATGAACCTTGGGCTGAGTTTTCAGGGGCACAATATACAGGGTGAGTGTTTCAGATATGGGTGCCACCTAGAGGAATGGGGGTCTTACACCAAAACTTGTGGTTCCCTTGGGGAGCAGAGAAGGTGATGCCCTATTTTCCTATTTCCGTATCTTCCCACGTGCTGTTCCCTTGCCTAGAATACTCTCCTCCCATTTTTTGCCTGAGTACTAATTCTCCCTGGATTCTGGTTTTTCTTATGTTCCCAGAATTTAGGACCATGCCTGGCCCATACAGATGTCCAATAAATGCTGTTGAATGAATGAATGACTTTAATGCAGTACAGTCATCATGGACTCAGACGAGTCTGCCCTAACTTTCCTAGAAAGAAGTAGCTGCTCTTCCTTTTAACCTGATAGTGGTCTGCAGTTTCCTGTAACACAGAATTTGTTTTTGGCACTGCATTGCTGGTTTGCTGTGACCCTGCTAGACAGCGAACGCCATGACGGCAAGTAAGGCATCTTTCAGCTCTGAAGCTGCAGCATCTGACACAGGCCTTGTCATGCCATTGGTGCTCAATGAGTGAGCGATGTGAGGAGGAAGTGGTCCGGTGTCTCTCACGTAATCATGCTGAGAAGGCAGTTCCCCAGGGCAGGGCCAGAGGATGTTCATGCAGACCCCAGTGCCCCTTAGCTGTGACTGATGGGGGAGGCTGCATCTCTCTGGGCAGAGCCACGGTGCTGCAAGGCCAAGGAGTGGCCGTATGATGGCCCACGTACTGCCCGAGGGCCCACTCCCACTGTGGTCCACAACACTGCACGGCCCTTGCCTCATGCCACCTTACCGGAGCTCCAAGTTGCCCAGGTGGACCCACACCTGTCCCAGGCTCTGCTTTGTGGTGACAGGGGTGGTCTGGGTGGGCAGCCTGAGCCCAGGCAGTGACTGCCCTCCTCCTGAGCTTTTTTGTTTCCTGTTGCATCTCTCATCCTAATCTCTCTGGAAGCCATCCCTCTAGGTGTTTTGGTCTGTTTGGACTTTCATTCCAAAAATATTTGTTACTTATTATGTGCATGGTATTGCCTAGTTGCCATGGTAATGTCTGCACTGGCAGCCACACCCAGGGGTGTGAGATGTCTCCTTTGGAGCATGATGTAGAGGGAACTGGGTCTGAGCTCAGTCCCACAGCCAGGGTCTCTCCTCACGACCCCTACACTGGCACTGGCTATCGACTCACCAAGGGGCAATGCCCTGGTGTCTTGAAATAAGGCATCATCTCATTTTTTCCATTTGGTATCATTACCGAGCAAAGGCAAACAGCCCTGAGACTTATAAGAGAAAAGCCAACACCTCACTCCCCAAAATAGACATAAAACCTGACCATCTCTGTTGAAGCTGCAATTATGGAATCCTGGGGTTTGAAAGCACCTTAGAGGTCACTTAGTATATAACCACTTCAATGCACAAATTCTATTCTCTGCTAAGCCAGGAGCCAGCATATGCTTGAATACCTTCAGCTTAAGGGAACTCGATACTTTATAAGGTAGCCCATTTCAAGGTTGGAGAGCTCTGACCTTAAATTTGTTTTTTTCCCTTTATGAGCTGAAATTGGTCTTTCTTGACATCCTACCCATTAGCCCAGTTTCTAAGCTTTTGCACCACTCTCTGAGTTATCTATTGTACCAGAACAAAATTACCACAAACTCAGTAGCTTAAAACTACACATTTATTATCTCTCAGTTTTTGTAAGTTAGGCATCCAGTCTTGGCTTAGCTGGATTCTCTGCTTCAGGGTGTCTCGTGAGGCTATATCAAGGTGGTAGCTATGCTAGGGTCTCATCTGAAAGCTTGACTGGGGAACAGTGCACTTCCAAGGACGCATGGTCTCGGCCAGGATTCAGTTTCTTGCAGGTTGTTGGACTAAGGCCTCAGTTCCTTGCTGGCTGTTGGCCATTTCCATGTAGGCGTCTCTATAGGGCAGCTCATGGCTTGGTAGCCAGCTTCCTCAAAGCCAGCGAGGGAGAGAGAGAGCCTACCAGAAGTTATGATTGGTTTCCAGCAAGTTACTCAAAGAGAGGGGGTTTTATCGGCCTGAATACCAAGAGGAAGGAATCGTGGGGTCCATCTTATAGTCTGCCTGTTACAGCCACACAGAAGGAATCTACTCTCTCTCCCACAGAATGATCCTTCTAACACTTGAAAGTAATTTTTATGACTTGCGCATCTTTTTGTCCTGGCTACACCCAAGTGAGTATCCTCACCATCCCAACCACTGTCCTCAGAATTTGCTTTGCTGTGTATCTCAAAGTGGGGATACACTCAAAGATACTGATACACTTTGAGTTTCAGTGTCTCAAACTGAAACTCAGTTCAGTCCTCTGGCTGGAACTGACCAGGGTGGAGTGGGACCCCCTGGGAGCATAAGCCCTGGGAGACCCACAGCTCCTCCTACTAATTAAGGCTTGATTTCAAACATAGACATTCTAGGAGCTCAGCCTCTTGCTGGGGAAGAGTTTTGGTGTCAGTGCACTGAATTCAGATTAACAGTCCTATTAATGTTTTGGAGCAAACATTCCAGAGATCTTAGAGTAGTATGCATTTTTGAATATGAAAATTGGAAAAATGAATATTTTCCCCCTCCTGTATCCTCTCGCCCACCAATCTAGTGAATAGTTTACTCTAAAAACAGATTGATTTTTTTCTCTCTAGAGTATTGAACAAATAGAACAACTTTTCATGAAAATAGACTATGAAGCAGTGGGTAGAATTCAGTGGGTAAGTTGGGTTGTGTTTTGTGAGTCAGACTTGAAGTTAGTGAGGAAAATGTATAAAATGTTTGGTTCTGAGCCTTTCTGGAGTATCCTATGCCCCTCAGTACCCTTGCCAAGCTGAAGTTGAACCAAGGGGACATGCATATTCACAATTTTCAAGTTCTTGTAATGTCAGGATATGCTTGGAATAGCTTCACTAGGAATTGCAGTAGCTCAGGCAAGTTCCAAGAAGGCATTCCTAAAACCAGGAAATGAAGGCTACATCTGCCACCTTACCCAAAAGCAAAAGTGAAACACCGGTGAGCAAGAAATCCTGTGAACAAGCAACACCTGGTGATAATCAGATCACTGACACATGGAAAGTGTTTAGAACAGGGGCAGCCACAGAGTAATTTCTCAACAAATGTTATCATCATCGTCATTATTAATGTTTCCCAATTTGGGTTGTATAATGAGGAGCTGAGACATCTGCTTTTAAAATTCTCTGCCACTGTGCATGGGTTCCTATTGTTCTAGGATGAATCAAGTTCTGAAATGACAAGCTGAGTGGCATTCACCTCTATTCAGACCTCGGGCCAGTGCCCCAACCAAAGCAAATACAGTTTTCACGGTCATCTCATTTGAAAGGGAACAGTCAGGATTCCAGAGAAGAGAAGGGAAGATTCTAGTGACTTAGGGCTTTGGGGGAAGTGGAGAGAAAATGGAGATGTTCCCAGGCCCTATAGGCACACCCACCCCTATAGGCACGCCCACCCCTTCCCCAGACCACAGGTTGGCTTTTCCCTACGTGCACTGCTGAGTTTCGAAATGAGGCATACATCCTGGTGGGTCGGAACTGTGCAGTCAGACCAATGGGGGCTCAAGTCTCAGGCCAGCCACTTACTAGTTGTTTGATCTTAGGCAGATTATTTAACCTTTCTAGGCCTGAGTTCCCCAATTTGTAAAATGAGGAGAGTAACAGTACCTAACCTTATCCAGCTATGGCAAGAATGGAGGTGAAGGTCCACGTTGCACGGAACAGGGTATGTGCTCAACCATCACCATCATCTTTAGACAGAGAGACTGGGCAGGGAAGCGACACACTGGGTACCAGATTTCCAGCCCTAGCCGAACAGGCGCACCCCAGTTATTAGCCCCGAGTTTTTGGCAGCCAAGTTCACATCGATAAGCTAATAATTATGTCAGGACTTATCCATGTCCTGAGGATAAAGAGAATTTTTGAAAGACAGTAGACGTTTAATGAATTTTCCTTTCTTCACCAGGACGGCTTCTGCACATACCTGCAGTTAGTGTATTCAGAGCAAGCTGATGCTCCGGCTCGACAGAAAGAGGTTTCCTTCCAGCTGCCTGCTGTGCTGCGAGGGCTGTCGTATGGGGGTCCCGTGCTGTGCATTCTCTCTGTGCCTGATGACACCTTAATCATGATCAGAGAAGATGGGGCCGTTTATTTCTGGTCCCTGCAGCTGAAGTTGAAAAGAAGAAAGCGGGTTTTTGTATGTGATTCTCATTTGATAAGGATGCTGAGTGCTCCAGTTTGATTTTATTTGCTATTTTAAACTGCTCCTCGAGTGGCATGATTACAGAAATTGTGTCCTTGAATATAATATATTCATGTTGGATTTTGCCAGTCTATGGAATGCAAATAAAATATGATCTCTATATGTAGTGCAAGATAATTCCTCATTTTGCTTCTAAATCAGATGGATGAATTACACGTGATTCCATCATGTACTTTATCATATGTCTTAATGAATGACAAATGGAAAAGAATTTTTCTCCCTGTTAATGGTTATTTCAGTTTAGGTTGCTCTGTGAGGGTTTCTCCTTAGAGAACTTACAGAATCACAGAATCAGAAATTCAGAAGGCAAGAAGCATTTGGGAACTACACTTAGGATAGGAATAACAATACCTGACCCATTCCAGAATATATTCTATCTTTAAAGTCTTTCTTTTATTATCTCACTCAACAAATAGTTGAGCCCTTGTCACTGCTCAGGTTCTGTGTTGTGTGTTGGGGGTACAGACACCCATTTCTGCCCTCAGGAAACTTATCATCCACCCTAGAAGTTACAGCTAAACCACAACCCTCAGGCTGCCAAATAAGCCCGCTCTAGAGAGAGAGAATAAAGGTGGTTCTTCAAATCTATATAGCAAGTTCTCTATATAGGCAGACCCTGTTTTATTGCATCTCACAGATACTGCATTTTTTTTTACAAATTGAAGGTTTGTGGTAACCCTGTATCGAGCAAGTCTCTAAGAACAATTTTCCCAACAGCATTTGCTCATGTTGTGTCTCTGTGTCACATTTTGGTAATTCTCGCAATAGTTCAAACTTTTTCATTATTATTGTATCTTTCATGGCGATCTGTGATCAGGGATCTTTGATGTTACTATTGCAAAAAGATTGCTACTCACTGAAGCCTCAGATGGTGGCTAGCATTTTGTAACAAAAAAGTATTTTTAAATTAAGGTATGTACATTGATTTTTTTTTAAGACATGGCACACTTAATAGACTACAGCATAGTGTAAACATAACTCCTGTATGCACTGGGAAATCACAAAATTTGTGTGAATTGCTTTATTGCAGTGGTCTAGAACTGAACCCTCCCTCAATATTTCCGGGATACGCCTGTAGTTGAGAGCGAAAGTCAACTAAAGAAAACTATAGAGTGGCATGGACATATATACACTACCAAATGTAAAACAGACAGCTAGTGGGAAGCAGCCGCATAGCACAGGGAGATCAGCTCCGTGCTTTGTGACCACCTAGAGGGGTGGGGTAGGGAGGGTGGGAGGGAGACGCAAGAGGGAGGAGATACGGGGATATATGTATGTGTATAGCTGATTCACTTTGTTATAAAGCAGAAACTAACACACCATTGTAAAGCAATTATACTCCAATAAAGATGTTAAAAAAAAAAGAAAACTCTACAATGTTAAGTATGCATATTAAGGACCAGAGTGGTTTGAGACAATGGAAATTGTCTTATCATTAAAAGGGCATATTTTTGTTTATTTCCACCCTTCAGCCCTTTAGGACAAGCCCATCATTCGGAAGCCCAGGTGGGTGACGGATGTCACCCGCACGCCACAGTACAACAAACTGATCCTAGGGACTGGGTGAGTGCCTGCAGCTCTTCAATGGCTAAGTGAATAATCGTTGGGCTATGAAATTCATTTCCATGTGTGGGTTTACACAGACACATACCCATCTGTGGTAATAGGGTAAAGTATGAAGACCTTAAAAAAAAGCTGCTGTGCAAAGAAAGCTATCACTTTGGCCTATTGCAATGATACTGTCCTTGCCTCAAACTGACAGGGCCCTCTTCTGGAATACTTCCAGAGTGAGAGAAAATGTTACCTTTTAGCACCATTTATTTTAGATTCAAAATAATATTGCCACTTTATTGTCCACCAAAATTCAGTCCAAAGTGATTTTATTTTTCAAAAAATAAAATCCACAGTAAAAAACAAACAAAGAAAAAATGAAACAAAACAAGGCAAAAAACTAAACTCACTGCTGGAGAGCCTTCAAAGAATGGGTCAGGCTGTTAAGGAAGATACTGAAGGTTTCCATCAATGGCAGCATAATGAAAATGAATGTGCAGCATCCCGGGTGCCAAGCAACTTCAGTAATGGGCCAAGGCAAGGGGGTGCGGCTTGGTGGGAAGGAATTTTGGAAAATGCCAAAACAAGGTTGAAGCAAAAGAAAGTTCAACACTGGAGGAGGGTGAACTGTGATGGGGGCAGTGGTGTCCAGGCTGAGGAATTAGGCTGTTTAGCATGGGGCTGGGGGCGTGGCTAAGTGAAGGGGCGGAGCTTGAGTGTGGTTCCCACCACCCTGTCTGACTCCTCCCACCTCCTCTGACTCCACCCAAGCCCAAACTTGCCTCATTTAGAAGCCCCTGGTTTCCTAGGCTTCAATCACCTTAGCGAACAGTTAATACAACCTCACATCCTCCGGGCTATTAAATACAGTTAAGTTTAATTATTAAAACATACTTATTAACATATTAATATATATTCTTATAAGTAATATTAACTATTAAAAAGCAACAAATTTGGATTTCTAAATTCAGCCCGGTTTGATTTTAAAAAGCATGCTCAGGAGTCAGGATGGCAGTGTGGGAAGACGTGGAGTTAGCGTCTCTCCACAACTAGGGCACCTGCCTGCCGCTGGTGGGGGACTCTGACGCCCAAGGAGACGGGAGGAACCCCCAAGGGAACCAGTAGGATGTTGGGGGGGCTGAGGGGGGAGGAGAAGTGGAGGCCAGACAGGATCAGCGCCCCTGAGGCCGGGGAGATCAGGAAAGTCAGGCGGGAGGGACCCTCCGGGAGGAGCGAGAGAGGAGCAGAAGGCAATCACCTGGCCCACTTGGGCTGGGGAGTCTGCTGAGCTCCCAGGCTGGTACCCCCGCTCCAAAGCCCCCTTCAGGCCGCGTGGGTCCTTGGGGGCATAGGAGGGAGGCCGGGGAGATCAGGAGAGACAGGTGGGAGGAGCCATCTGGGAGGAGCAGGAGAGGAGAGGAGGGTGTTTGCCCCTCCCACTCGAGCCCAGGAAGCCTGCTGGGCTCCCAGGTGAGGTCCCCCGTCCTCTGAGACCAGGGGTGGGGGGCACACCTGGGCCCCTTCTGTTCCTTGAGCCTAAGCCCCACCCCCCACAGCCCCAGGGCCTTTTCCAGCCCTGTGGGTCCTGAGCATAGGCCCCACCCAACACCCAAACCTTGCCCTTGCTTAGGCCCTGCCTCCACAGCCAAGGCCTTCCCCACCCCACTTTTCTTTTCTTTCTTTCTTTTTTTTTTTCCTTTTCCTTCCTCCTCTGTTTTACTATTGTGGTACTGATGTACCTTATGGTTATTGATTCATCTATATTTTTATTTTATATTCTTTCTAACATATCTGTTAGTTTCCTAGTCTAATTTTATTTTTTACTTTGTTATTGCTTTTTTTTTTTTTTTTTTTGCCACCCCACACGGCTTGTGGGATCTTGGTTCATGAGCCAGGGGCCAAAGCTCCTGCAGTGGGAGCGCTGAGTCTGAACCACTGGACTAATAGAGAACCTCAGACACCAGTGAATATTCATCGGAGTGAGGTCTCACGGAGGTCCTCATCTCAGTATCAAGACCCAGCTCTACCCAACAACCTACAAACTCCAGTGTTGGAAGCCTCAGGCCAAACAACCAGTAAGACAGGAACACAATCTAACTCATTAAAAAAAAAAAAAAAATGAGATAGCAAAAAATATGCCACAGAGAAGGAGCAGGGTAAAAACCTACAAGACCAAATAAATGAAGAGGAAATAGGCAATATATCTGAAAAAGAATTCAGAGTAATGATAGAAAAGATGATCCAGAATATCGGAAACAGAATGGGGGCACAGACTGAGAAAATACAAGAAGTGTTTAACAAAGATCTAGAAGAACTAAACAACAAACAAACAGAGATGAACAACACAATAACTGAAATGAAAAATACCGTAAAAAACACAAATACATGGAGGCTAAACATTGAGCTACTAAATAGCCAAGAGATCACTGAAGAAATCAAAGAAGAAATTAAAAAATACACTGAAACAAATGACAATGAAAACACGATGACCCAATGCCTATGGAATGCAGCAAAAGCAGTTCTAAGAGGGAAGTTTATAGCAATTCAATCTCACCTCAAGAAACAAGAAATATCTCAAATAAACAATCTAACCCTACACTTAAAACAACTAGAGAAAGAAGAACAAAGAAAACCCAAAGTCAGTAGAAGGAAAGCAATCATAAAGATCAGAGCAGAAATAAATGAAAGAGAAACAAGGAAAACAATAGCAAAGATCAATAAAACTAAAAGTTTATCTTTGAAAAGATAAACAAAATTGATAAACCCTTAGCCAGACTCATCAAGAAAAAAAAGGGAGAGGACACAAATCAATAAAATTAATAATGAAAAAGGAGAAAACACAACTGAATCTGCAGAAATACAAAGGATTATAAGAGACTACTACAAACAACTATATGCCAATAAAATGGACAACCATCAAGAAATGGACAAATTCTCAGAAAGGTACAATTTTCCAAGACTGAACCAGGAAGAATTAGAAAATATAAACAGACCTATCACAAGTAATGAAATTGAAACCGTAATTAAAAATCTTCCAAGAAACAAAAGTCCAGGACCAGATGGCTTTACAGGTGAATTCTATCAAACATTTAGAGAAGAGCTAACATCCATCCTTCTCAAACTCTTCCAAAAAATTGCAGAGGGAGAAACACTCCAAAATTCATTCTACAAAGACACCATCACCCTGATTCCAAAACCAGAAAAAGATATCATAGAAAAAGAGAATTATAGACCACTATCACTGATGAACATAGATGCAAAAATCCTGAACAAAATACTAGCAAACAGAATCCAACAACACATTAAAAGGATCATACACCATGATCAAGTGGGGATTTGTCCCAGGGATGCAAGGATTCTTCAATATACGCAAATCAATCAATGTGATACACCACATTAACAAATTGAAGAATAAAAACCATATGATCATCTCAGCAGATGCAGGAAAAGCTTTTGACAAAATTCAACACCGATTTATGATAAAAACTCTTCAGAAAATGGGCATAGAGGGAAGCTACCTCAACATAGTAAAGGTCATATATGACAAACCCACAGCAAGCATCATATTCAATGGTGAAAAACTGAAAGCATTTCCACTTAGATCAGGAACAAGACAAGGATGTCCACAGTCGCCACTCTTATTCAACACAGTTTTGGAAGTCCTAGGCACAGCAATGAGAGAAGAAAAAGAAATAAAAGGAATACAAATTGGAAAAGAAGAAATCAAACTCTCAGTGTTTGCTGATGACATGATACTATATATAGAAAATCCTAAATATGCCACCAGAAAACTGCTAGAACTAATCAATGAATTTGGTAAGGTTGCAGGATACAAAATTAATGCACAGAAATCTCTGGCATTCCTACACACCAACAATGAAAAATCAGAAAGAGAAATTAAGGAAACAATCCCATTTACCATTGCAACAAAAAGAATAAAATACCTAGGAATAAACTGCCTAAGGAAGCAAAAGACTTGTACTCAGAAAGCTATAAAACACTGATGAAAGAAATCAAAGATGACATAAACAGATGGAAAAATATACCATGTTATTGGATTGGAAGAACCAATATTGTGAAAATGACTATACTACCCAAAGCAATCTACAGATTCAATGCAATCCCTATCAAACTACCAGTGGCATTCTTCACAGAATTAGAACAAAAAATGTTACAATTTGTATGGAAACACAAAAGACCCCGAATAGCCAAAGCAATCTTGAGAAAGAAAAATGGAGTTGGAGGAATCAGGCTCCCCTACTTCAAATTATACTACAAAGCTACAGTAATCAAGACAGTATGGTACCGGCACAAAAACAGAAATATAGATCAATGCTACAGGATAGAATACCCAGAGATAAACCCACACACATATGGGCACCTCATTTATGACAAAGAAGGCAAGAATACAATGGAGAAAAGACAAGACAGCCTCTTCAATAAGTGGTACTGGGAAAACTGGACAGGTACATGTAAAAGAATGAAATTAGAACATTACCCAACACCATACAGAAAAATAACGTCCAAATGGATTAAAGACCTAAATGTAAGGCCAGACACTATAAAACTCTTAGAGGAAAACGTAGGAAAAACACTCTTTGACATAAACCACAGCAAGATCTTTTTTGTCCCACCTCCTAGAGTAACGGAAATAAAACCAAAAATTAAAAAGTGGGATTTAATTAAACTTAAAATCTTTTGCACAGCAAAGGAAACCATAAGCAGGACAAAAAGACAACCCTCAGAATGGGAGAAAATATTTGCAAATGAAACAACAGACAAAGGATTAATCTCCAAAATATACAAGCAGCTCATGCAGCTCAATAACAAAAAACAAACAACCCAATCCAAAAATGGTCAGAAGACCTAAACAGACATTTCTCCAAAGAAGATATACAGATTGCCAACAAACACATGAAAGGATGCTCAACATCACTAACCATTAGAGAAATGCAAGTCAAAACTGCAATGAGGTATCACCTCACACCAGTCAGAGTGGCCAATCATTTTTTATATTGAGAAATACAGAGAAAAGTTGATGTATTTAGAAGGAAGTGATTGAAAAGCAAACCTGTAGCCGAGTGTGTTCCCATAGAAAAAAGCCAGGCAGAGCCCATCCCCAGCGCCCCTCGTGCGCATGTGCGGTCCTGCCCTAGGTCCCACTCCTCCCCAGAGGGCTGCACACTTGACTCCTCAGGAGGGTCCCCCCTTCCGGGGGGTCGGGGGAGGGGGCATTGGAGCCTTTCCCTGCGCTGTGGGGCCCAAGGTGCCCAGCCTGGCCCAGTGGGGGCGGCACATGATTGAGTTGTGGGTGATTGATTGCTTTTTACTCACGCCATCTCGGAGAGTTTCCTGGAAGTGGTATTTTGTGTTATCACTGCTTTCAAGAAAGGCCACTTTGATGAGACAATAAAAAGGACAGCCCTGAGAGGACTCGTGCAGGCCCAGCAAAGCGAGTGCAGCTCCTCCCGGCGGGCTTGCCTCCTGCCTCTCCCACCCCCGGGCCAGACCCCAGCTCCCAGCATGGGGGGCAGGGCAGCAGGGCTGGGCTCCACCTGGGGCAGCTTGGGGACTCTGGCAAAGGCAGGACTTTGTGGTGGACTCAGATCTCAGTCCCTTCACTCATCTCTGGGGACCTGGGCAAGTCCAGTCTTCATTCTCAACCTCAGCTGGCCCATCTGCACGACGGAGATGATAAGGCTGGCCTCACAGGGCTGCGGTGAAGATGAAACCTGCGCCCTAGATGTAGGCACTCACACTTCACCCAGCAGAACAGGTGCTCCTCACAGCCAACGCCCTTCCTCTTCCAGTCCCGACGTGCTGGGAGCGGCATGAACAACGCATGACTGCCCGCGGGCCTCCTGTGTCCTCACCATGGCCTCAAAGCTCTTCGGACCCCCTCCCGCTTCACTCGCTCCCAGTCTCTGGAGCACCAGCCTCCGTGGCCTCATTCAGTTACTCAGATGTCCTCAGCAGTTTCCCATTTCAGGGCCTCTGCCCTTGTTCCGTCTGCCTGAAGCACCATGCCCACCCCACCCCTATATTTCCCTTCCGATCTTAATTTAAATCTCACCTCCTCCTTATCTGACTATGCGCCCATTGACCCTGTTCATTTTCCCTATTGGACATGTCATGGGCCTATGAGTATAGATGGTGAATTCTTTGTCTACTCACTGTCACTAGAGTGGGGGGGTAGGAACCACAACTGTTTTGTTCCCCACTGTAGGTCTAACACCTATCACAAGGCATGGCACATAATAGCTGTTCAATACTTTTTTCAAAAAAATGAATAAGCAATCAAAAACTGAGACTCTGATGTCAAATCTCACTAGGATTTACTGGCAGGTGGTCTGAACTCTTTGTGCCTCAGTTTTCCTTGTCTGTAAAACTGGTAAATAAAAATAGTACCCAGCTCATTGGGTTGTTAGGAGGATTTCAAGAGATAATCCTTGTCAGGTACTTGTCTGGCACTCAGGAAGGACACTATAAATTCTGGTTTCCATTATCATGATTAGGTGAACTCTTGACAGGGGAGGGCTGAGTGGAGAGCACCACAAATTAACAAAGGTTCCAGGGACACTGTGATCCCAGGACATCATGAAGACCTTGTCCTGTCCCACCACTCTTGGGGCTTGGAGCTGGGGGGTGAGGAGGAGTCTTTTGCTATAGGCTAGGGATTCAGGGATCGAACACACAGGACACCCAGCCTCAAGGAGAGCACATTCTAGTGAATGTGAATGTATAAATCTTCTGGGGCTTCCCCAACAAAATGTCACAGACTGGGTGCCTTAAACAATAGGAATTAATTTTCTCTCAGTTCTGGGGTCTGGGAAGTCCAAGATCAAGGTGCCATCACCTTCTGTTTCTGCTGAGGGCTCTCTTCCTGACTTACAGACAGCCACCTTCTCACTGTGTCCTCACATGGCCTTTCCTTGGTGTGTATGTATCGGGGAGGGGCTCTGTAGTGTCTCTTCATAATCCTATCAAGAGCCCCACCCCCATGAACTCATCTAACCCTAATTACGTCCCAAAGGCCCCATCTCCAAATACTATCACATTGGAGGTTAGGGTTTTAACATACAAATTTTGAGGGGACACAAACATTTCGTACACAACAGTGAATATTTACTGACTTGGGTTGTATACTCTAACCAGTCACCCCTCCCTTATTGAGGGGTTCACTGGGATGGAGCCAATGGTATGGGCCATGTACCAATCCCATCAACCAATGGGACTGCTTGTTGATGATGTCATTCTCTGAGGGCTTCTCTGTTGGACTAGGGGTGCGGTTCAGGATACCCTGCTCCTCTGATGTGGAGACTAGTTTTCTCGTTTTGGCATTTGCCTTCTGATATTTAGCTTCCAGACACACCCAAAAGAAAACGAATTTGAAACAGCACTTAAAACCCCCACAGAGCGGGCATGGGTATGTGTTGTGGGGTGGGTGGGATGTCTCTGTGTCACCCCAAAACCTCACTTAAGGATTGCTGGCTTGGTTTCTTACTGAATTCCAGCTAAGCAGACAGAACATAAACTTTGCATTTTATCTCCATTTCATCTCACCACCCCCTCTCACACCCAGACCTAATCACTTACAGCAATATTAGAACCAACGTGGTATTTATCATAATATCCTGGGAGAATAGTGTTCTGGTAAGTACAATGACAGCTAGTTACAGAGACTGAAGGCTCCAGGGAGCATTAATCATGGTGTCTGAGTGCATTTGTGGGAGCACATTGTAAACTAATTGCCATGTGCAAAACTCACTCTATTATTACCTGTAATATACAATTTCACACACAACTTCTTTTTTGTTGCTTTTACACCCTTGTAGACACACTCTAAGGTATGTCTCAGCCCTAAAACTCTTAGCTATGAAAACAAAACAGGAAGGCAAGAGAAATACTTTTGATGAGTGATAAATGTATCTGCCTAATAGAGCCCTTAGATCATAGAAGACGTTCAATGGCTAGTTTTTGATTAAATAAATGAATATGTAAAAAATAAGTGTTTTTTAAATCTCAGCTTGATTTACTGCTAATTTGTCTGCTAACCTAGGGCAAGACATTGCCCTCTTTGAACATAAAGTAAACTAACAATAGAAGAAGGGGAAAAAAACCTACTGTACTAAGGGATATGACATTACTACCCCAGAGGATTTCTTGGAAGAAAACTTTATTATGTTGAGATACTTTCCTTCTATTCCTAGTTTGTTGAGAGTTTTTATCATGAAAGAATTTTGAATTTTGTCAAACACTTCTTCTGCATCTATTGAGACAATCATGTGATTTTTATCCTTCATTCTGTTAATGTGATGTGTCACATTAATTGATTTCTGTATCTTGAACCATCATTCATTTCAGTGTGCTGTTGGATTTGGTTTGCTAGTATTTTGTTGAGGATTTTTGTGTCTAGATTCATCGGGGATGTTGGCCTGTTGTATTCTTTTCTTGTGGTGTCTCTGTCTGGCTATGATATCAGGATAATGCTGGCCTTATAAAATGAGTTTGGAAGTATTCTCTGCTCTTCAATTTTTTGGAAGTTTTTGAGAAAGACTGGTCTTTTTTTAAATGTTTGGTAGAATTCACCAGTGAAGTCATCTGGTCCTGGGCTTTCAATTCAATTTCTATACTAGTTATATGTCTGGTCAGACTATGTATTTCTTCATGATTTAGTCTTGGTAGATTTTGTTTCTAGGAACTTGTCCATTTCTTTTAGGTTGTCCAGTTGTTGGCATATAATTGTTCATAGTAGTCTCTTGTGACCCTTTTTATTTCTGTTGTATCGTTTGTGATGTCTCTTCTTTCATTTTTAATGTTATTTATTTCAGTCTTCTCTCTTTTTGTCTTAGTTAATCTGGCTAAAGGTTTGCAAATATTGTTAATCTTTAAAAAAAACCCTCAGTTTTATTCGTTTTTTGTTTTATTTCTTTTCTAGTCTTTTGTTATTTCCTGCCTTCTGCCAACTTTGGGCTTAGTTTGTTCTTTTTTTTAGTTCCTTCAGGTGTAAAGTTACACCTCACCCTGCACGTTCAGGGACTCACAGCATCCTGTCCCTCATCCTCTGCCATGTGCCCATGACGCCATCACTGCCAGCCTTCACTATCTCTCACTGAACCTAATACAATAACATACTGAGACAAATCTTTTCCCTCTATTGAGTCTTCATTATACCAACCTGTGTGACATATACTTTTTCTTCCCTTGACTTTTGCAGTAAATCCCTCCCTGGTTCTCCAACTCCTCCTGTCTTTGTCCTCCTCTTCCCTCTCACATGCTGAGAGCCCCTCAAGTCCTAGCCTTGGCCTTCTCCTTCACCACATTACCTCCTTAAGTATTATCTTTCCTTTTTATGGCTTTGGTATGATCTTAAATCTACTTCTTGACCCCTGTCCTTTAAATCCTAGGTTCATCTTTTTTTTTTCTTTTATAAATTTTTATTTATTTATTTATGGCTGTGTTGGGTCTTTGTTGCTGCGCATGGGCTTTCTCTAGTTGCAGTGAGCGGGGGCTACTCTTCATTGCAGCGTGCTGGCTTCTCACTGCGGTGGCTTCTCTTGTTGCGGAGCACAGGCTCTAGGTGTGTGGGCTTCAGTAGTTGCGGCACGCAGGCTCAGTAGTTGTGGCGCACGGGCTTAGTTGCTCCGTGGCATGTGGGATCTTCCCTGACCAGGGCTCGAACCCGTGTCCCCTGCATTGGCAGGTGGATTCTTAACCACTGCGCCACCAGGGAAGCCCCTAGGTTCATCTTTGAGTGGATATCCTACAGGCCTTTCAAAACTGAAGTGTCAAAATACAACAGCCCTCCCCCCGCCCCCTACCCCCGCCCAGATTCTGCAGTGTTTCCTATGTTTTCTGTCCTGATTACAGCCTCCATCTCATCATTCAAATTGAGAACCTTGGAATTCCCTGTGGTTGCTTCCTCTCTTCCTCACCTTTTACTTCCAATCACTAACGAATTCTTGTCCCTTTTCTCCTCTCATTTCTGTAGTCACTGCCCCAGTGTGGGTGGGAGCAATTGCTTGCGTGTTCTAGTTGATTGGCTCACAGCCTCCAGTCTCTCCTCTTTGCAACTTGGCCCACAAACTCTAGACAGCTTTGATTATGCTCTGCTTACACTCTTGAACAAATGTCAATGATATTGGGCCCGTATCCCAGTGGGTCGAGGCCTTTTTGGACACTGATGCTTGTCACATGATCTGCACTCCCTCCCAGCTTCTTTGAAGTACGAAAGTGATCAGAATCACCATTGTTTTCTGGGTTTCATACAGGTTGATGTTAAGACATGCCTGGCTCTCTCAAGATATGGTTCATCCCATGATGGCATCCCCATGATGCTGCAGGTGAGACTCCTCACGTAAGTGACAGAATCCCAGCCACCCTTCAGTGCCTTAGTACAATCCATTGGTCCAGGTCAAGCATGCACTGAGTATAAACAGCCTGCCTTCTTTCCTGAGCTGAGTTATGAATTGGGAGCCTTGATGATCCACTTATTTTATTCCTGGAAGGCTGATATCTAGAGAGGAAGAATCTAACGTCAGTAACTAGGGACACGTTCAGTGTGATCTCTTATCTTACTGGCCTTTCTCTCTTTTGCCACCTAAAAACAGAAACACTGATGAGCCCTTGTGGACAGTTGTCATTGGCCTCAGTCTCCCCATCACCTTTCATAACTGGACTCCACAATCCTCTCCATTTTGAAGGGGGAAACCAGGAGATGTATCCTACTCTTTAGCTCACTGTGATCCGGACGGAAAAACTATGGAGATGGTAAGGTCATTAGGATATAGAATACTAAGACTTGTCAGAAATTGACTCACTTATCATAACGCTTTGCAATTTAGAAAGGTTCAAAGAAATGAAATCTGGAGCCAGCCCAAGCCCTGCTGGGTGCTTCCAATTTCCTGGCCCCCCTGTTCTTTCCAGCGGCGTATGCTGAGTACGCCCTGGGTCTGGGGCCCTGTCCTAAGCACTGTATGAAAGCTTCAGGTTGTGACATGTGACAAAATGCTCTCCTGAATCCCTGGGCTGCAACTAGTGGGATAAGATTCCTCTAAACCTAACTCTTAAATGAGATGACAGTCTTGCTGCCCTTACTGAGATTAAAACATACAGATTAGCTAGAGACATTTCTGAAGAAGGGAGGAAATTATCAGTCCTAAATTGGACTTTTTGCATCTTAAAAAAAAATCACAGGTAGCCCCTTTGAAAAACTCCATCCTTCTAGATTGTTATGGCCCATGTCTATTGCTGTTACGGAGGCACAATGAAATGATTCGGATGCCTCGAATTCCAGGAATTTGGTCTCTTGCCAGAGCTGCAGAGTGATATGAATAATTTCTGGGCTCTGATACTCAGGATGGATGTATTTCTGGGATTTTCTTTTCTTTTTTTTTTTGGCAGAAATACCACTGGAGTCTCTCTCTTAGAGAAGTTGGCGATTTCACGCTTTGAGGCAGGCTCGGAGCCTCCTTTCAGGGTAAGCCACAGCAGGGCAGAGATCTCCACTTCAGGCAACTCTCTCCATTCTTTAAAGTCTTGTTGTAAGAAAAATATGCCAACATCCAGGGGCAAAGATTTGTGAAAGATAAGCCAGCGGTGCATGACACTTTGTTTCCCCTGATCTTAATGTACTTAGAATAACGGAGCAAGTGTGAATCTTAGTCTGTAACCTTGGATGTGCAAGAAGGATAACTTACTTTAGTTTCCAAAACTCGAGTTCAATTCTATGCTGAGCACCCACCATAATATCGGTCACTGCAGGGGTTACCCCACCCACATGGTGCCAGAGTTCGGGGGGCGCATTGGTGGGAAGCCGTCACCAAGGCCCCTTCACGCCTGAGGCTGTCTCGCACACAAGACTGCACCAGGTGGCACGTCTGCCTGGAGCTCCACGCAGCCACTTTTCTCACGTTCCTGGGGAACCACTGCTCCCCCGGCAGCCCCTCTGGGAAGCTGGGCTGTGTGCCCACTAGGACCCTCAGCCCTCTCTTCCTGTCCCTCCCTTGTGGTTCTTTTGCTCTTACTCTTCCCCCAGCCCAAGGAGGCTCTCCTTTGGTTCTGGGGGAAATCCTCCTCCCTTTATTCTGTCCCCACTAGGACCCTCCTGCTTGCCCACCCTGCTCCAGGTCTCTGCGTGCCTTACCGCTCTTTGAACACCCCAAGCACACGTGCACCTCAGGGCCTTTGCATTTGCCATCATCACCCCCAGGAGTGACCTTCTTTTCTGAAATCCATGTGGTTCAATCCAGTGTCACCCACTTTTCCGAGAGGCCTCTCTGACCATGAAAATACACTCTCCCACCCCCAGACCCAAATTTGCTTATTCCTTCACCCTGCTTTATTTATCTCCATAGCAATTAGCATTATCTGACACATGATGTATTGATTTGGCTGTTTATTTATTATCTGCCTACCCATTAGAATATGAGCTCCACAATGGCAAGACCTTTCTCTATTATATTCCATCAGCCTAGAACAGCACTGGGCACATGGTATATAGTCAATAACTATTTGAAGAATGAAGGAATGAATGGCTTGGGGGGAGTGCCTAGCCAGTGACAGACACTGGGCTAGTCACCAACATTCATTCAACAGGATGACAGAGTCAAGGGCGGGCGAGAGGCTGCCCTGAGTTTGGCTGGGTGACTGAGGCTCAGAAATCAAGGAGGCCACGGGCAGTGGGGAGTGTGTGTTGGGAGCCCTGTGACTTCCAGGTGAGGCTGCGATATTGGCTGAGGCTTGGAGACCAAGCAGGTGAGGGTGAATGAGGGCCGCCCTGAGGACTGTGGGTGCAGTGTGCAGGCCAACCACTGCGTCCAGTAGTGCCGGACAGTGTTCAAGTCTAGGCTCACGGTGACAAGTGTGGGGGTTGATCACAGAGAACTTTGTAAAGGGTGCCTTCTAAGGAAGTCCCATCCACACATGCGTGCCAGGCATTGTTTGGGTGCTGGGGACCCAGCAGGAAAAGAAACAGATAAAAGCTCTGCTCTCAGGGGACTTCCATCCTAGTGGAAGGAGACAGGCAATGTACAAGCTCAATAAGGAGTGAGTTAGGGAGTGAGGGCCAAGGAGAACAAATATAGCATGGAAGGTACTAGAAAGTATGTGGGTGGGGGGATAGGCAACGCTCACTAGACACTGCTGGGGGAGGGAAAAAAACACCAGTGAGCCACAGGGGTTGCAGGCGAGGATGTATGACTCAGGAAGCAAGATCCTCATCTGAGAATGGACATTGGGAAGAAGCGTTGGAGATTTTCAGAGAAAAGAGGAAGTGTGAAATGGTCTTGGAGAGTGGGAGATGAGGGATGGCCGCCAGGAAGCACTAAGAACTTATTTGTGGTTTGTGGTCATGGATTTGAAGTCGGACCACTCAGCACAGTGGTGTGGTTTGTCTCCAGCCACATTTTCACATGCGTGCATGCAGGGGATGGAAAGGGTGGAAAGTCAGTTTGAATCAGGGGTGTACTTTTGCCAAGAAAGAACGGCAACAACAAAAGAGAGAGTTGGGGGTATATAGAGGAAGTGGTTATAACTGACGATGGAATTTAAGCCAGATATGAAGGAAAATGAGGCATGGAAGGGTCAGGGGCAGTGAAAATGTGTTAGGATCAATGGATTGAAAGTCCTAAGTTAAAGCTGGACTATAGTGCGAATACATTAGAAAGACTGGAGGTAGGATGTTTGAAATGGAGATCCTGGAGGGGTTCCAGGTATTACTAACAAAATCAAGGGTATGACCGTGGCAGTGAGTGGCTGAACTACGGTAGAAGACAAGACTATTAAAAGGTAGGTCAAGCAAATGAGAAACCAGTAGACTGGGCAGATTATTTATGATATTCAAATCCCAAGAATTATGAAAAGTCTTGTGCTGGGGAGAATGGCAATGTGTGCAAGGAGTTGAATTTTATATTTTAAATCTTCTATAAAAATATAAGGGGCTTCCCTGGTGGCGCAGTGGTTGAGAGTCCGCCTGCCGATGCAGGGGACACGTGTTCGTGCCCCGGTCAGGGTAGATCCCACATGCCGCGGAGCGGCTGGGACCATGAGCCATGGCCGCTGAGCCTGCGTGTCCGGAGCCTGTGCTCCGCAGCGGAAGAGGCCACAACAGTGAGAGGCCGGTGGACCGCAAAAAAAAAAAAAAAAAAGGTATGGAGAAAAATTGGGGGTCCAACGAGGTCCTTTTGATAGCTTAGTGGAGAGCCTCTGATCTTGGTCTTCTTGAGGGACGTGTAGGATTTATTTGTAAAATTTGTTTGTAATTTATTCAACTGCCAGTAGTTCTTAGATAGTATTTCCAACATTGTACATGGGCTGAACTGGTCTTTGCTGGGAAAAGGTATGACAAACCTTTGCAGGTGAATATGGCGTCATAACAGGAATATCTTGGCTGTGAGGAACTTGACTCTTTATACTATCTTTCTCACTTCCTCTCTAAGGAAGAAATTGACTGGTAGACCATTGATTATTCCCAGAAATGACCTTAACAAGAAATGTGTGAGATATATCTACAGCAATAACAACCTTTCTAAAAAGAGTAAAAGAAAGCCCAAATAAAAGGGAGGCAACGGGCTTCCCTGGTGGCGCAGTGGTTGGGAGTCCGCCTGCCGATGCAGGGGACATGGGTTCGTGTCCCGGTCCGGGAAGATCCCACGTGCCGCGGAGCGGCTGGGCCCGTGAGCCATGGCCGCTGAGCCTGTGCGTCCGGAGCCTGTGCTCCGCGACAGGAGAGACCACGACAGTGAGAGGCCCGCGTACCGCGAAAAAAAAAAAAAAAAGGGGGAAGGAACTATGTTCCTCAATGGGAAATTTTAATATTGTGAAGATTTTACCTCTCTCCAAATTAAATGTCAACTTCAGTGGAATTTCAATCAAAATATCTAAGAGATTGCTTTGAAGCTCAACAAGTTGATTCTAAAGTTCATCTGGAAGGGTAAATATGTGAAAATAGCCAAGAAAATGTTGAAAAAGAATACGGAGAAAAGACTGGAATTACTGGGTACCAAAGCAAGCTGTTAAGTTAAAGTAAATGAAAGAGAAAAGATACTGGTACAAAGGAGAGACAAATAAGTCGATGACAGACCTATGTATAAAGGGAAGGTAGTATTTGATTAAACAAACATTTCAGATTAGTGGGAGAACAGTCTAACAAATAATTTTTAGCTTTTTGTTAAGGGAAAAAATTAAGTCCTTAAATTACAGTATACATAAAAATAGATTCCGAATAAAAATCTAAATATCTTTAAAGTAGATACTAGAAGAAAATATAAGAGAACATCTTAATAAAATGAGGGTGAAGCAAAGTCTTTTGCAAAAGCAGAACTCTAAGGACAGAAGTCCAGAAAAGATTAACCAACAGATATGAGAGCAAAACTTGAGGAATGTTCTGTGCAATAAAAGATTAAAGTGTAAGAACTTCCAGGATAGGCAAAAATGTATTCATTTGTGTTTTTGTTTATTAATAACTGCATTGTCTAAAAGAGGATTTGGGGACACTTACAGCAATGGATAGAGAATAGAATAAAAGGTAATACACATGCACACAGATGAATGAAGGTGAAGGGAAAAAATATATATAGGAAGACAGAGTCAATGAACAAAATATACTCCCATAATACCCTAAACAATGTTTTTAAACGAAGAGCATATTTTTCTTCGAGTTTCCTAGAAGCCAGAACAAAGAGGAAGACGGCATTCATTGCCACTTCACAGTTTCCATAAGACAACAACTAAGGTGTTTAAGACACATACAGATTTCTGATACTGACACTGGAAAGAAATGTGTCTAGTAGGTCCCTTCTGTCTTTGGAAATAAAAAGAGCAATAAATTAAATCTAATGCAAAGTGACAAATTATTTGTCAAATTTAATGTAGCCATGTATGGGGACAGATGGTTATTAGACTTCTGGTGATCATTTCATAATGTATGCAAGTGTCAAATCATTATGTAGTACACCTGAAACTAACATAATATTGTACATCAACTATACTCCTCAAAAAAATGTAACGTAGCCACGTAATGTCAAACAAGCCTTGTAGCTGTAGTGTTGATACTTCCCAGACACTGGCAGGACTTCACCTCTTGTATCTGCCAGGCCACTTTACTGGCTTTGACAAGAAACCCAACCGCACCAAGCATTTAATGATTTTTGTAGATACTGAGATTTGAGGGGTCACTGGGAAAGGTCACACAGTCAAGGTCTTGCCACTTCATTGCCCACTGTCCCCACCCCCTCCTTCTACTCTTTCTTGGCCCCTTCAGCCCCTCTCCCAGCCAACTCCACCATGCTCAAGTCTTCTTCCGTTGGCAGCTGTTTCCCTCCCTCTGGTCCTGGCACCAGCCAGTGGGCACCCTACCCTTGGAGCCAGCCATTTACCCAAAGTGGGGTGGTGTAGCATTTCCCCATGAAAATCTGGCCGCTCTCCATCTTGTACACTAGGATCGGGAAGCCAGTCTCTCCTTCCTCACTCCCTCCATCTCCTGTCTGGCGAGGGAGATGCTGACCATGTCAGGGAAGTCCCTGCCTCTCCTCCCAGGCTGGTCGATGCAGTTTGGGGTCTACGTGACAGAGGGTTCATCAGCCTAAGCACCTCTTTAGAGTTAGCGCTCAGCTCCAGCACTGGTTTTATAAATAAATTTCTTATTTTAATTATGAACCTGCACAGTGGAAGGAGATGATTAAACGAAGAGAAATCTGAAATCACTTCTGATCTGGGCGAGGTAAACAAGTGCCTATTTCCAAGACTGTTCTGCAAATAGAACACAGACGTGACATAAAGGACACTCGTCAGATCTCCCCCTCCCCTGCGCTGTTGTTGTTCTTGATGTCTGAAGATGATTTCTTTTTTCGTTCTTTGCTCTAGTTACGAGGATCCTGACAAGTGCCTGCTTCTCTATGGTGATGATCAGGTAGGTGTGCGGGGGGCAGGAGAGGGCAGGAGGGGGCAGTCGGCACTGATTCAGAGGCCAGAAGACCATCTGCCATCCTTTCAGGGAGAAGCAAGGGGGAGGGAAGCGGGTGGGAGCATCTGTGTCTTGAAGCCGAGGTGCAAGAAGAGGAAAGAGAAGAGGAAATACTGCATTATGGCAAATATGTAAAATACTGAGAAGTAACACGTACGGAGTGCTGGCCTCTGCCCGGTGCTGTGCTCGGTGCCTTCGATCCTCACACCACCGCCACCAGGCGATGTTCTTACTGCCCTCTGTGAGATCGGAGACAGTGAGGCACAGAGCAATCATGCAATACCCCCGGTTTACATGCTGCTAGGAGGTGACAGAGCTGGGATTTGAACCCAAGCAGTCTGATCTGAACCTGCATTTAAGCACTGTGCTTTACTGGTTTTTAAGTAAAACGAAAGGGATGTTCCAGGTACATGTGTGGAGAAATGGGGCTGGGAATGAAGGAATCACTCGGAAAGCTTTAAAGCGGGAGCACAGGGGGAAACGCACGTTTGGTTTGCCTCCCATTGGGCAGGGGAGGCTCCTGTTAATCAAGGCCAGGAGGAAAGGGGCCAGGAGGGAGGAATCCTTCTCTGGATCTTGCTTCACAATTAGAAATAAGGTTTAAATGCAAATTCTGGTGGAAGAGGAGACAGAGTGATGTAAACGCAACTGAAGTTGACGGTGTGATGTCCTAGAATCTTTTTGAAGAGCACACTGGAACAGGAAAAAGACAAACCATCAGGAGGGCGCCAGATTCTTGGATCAGAGAGTGGGACAGAGGAAGAAGGAAGAGGGACCATGGCAGACACTGGAATGCACTGGTCCCAATTTCTGATTTTGCTCGGGTGTCACCTTTCTATTTTCCCTAGAGCCCTTTAAGGCAGGTTTTTTAAATTGAGGAGCCGTGAGAAGGCAGATGGGCACTCCTACAGAGACCTACAGTCCAGGGCCCTGCACGGTGGGAGCAGGGAATCTGCGCTCACTGCCCAACTCCAGGGGGCGCCACTCACACAGACTGCGACATGAATGGTGTCCCTGGATGTGTGTTGTGCAGCGTCCAGGCCTGGAATTCCCCCCCCCCCCCGCAGTGGACGCTGGCACCGGGATGGGATGGGAGAGGGAAACCCACCCCATCCCCACAGGGTCATTCGTGCCCCTGTGGTCACCAGCCCCAGGCGACTGTTAAATCCGGCTCCCGGGCTCTGTCTGTCCCCCGCGCTCTAGTCCTGGGTGCCGTCCAGCCTGGTGACTGGCGGCGGTCCAGCAGAAGCCAGGGAGGCGACGCCAGGGCCCATCCAGGCGACACTGCCTATTCATTATAATGCAAGTTCATTGGCAAAAAATGCAAATGATTCATTTCACTTCATCCTTCTGACAGACTGTACTGGTAGCACTAACTGGATGCTCCCTGCACCTGTCATCGCTGCCGCACTGCTCACTTTGCATAGAAGGCCTGCCACACTTCAGGTGCATATATAGCAACCGTCGTGAAAGCCGCCTGGGGGAAACTCGATCATTCACTGCCCCCTAGTGGACCGGAAGTGGATGAGCCCGTACACCGTGTTCCTTTGATTTAGGTTCTAAGCAAATCAGAGTTGTGCTTTTGTTTCAGGAATAGTTTGCGGGGTCTGCTGCTTTCGTCGCTTTTGCTCGTGGCTGTGGTTCTTAATTAACAGCACTTTAATAAGATAAAATGTCAATCATGGGTCGCTCTTTTGTGCAGCTATATTTGAATGTTAAAAAGTCTCGACATTTTCAAACAGTATTGAGCCTTCATATGATGCTCATTTTAAAAACCAAATATTCTTTAGGCTGCAAAAAGGCTTACAGTGAAGGTAGCGTTCAAGAGCTCATGTTGCCATCTAGCAAAGTTATGAGTTGTGCCTCAGAGAGAAGTAACTTTATTTATCAAGTAGAAGCACCGGCTCTGCCTGTTTGATCACCTAAGGTCACCTAACCACCCTTCCGCAGCTTTCAAGGCCTTCACAATTTGCATATTTCTTGACGGGTGCATATCCCTGGAATCGGGGACATGCTCAGCATAAGGGAAGCTACACTGGCGACCTGCTGGCAAAGACAAGGGAAACTTGATTCATCATCGTCGTACCACGAAAGGCTGTCTCGATGAGTGACTATCCTGGGGCTTCTTTCTTTATTGCATCTGGCCCAGGATTACGCACTTAAAGATCATTTGATAATACTCATAAGTGCTGCATTCAGCATACTAAGAAATGTGTTTCTTTTTAATTTTTAAAAATTGAAGTATAGTTGATTTACAATGCTGTACCAATCTCTGCTGTATAGCAAAGTGACTCAGCTATATACACATAGACATTCTTTTTTCACATTCTTTTCCATTATTGTTTATCCCAGGATATTGAATACAGTTCCCTGTGCTCTACAGTAGGACCTTGTTGTCTATCCATCCTGTGTATAATAGTTTACATCTGCTAATCCCAAACTCCCAGTCATTCCTTTCCATCCCCCACTTCAAACCCCTTGGCAACCACATGTCTGTTCTCTATGTCCATGAGTCTGAAGAAACCTGTTTCTTAAGAAGGTTAATAATCTACTTTTATACCCTTTCTAAGCTATCTGCACATTGCAAGGACCTGAACAGATTTGTAACTATTTCAGAGTTAAGTGACATCATTGTTCTGATCTTTTGGCATATCTACCACTAGAATATTGTAGATACTAGGATAACTCCCTTTCCATAGCCTGGACTCTTGCCAGAAAGACCTCAATTAATAAGGTCTAGGCCAATCATGTCCAGAGCATCCCTTGTATGGATGGATTAGCTTTTCACCTGTGCATCTAGAATGATGCTAGCTATGTGCCATTCTTGGGAGAACTGAAAAAAAAAAAAAAAAAGTCCCTCGAATTATTTTCTGTGCTTAGTGGTACAGATGAGGAAACTGGGCAGAGATGGTTACATAAGAAGTGGTATCTGGGTGAGATTAGCATGGGGGTAGTGCTATATTCCCCCTAGGACAGCCCTGTTCATTGAATTCATTTATTTCGGGCTGACTATAGGGTAGACATAGTCCTGATGATAGGAAACTTCTAAGAGAGAAAAATATTGGTGAGAGAGCTTTGGTGTGTCAGCATAGAGCAGAACTCAAATTTTTCCACGTCTGTGTAGATCAGAAACCGCAGTAAGTGAATGCTTCCGAGTTCTTTCCTAAGCAAACTGTAGTTTTCCCCCAGGATGTCACAGGAAGTTCTGCTGGTGATTCAACAGGTTAAACTTTTCCTCCTTAGTCAGAAAAAAACGAAGCTGCTGTCCAGTGTGAAGGCCCAGTGGGTTCTGGGTTCTGGGCCCTGGGGATGGGGTGGGGTGGAGGGGGAGCAGGAAGCAGGCTTGTTTACTGACCGGTCAGAACATTCCAGCCGTGAGACTTGAGTGGCTGCTGAAGAACACAGTGAAAGCCTCAACCCATGGAAATTTTCAATCCAATAAAAAAAATTAAATAGGCGCGGGGTATAACTTATCAGAGAGAAATAGGTCAGTAGAGCTGCCTTCCTGTAGGTCCTCATACCAGCCCAATGAAGCTCTGTGGCTGCCTGTTTTTTAAAGTTGGGCAAGACGCCCATCAGATGGCTCCATTTTGCCTGACCTAGTTTAAATCAGTCGGTCAACATGTCTCATGGACCCAGAAGCCCCAGAACCGAGTGGTCATCTGGTCTACCCCTGGCCTCCTCAGCCAATATCTTTGAGGTATCATCTCTAAGGAGGTGCTGGAGTAGGGCTGAATTAGGTGCTAGAGGCAAGGAGAAGGGAAAATAAATTGGGGTCGTAGGCAAAGCTAAGAATATTCTTTCAGCCATGTTGGGAACCTGACAACCTAACCAGAAGAACCAAGGCAAAATACATGGGAAATGATTTAAAAGTACACATAAAGAAGGCACATAGAACACAACCAATATTTCTGCTTTCTGACCTTATCCTGGTGCTTCCTCCTATTAAGGTCACCGGCCTCCCTGCACGTGGGAGGTGGGCGCAGTGGTACAGCAGGCGGAGGTGCACAGAGAGGAGCCCCCGTCCCGATCCGGCCATCATTCAGCAGAGAAGCTGGCTTTCCGTGAGGCTGCTCGCGCGCCATGCTGCAGAACCCTCTCCAGCTGGTCTCCGGCCAAGCTGCCTCATTGGTGATACTGAGCAGGTTTTATGTAAGAGTTTCAAAGCTGCTGCTGCTCCTGCAACAGCAGCAAGTATAACCTGGCCTTTCATGTCTCAGTCTAGACAGATGCAGGGTTGAATAACGGCTTCCTCCAAGCCCCGTGTCACGTTGGCCATCTGGAACGGAGCCGACCAGTCATTTAGCAAATTGCTCTGTTTAAATGCAGCTGCTGTGTCTCAGTGTTTTCTGCTACCAAGACAGATCGCATGATTCCTCTGCTTTCATTTATCTAAGCTGTTCCTCTCAATCTGCCTGGGAACTTAAAAAGCCTGTTAATGCATGACAAGGCACTTGACCTGCGTGATTTCCAGCCCGGAAGGAGCATTCGTCTTGTGCTGGGCCGTCCTCTCCTCAAAAGCAAGGGCACCTTGCCTGTGCTCCCCGTCTTAATGAAAGCCTCCTTTATTAAGAATCCCATTAAGCTCCACCATGTCCAGCCATCCAACACTGTAAATATCACCCTTTAGAAATGCACCCAGAGGCCTGGCAGCAAGTAGGGAGGTGACCTCAGACCTCTGTGGACAGAAAGGTGTTGCTTAACAGCTTGGTGCCGCTCTCCTTTTGGAAAGAGGGATTACAGTCATTAGCAGATAATGTCAACAAAGCCCCTGAGATGGTTCGAATAAGAGTTGGGAGCAAAATGATTTCAGATGAGCAATGAGCACTCAGGTTTTGTTTTGTTTTCTTCTACGTTGGTTTTCTTTCTTTCCAAAGGAAAAGGAAAAAGGGGAACCACCATGGCTAAGCACTTTATTGTCAGGATGTCACTGGTCACCGTGGCCTGGCCTTGATTATCATGTGCAGTTTATGAAGCAAATAACCCTGCTGTGGCCACTGGTTTCACCAACCGCTTAACTCATTTGGGGTCACAGTATCTTTAAGTCTGGAAGTCAGAAGCCAAAAAAGTGAGTGCTTATTAAATAAATACCATGTGCTCCACCCTTAGCTAGGCCCAGTGGAAAAGAAAAAAAAAAAAAGTACAGTAAATGATCTTTGCCATTGAATCCTTTAGGAGACAAAAAGAAACAAATACAGAGTATTTAGCACAGGGCAGCTTGGAGGTATGTGGGCTTTGGAGTCAAATTTCCTGGGTTCAAATCCCAGATGCAGTTTGGGGCAAATTCACCTTCTGCACCTCAGTTTTCTCATCTGCAAAACTGGGTGGACATTTATTTATCTATTGGAGTTATTTTTAGTAGAGACTGAATCAATTTTGTACACTGTAGGAATTCAACAAACCCTACTAATGGTAGTTAAAGGATGCACAGTCTTGACTATAAATGCTAGAGGAATTCAGAGGGAATGAAGAACATTTTGGACTGGGAGAAACAAGGCAATCAATGGATTGGCGAGATCCTGAAGGAAATATAAACTCTGGGTAGAGGAAGAGATCTGATATGAGCAAGACATAGAGACAGGGGCAGATTAGGAGGCGGGGCAGCTGGGCGGACCGGAGGGAAGAGCTCCCACTTTGGGGTGTAGAGGTGGAAATGTTGAATGAACAAGGAGCCCCACTGATGGAGAATCTTGAAATCAAGCGAAAGGGTTTTTACCTAATCTAATTGGTAACGGGGAACCATCGTGATTTCTTTAGCAGGAAAGTGGCAGAAGGAGAGCTGTGGGTTAGAAAGACTTACCTGGTGCCAGGGAATAGGGTGGTTAACTGGAGAAACCGGGGCTGGGAGGCAGGGTCCAAGCCCTGCACTGTTCCAGGCCCGATGGATGAGGGGTTAAGTGGAGGTGGCCCCAGGGTGGATGGGGTAGAATAAGGCTGGTACTCCCTTCCCCACAAGACTGCCTGATGCCTAGGTAAACACCGGGAGGGAGGGAGGGAGGGAGGGGGCGAGGGGGAAGGAAAGTGCAAGAAAACCATTTTTATGGAGCGCCCTTTACGAGCCGGGCTTCCTCAGCCCTTCTCATTTCATCCAGACCCAACCGTAGGTCCTCAAGATGCCAAGAGACTAGCAGGCCCCAGGGGCTACGGAGCCTCTCAGAAGGGGAGCTGTGTTCCAGCCCGATGGGCTAATCGGTGTGGCTTATACATGTGGAGAATGTGACGTCCTACACATGCAGGGTCGTGTGGGAAACTGCAATCCCAGCTCGGGATTCAGGGTGGAGCTGCAGTCGTGGGTGCCACTAGCTTAGGGAAGACAGCTCAGCTATGATACTACAGGAGCATGAGAGAAAGAGAGAGTGTGTGTTTTGGAAGAAAAGAGCAGAGGGCTAAGACCCCAACCTTAGAGGCACAAGGAAGGAGCTGAGAGGGGCAAGGAATCAGAAGAAGCCATGGGAGGAGAGGTGTCCTGGAGGAAAGAGCTCATTAGTAGCTGAACACCCAGGGAACTCGGGGAGGATGAGAGACTGAGACAATTGCATTTGATGTATTAGAAATGGAGCCTGTAGCGAGAAAAATGTCAGTGGAGGAACAGGGAGACAAGCCAGATTGCAGGGCTCTGAGGAGGGAATGTGGGGGAAGAAAATGACACATTGACTAGGAGAGATGTGGAAAGAGGGCAAGAGTACACCACGATTTCTTGAAATAAAATGAGTTTCTAAATGGTACTGTAATCGCAGGAAAAAGTGACAGAACCCAGTGACACTAATGTAATTCTCATTAATAGACTATGCACTGGAAAAATATTACAAAAGACACATGACGCAGAATTTTGGGTGTATGTCATACTAAGGTTAAAAAAAACCAAAAAAAACAACACACTGAGATGCCTTTTGTATCCAGCAAGAAAATGACATGACCTACTGTGAACTCCACAGACTGTGAACTCAGCTAAGACCATAGCTCGATCCAGCACTGATCCACCTGAGCTCAGAGACCGCGTGAAATGTAGCAAGCCCAGAGCTTGTACCACTTAAGACTTCTGTTACCTTGGGCATGCCATTCAAGCTCTTTCTGCCTCAGTCTTCTCATCTGTAAAATGGAAATAATAAAATCGCCTACCCCAGAGGATTCTTGTGAAGATTGAATGAGATAAGGCATGCAAAGCAGCTCATTTGAGCAGTGCCTGGCACTTATTCGAGGAGATATTTCATCATGGGACACCATCCACAAACTAGCAGTGTTGATTTCATATGAGAGACAGCAAGCTCTGCTATTCTACACGCCCTGCTGTTATGCAAGTGTTTTTCTCTGTGTCAAATGCTGTTCCAAGTGCAGGCCACTGGGAGAAGCGTCCCGGAGTGATCAAGGTCCTCCAAGTGCATGGTCACATGCAATACGGAGCTCCCTGTGACCCCGGTCTGAGCATTTGGACAGGGCGGCCTGTCCAAGCTCATGTTCCACTGAAGGTTATGGCAGCTCCACTTGCTGGATATGAAGGCCCAGCTGTTTGGCGAGAAACAGAGACACCTGAAAACTATCTACTCCCTTTTAAATGGAAAATGATTGCTTGTTGTTTCTGCCGAGGGAACACAAGCATTTAGTGTGCAGGAAATACATGGAATGTGTTGGCTTTTTACTTCTGAAGGGAATTTATTTTTCTTTTCTTTTTTAAACTGTGTTGCAGGGATGTGTGAACATTCTGTTTTTGGCTTCTGTCGGTGAACTATTAAGGTAAATATTGAAGTTTAAGTCTAATTTATAAATGAAGGAGAATAGCACTTTTTTTTTTTTAAAGCAAGGACATAATCTCTTTATGTAACTGTTGCCATGGGGTAAAAGAATAAACCCAGAAAATGCTCTTACAATAGCTTAGGGGTTGGCTTTGCTTTTTCTTCTTCTTTCTAATTTTCCCATTCCCACCCCCTGCTGTACTCATTTGCCTGCTCTGCTCTGATGTTCCCCTCTCCTGGATACCACTACGGACCTCCAAAGTTGGTACATTTATTCATTCATTCAAGAAATGTTTTCTGAGGATGGATCAGATCATTCTGCTGTGTTCAGAGGATAGAGCAGTGAAACCAATACTAGTCACAGAAAGTCAGGATGGACATTGCAACTAAACATAAAATCTTCAGAGTATCGGATAAAACATCATCCACCTGTGTCAGTCAGGGTGGACACGCTGCTGTAACAAACAAGCCCCTACATTCAGTGGCTTCTCACATTAGAAATGTATTTCCGGCTCACGTAACAGCTCACTGCCTGTACTTGGTGGGTGGCTTCCATGTGGTGATACAGGGACCCAGGCTCCCCTTGGGCCTTGGATCCTCTGCATCCAGGCAGCATTTGAGGAAGAGATTGGGTGCTGTGGGGGATGGTTTGGGCTATGCCTGGAAGTGCTGTGGATCGCTTCTGCCCAGATTCCCAAAATCAGGCACATGCCACCCCGACTGCCATGGAGGTCAGGAAGGGTGAACAAGCACAGAGGGAGACGGGTTTGGTGAGTCGTCAGCCTGTCATTGCCAAGTAGCCTGAGAAGGAGGTACCAAGAAAACAACACACCGTATGTCTCCTGGAACATTTCTGCTGCTGGCAGCGAATCCCCTGTCACCAGGGATTTCTCTCTTCCCATCACCTCTCCCTTTGCCTCTCTTTCTGCCCCTCTTTGCCACTGGCGGGCCCGCTGAGTCCATCTCCTCGCAGCCTCTGGTAGAGGTCATATTTGCCTGGCTACAAACGTCACATTGGGAATGTGTCCTTCCCTCCATCCCAGCTTTTCAAATCCCTCTCCCACCTTCAGCGCTCAGATCAAACCCCGCCTCTTCCACGAGCCCTCCCCGATTGCCACACAAAGCCCTCCCTCAGCAACATCACCATCTGTCCCTGACCTGGGCCTTTCTTCTTCACCTCCTCATTGGGAGATTTTATAGATACGCCTCATCTTTCCAACAGACTTAACGCCACTAGAGAGGATAGCACCTGCCACCCAGCAGGAGCTCAAGACACGGTTGCGAGAGAGGAGAGTGAGGTGATGGGACACAGCAGTCCAAGCTCCGTCCTCCGAGGCTTGGCTGTAGTGAGATCCTACGGCTGCCCCGGTGTCCTCATCCATAACCCAGAGACAGTAATGTCTGCACCACCTTTCCTCCCAGAGGGGCTTTGAGGTTCGGATGAGGTCGTTCAGGTGTATCCAGAAGGAGGGCAAGGAAGGTTAGTCCCCAAGTGATCTGACCGAGAGGCAAACGCGAAGTGTCCTGGGGGGAGGGGGGGCTCAGGTGGGTCCCAGCACCTGCCAGGGAGCAACAAACCCCCATGTGTGAGACAAGGAGGTGAAGGGATGGCCGTCTGTGGGGCTTCTTGGGAGTAGGTGTGCTCTGAAGTCAGTGGGAAGGGCTAAGTCTGGAAGGAACACCCCTGGCTTCTGGCACTGAAGTTAGCAACGGAACAGCTTTTGCAAACAAAAGAAAGAGTTGGTAAAATCACCCTGTGGCTGCGTTCAGACTCGGCTTAAACCCGCACCGGACGCCCTAAAGACGAGCACAGGTGCGCCCAGGACCCAGACTTAAGTAAACCCGGTCACTCTCCCCTGCCAGTTTTGCCTCTGCCCCAGCCTCTGGCTCCCCTCTGGGATGTCACTCAACCTAAAGGGCGGCTCCAGGCTCGGCACGGAAGGGCCTGCTGAGTCCCATGCTGACCCAGCATCTGTGAGATGTGGGGCGGAGGGAACTGCGGAGGAGAGAGGCCTTCCCCCGCTTGAAAACGTGGGAGCAAACACAAGCGGCAGCCCAGACTTCCAGAAAAGGCTTAAAGTTAATGCTGAGCCCAACGCCACAGCTTAAGTGTAAATCCCACCCTGCCCCCAATGGCCTCATGATGATGCGACACGGATTCCTCTGAATGGATGTAACACTGGTTGATTTTAAACTTCCGGGGTAATGAGAAAACCACAGTCTCTACAGAACATTTCATTTCTGCTTAAGCAGAAGCCAAGTGGATTGAAATCCAAGCATCTTTGCTCTTTTGCTCATTTTTGGAAACTGCCAGAAAGAGAGGTGCCGGACATGCCTCCTCTTGACTCCCCCCGCCCCGCCCCAGTTAGTCCTAGAGATGACAAGTGTGTGCTGTGGTCAGTGGAGAATCCCAGGTGTGTGGCTGAGACCCCTGGATGGGGTGAGACCTCACGGCCATGTCCACACAGGCAGCAGTCAGCAAGACCTGGCCGGCTCCCTCTTAAGGGAGGTCACACACCCCGCTCCCTCTCAGGGGATGTCACACCCCACGTCCCTCTCTGGGGGAGGTCACACACCAGGGCCTCTAAACCTGAGGTCCTTCTCAGAGGGAAGGTCACACCCCGGTTCCTTTTAGGGGGAAGGTCCCACCCCAGGTCTCCCTCAGGGGAGGTCACACCCCAGGTTCCGCTCGGGGAGGGCATATCCCAAGTTCATCTCAGGGGGAGGTCACAACTCAGGTCCCTCTCAGGAGTGAGGTCGCACCCCAGTTCCCTCGCAGGAATGATGTCACAGCCCAGGTCCCTCTCAGGGGAAGGTCGCACACCACACCCTCAACCACTCAGGGAAGACGTCACTCCGGGTCACTGTGCTGTCACTCTTTGTGACTGTGGGCCCTCAGTAGATAGCTGTCTTCGGCCTGTCACAGCGACACAGAAGCACGGAGGTGAGGGCCGTCCTGGTGAAGCATTCAGAGGCCATCTCACTTTCAGGTGTGGTGAATCCTGACACACGAGCTGCAGCGCAGGCACACGGAGATCCGCGGAGGCTCCCAGACACCAGCAAGCCCTCCACCGACACTCGGCACAGACGCCCCAGAGACACCCCCCAAGATTCCCACGGGTAAATGTGCAGACACTCGTGAATGCGCCACGGTCCTCCACACCTGCAGAGACATCTTCACGTTCACCCCGTAGACGCCCTACAGGTACTGTCTGTCACGCTCACGCACGCCACGCCTTCCCCACTGTCGCCACACAGGCGCTTTACAGACACCCACACATCCTCCACAGACACCTCAAAGTATATCCCAAGCCCCCTGCGACAGCGCTCCACAGGTCTCCCCCAGATTCCCACACTGGTCTCCCAATTGCATCCCACCGTTTCCCAACGCAGACACTCACAGACGCCCTAGAAAGCGTTCCCCTCCTCGCTGTGCACCGCGCAGGCCCAGCACTGTCACCTCCAGCACAATCACACGCCAGGGGCACACACAGTGCCCCCCGACCCCGCGCACGTGGGCAGCCACACACCCAGGCCCTGTGCACGCACACAGAGCCGTGTCCACACCCAGACACAACTCACGCCCAAGCGTGTCCGCCCCCTCCCTGCGCTACGGCACCATCCCCTCAGACAGGCTCTCAGCCAGACCTCACAGGCCTCGCAGAAACACCCCGTCAGACACGTGAACGTGGAAGCTCACAGGCCCAACAAACGCAGACGAAGACACAGACGCCTCAGCTTCATTTCTTCGATTTGTCATTTCAAGCAGTCTTCCGGCTGTCATCTTGAAAATCACTAACAGTCCTTTAAAAGCTGTTTAAAGACAACTGAGAATATGGTGCAATGCTCTCTGGTCCTGGGGAAGGGGACAGAAATCCGCTGAAATGAGATCAAATGGTGCCCATGAGAGTGTCAGCGAGGGGACACCTCCCACCACGCCCTCCAAGAGTGGCCTGCAGAGCCCGTAGACCCAGGGGTGGCTTCTGGGACACGCTGGCCCCTTTGTCCCCCAGCGGCCTTGTCAGGAAACAGTCTGTTCTGACCCCTTTCTCGCAGGAGGCTTCATCCTGCCCTCAGAGACAGCTTTTCCTCCCATACAGCCCTGCAGCTGGTCTCCACACAATACAAAAGTAGAAGAAAAAAGAGGTGATGCTCTAAAAAAATCCTCAAATTCTCTTAGAAAATAGGTGCTTCCAAAGAGGGGTAAATTGTGCCTGTTAGAAGCAGGAGGGGAGAGACAAGGAGATCAAAAAGAAAACCAAGAGGATGGATAAAGGGACTAGAATGCAAGAAATAGCCCAGACCAGCTGGTGGCCATCTGGGAGCTGCAGAGAAAAGGAAGAACAAAGTTGCTGAGTTTCTAGCAAGTGGGTACAGTTTATCATGAGAGGAGATTACTGCTTTGAGGAAGTGGAAAGAAGCCAGGGCCGTTAAAAAAAAAAAAAAAATCGAGTGGTTTCCCTAAGGATTGGACTGCAGTGAGTTTGCTCCGGTCTGAAGTAAACTAGTTAAGGACATTATCATTTGGGGAAAAGTTAGGAGGTTAGGAGGCATCCGAGATGTAGTGATATAGAGACTACATCTCTGGATGTCAATGTAAAAGTGGACAGTGGAGGGCTCCCCTGGTGGCGCAGCGGTTGAGAGTCCGCCTGCCGATGCAGGGGACACGGGTTCGTGCTCCGGTCTGGGAAGATCCCACATGCCGTGGAGCGGCTGGGCCCATGAGCCATGGCCGCTGAGCCTGCGTGTCCGGAGCCTGTGCTCCACAACGGGAGAGGCCACAGCAGTGAGAGGCCCGTGTACCGCAAAAAAAAAAAAAAAAAAGAGAGAGTGGAGAAAAGGGAAAGATATCTGGATATACCTCATACAGATGTTTTTTAAACCTCAAATAAGACCATAAGGAAGGCCAATGACTATAGGATAAGCAGTAAATTATTGTAACCAACTGTTTTGATTTTGGTAAAAATTTGAGGTACATTGAATGTGTTTGCACAGGGGCTGTCCATAGATGGGAAATAAATAAATTATAAAATCAATACGTACTGTGCAATATAGAAAGACTCGCCCCACAGAGAACTGAAGGACAGTGTGTCTGAAACTAAGCTCTTTGTGTCTTTGGCATCCACCAAAAATTAGCACGTCCTCTCTCTTCCTCCGGAGTGGAAGGCACTCCACTAAGTGGCGATGGCACCACTTAGCTCCCACATCCAAATAATTGGTCACCATGTCCTGACAACTCTGTCCCTTTAATAACTCTAACCTGGACTCTCCTTTCTATCCCCATGGCCACTGCCCCATTCAACCCATCATCATCATCACAGCAAACTCCTAACCGGCCTCCCCGGCCCTAATATCGAATCCCTGCACAGCTACCTCCACATTTTCATAGGGTGGTCTTGTTAAAAAAAAAAAAAAAAAAAAGGCAGATCTAATTTCTCTTCATTCACTATTTGCTCTAGGTGCTGGGATACATTGGTGAACAAAGCAATGATATCTGCCCGTACAGAGTTAGAGTTTAATGGGAGGAGAAGGACAATAAACATAATGTTTTGTATGATATCTTGGAAGGTGATAAGTGCTGTGGAAAAGAGGAAAAAAACAAGCAGGGTACAGGGTATCAAGAGTGCCGAGTGTGTGTGTGTGTGTGTGTGTGTGTGTGTGTGTGTGTGTGTGTGTG